>NC_067415.1:84370853-84671762 GCF_009764475.1 Pristis pectinata
CTGCATGTTACCTGGCAGCTCTTGAACTCAATGTCCCAACTAATGAAGGCCAACACACATTCTTACCAACAACCCTATCAACCTGTGCGGCAACCTTGAGGGATCTATGGACGTGGACCCGGAGATCACACTGCTAAGAGTCCTGCCCTTAACCTGTATTCTGCCTTCAAATTCAATCTTCCAAAGTGAATCACTTCATACTTTTCTGGGTTGAACGCCATCTGCCACTTCTCAGCCCAGCTCTGCATCCTATCCATGTCTTGTTGTAACCCTCGACAACCTTTGACAATATCCACAACACCACCAACCTTCGTGTCATCTGCAAACTTACTAACCCACCCTTCCACATCCTCATCCAAGTCATTTATAAAATTCACAAAGACCAGGGGTCCCAGAACCTGTGGAACGCCACTGGTCACTGACCTCCAGTCAGAATACTCTCCATCTACAACCACCCTCTGTCTTCTATGGGTGAGCCAATTCTGAATCCACACAGCCAAGTTTCCCTGGATCCCATGCCTCCCGACTTTCTGAATGAATCTACCCTATCTATTCCTCTCAGACTTCTGTCAACTCCTGCTGCTCAAATAAAATGCCAACCTCAAAAGCAAATAAACACTGAGCTGCCACTGGCCTATGAGTAGCCCAAGCCAAAATATAACCACCTCATCTGATCCCTGCCGCTCCCCAGTCACATGTCCTACTAATTGGTGCAATAATATCTGTAAACAAATGCATCTCGTTCTGAGTCATTGAGTCACCTGATCTAACGCAATACAGAACATTCACCAAAAGCGAGGCAGCACAGTGACTCAGCTGGTAGAGCCGCTGCCTCCCAACACCAGACTCAGGTTCGATCCCAGCCTCCGGCACTGTCTGCGTGTCCCCCCCCCAGTGACCATGGGTTTCCCCCGAGTGCTCCAGAGACGTGGGGGTCGGTGGTTCATTGGCCGCTGTAAATTGTCCCTAGTGTGTGGGTGGGTGGTAGAACGTGGGGAGAATAAAATGGGATTCGTGTAACTGTTGGGTTGATGGTCAGTATAGACTCAGTGGGCAGAAGGGTCTGTCTATAAGTCTATGAAGAATAAAGCTTGGATAGAGAACAGCACCAGGAAAAGGGGATTTCCTGCTGTATCGTTCGCTGCTCACTTTCACTTCCCCGGTTCACTAGTTGTCCTGTTCAGGTTGTTACTGAAGGAAAGAGCCAAGGATTGAAGTGTCTCCCGTCTTGGAGCAGAGATTTAGCTCCTCCTGCAAGTGTCGATGTGTGGTGCTTTTCAATTGCCAAATAAATTAAGGCTTGATTCACTTCCACAGAGGTACTCCTGGTTAGAACATGCTGGTACTTTGGAACTTTCAAGTAGATGGAATGATAGAGTGTCAGGGTTTAGGGTAATTGGCAAAGAATCTTGGATGTGGTGAAATGGGATTTTTAGGCAGTGAATTGTGATCAGGAATGGGGAGTCTGAGGTTCATGAGAGATGACAGATGCTGGATTCCAGAGCTAGAAACAAACCACTGGAGGAACTCAGCGGGTCAGGCAGATTCCGTGGAGGCAAACGTACATTAACAACATTTAAAAATGCATTGTACTGCTGCCACAAAACAACAAATTTCACGTATTCTAAGTCAGTGGCCAGATCCTGCTCTCACTCCATCTACAAGTTTGCAGATGATACCACCGTAGTGGGCCGGATCTCAAATAACGAGAAGTCTGAGTACAGGAAGGAGATAGAGAGCCTAGTGACATGGTGTCATGGCAACAACCTTTCCCCCAATGTCAGCAAAACAAAAGAGCTGGTCATTGACTTCAGGAAGGGGGGCGGTGTACATGCACCTGTCTACATAAACGGTGCTGAGGTCGAGAGGGTTGAGAGTTTCAAGTTCCTGGGAGTGAACATCACCGATAGCCTGGCCTGGTCAAATCACATAGATGCCACAGCCAAGAAAGCTCACCAGTGCCTCTATTTCCTCAGGAGGCTAAAGAAATTTGGCATGTCCCCTTTGACTCTCTCCAATTTTTATCGATGCACCATAGAAAGCATCCTATCTGGATGCATCACAGCTTGGTACGGCAACTGCTCTGCCCAGGACCACAAGAAACTGCAAAGAGTTGTGGACACAGCTCAGCTCATCATGGAAACCAGCCTCCCCACCACACCTCTGACTACCTTGGTGAAGCAACCAGCATAATCAAAGACCCCACCCACCCAGGTCATTCTCTCTTCTCCCCTCTCCCATCAGGCAGAAGATACATGATCCTGAGGGTACATACCACCAGACTCAAGGACAGCTTCTATCCCATGGTGATAAGACTATTGAATGGTTCCCTTACATGATGAGATGGACTCTTGACTTCACAATCTACCTTGTTATGACCTTGCACCTTATTGTCTGGCTGCACTGCACTTCCCTGTAGCTGTGACACTTTACTCTGGATTCTGTTATTTTTACCCTGTACTACCTCGATGCACTGTGTAATGAATTGATCTGTACAAACGGTCTGCAAGGCAAGTTTTTCACTGTACCTTGGTACAAGTGACAATAATATTCCAATTCCAGTGATAATAATTCTGATTCTGAAGACACTTGGACAGGCACGTGGATAGGAAAGGTTTAGAGGGATATGGGCCAAATGCGGGTAAATCAGAATCAGGTTTATTGTCGCTGAAGTATGTGATGAAATGTGTTGTTTTGCAGCAGCAGTACAGTGTAAGACATAAAAATTACTATAAGTTACAAAAATAAATAAATAGTGTAAAAGAGAATGCTGCCTTCTTCAGGCACCGCCTCTTGAAGATGTCCTCGACGGTGGGGAGGGTTGTGCCCGTGATGGAGCTGGCTGAGTCTACAATGCTCTGCAGCCTCTTGTGATGCTGTGCATTGGAGCCTCCATACCAGGCGGTGATGCAACCAGTCAGAATGCTCTCCACCGTACATCTGTAGAAATTTGCAGGAGTCTTTGGTGACGTACCAAATCTCCTCAAATTCCTCACAAAGTAGAGCCACTGGCGTGCCTTCTTCGTGATTGTATCAATGTGCTGGGCCCAGGATAGATCCTCTGAGATGTTGACACCCAGGAACTTGAAGCTGCTCACCCTTTCTGCCGCTGACCCCTCAATGAGGACTGGTGTGTGTTCTCCCGACTTCCCCTTCCTGAAGTCCACAATCAGTTCCTTGGTCTTGCCGACGTTGATGCGAGGTTGTTATTGCGACACCGCTCAGCCAGCCGATCTATCTCACTTGGACTAGCTTAGACGGGAATCTTGGTCGGCATGGACCAGTTGGGCTGAAGGGCCTGTTTCTGTGCTGTATCACTCTATGGAACCAAGAGGTTGCAGATGCTGGAATCTGCTAAGTAAGGAAGGTGATGTGGAACCAGATAAGAGAGGGATGAGGGACAGGTGGAATCATTTGTGGGAGGGGAATGGAACTGGGTGACGGGGAGTGGAGGGAGGCAGAAGGAGAGACAAAGAAACACAGAGTGAGGGTTACCTGAAAGTTAGAAAATTCAATGTTCATACTATTGTAGACCACCTAATGAGGGCATCTGAGCATGACAGGAGCCAAGTGGTAGGAGCTTCAAAAGGTCAGTGGGCAAATGCTGAATGGGGATGGATGTGTGGAGTACTGGGGAGCAAGCGGGACTTACTGGATGAAGGAATTGGTCATCACTTTGGACACAAGAAGCAGTGAACCAACTTCAGTGCATCTTATTATTTAGCTAAGGTTCAGTGTGTGGTGAGTGTGGTGGGGAACGGTGCGAGTCTCGTCTCCAGTGGATTCACACCCACACCCATCCGGACTCTTTACCCCATCACCAGAACCCCTAGTTGTTCGTCCATCGAGGTACTGTCTTTGCCAGCAAGGTATGAGTGGTTGGCAAGGTTCCACCACTTGACATCAGTTTTTAAGTTAAAGGTCTTTTAATGTGGTCTTGCCTGACCCCTGCGTACAACCAATGCTTTAATTTTCCCAAGGAAATCTGAGGCTGATCCAAATGTTGTTCCCCACCCCACACAGGCAGTCAGTTGATCTACCTCCCCTCTCTCCTCATCCCCCTTCTCATTCGTTTCCTTGGTCCTTTAGTAAAAGTTCCATTTGACATCTTGAAGGAACCCAAAAGTTTTGTGCAAAAACTCTCTGTACTCGCACTCAAGATCAATTTTCCATTTAAAAAAAAAGCCTGTTAAGTTTTAAGGTATTTTTAGAAGCACTTTTCACTAGAAACATGGTTTCTCCAGAAATCAGATGAGATTTCTGCAAAATGTTACAAATAAACTTGGTGTGTCTTTTTTCCATATATTTGCCACATTGAAAACTGAGTGTAATTGCATGGATATTTTTCAAAACCTGTAGTTTTGATGATGTTCACTTATTATCAGTGTGAATAGTTTATATCCTTATCTCAAATCAGTCATGCAGCAAGAAGCAGGCCCTTCAGCCCAACTGGTCCATGCTGACCAAGATCCCCATCTAAGCTAGTCCTATTTGCCCATGTTTGGCCCAGATCCCTCTGAACCTTTCCTATCCACGTAGGAAGTGTTCATTCTTAACCTACAGCAAGTAATACCTTGCAGCTCTGAATAATTTGTGCAAGTGGGACACTATGTTGTGCGTTTCTGTGACACTTGCTGGATGTGACATTCCTGTTGTTAACCTGAATCATCAACTCTGCAGCTCTCTCCACAGACGCTGCCTGACCAGCTGAGTATTTCCTGCATTTTTGGTATTTTGTACCACCAGCATCAGCAGTATTTTGTTCTTGGTTGTCAGTGACTGGAGGTTAGACTGTCCCTCTCTCTGGAGAGGGTTATTGCCCTGTGTCTACTTGGTGAAAGCATATTCTCCAGGTCTTTCTGTACATGGGCGTTGACTAAAATTAGGAATAGGTCTGAACTCCCTGCAAACCTCACTGGCCTTCCTGCTCGCCTTGGAGAGAATATGTGTCGAATTTTGCGAATGTTCCTGTGAAATCCTTTCATCTATCTCACCAAGGTGCAGGCGCCTCATGAAGAACCATTTGTCCTTTAGCCTGTTTTCGTAGACTTTTGCTGTTTTCCTACTTTGCGTCTTGTCTCAAACATCGTTTAACATTCCTTCAATTTGCATTTCCTATTTTGGACAGAGTTCCGTGGTATAAAGACAGTTGATGGAATCCACCAGCCTCACTTCTTGTTGTAGAATCTCCTTCCTCCTCTGCCCCACACCGAACACCCAGCCCCGTCTGTGACAACACTTCACCTGTCCCCGCCATGCACCATCCCTGCTTATTGAGATCCTGAGTGGACTCTTCCTAGGTAGTCCCTTGGGATTGGGAACGACTTCCACTCCAAATTGGTGGGTCTCCAGTTCTAAAGAGGCTGATGAACCAAAGATGGAAATGGCAGACCCTTCCACAAATGGGGCAGGATCTGCCTCGGGGGAATAAGTGGGTGGATCCCTGTGGTTATTACAGCAGAGCTGTGTTCAGGTCTGTCACTGCCGGCGTTGTCCATGGGAGGTCCTGACATTTCAGGTCCTGAACCTCACGTTGTGGAGTGAAAGTTGCAGGTGTGTAGTGGGGTAACGGTCACATACTCACACGGGCCTCCCACAGTGAGACATTGACAAGGGTCGAGGGGACCCCAGAGGGGAAGGTTCTGTTCTAATGGAACTGGATGTGGCAAGTGGACAATCATTTGCCAAATGGAACGGTGGATACAGCATTAATAGAATCAGCATCAGGTTTATTATCACTGACATATGTGGTGAAATTTGTCGTTTTGTGGCAACAGTACAGTGCAAGGCATAAAAATGACTATAAGTTACAAAAATAAATAAATAGCACAAAAGAGGAATAACGAGGTGATGTTCATGGGTTCATGGACCATTCAGAAATCTGATGGCGGAGGGGAAGAAGCTGTTCCTGAATCACTGAGTGTGGGTCTTCAGGCTCCTGTACCTCCTCCCTGATGGAAGTAACAAGAAGAGGGTGTGAGGCTTTGGAGAGGGCGGTGGTGGAGACAGATATGATAGAGGCATTTAAAGGCTCTTAGATAGGCACGTGTATATGCAGAGAAAGTGGAGGGATATGGACCATGTGCAGGCAGAAGGGATTAGGTTAGTTAGGCGTTTAATTAGTAGTTTAATTAGTTTGGTGCAACATTGTGGGCCGAAGGGCCTGTTCCTGTGCTGTACTGTTCTAGGTTCTATGTTCAAAAGGGAACTGGATTTGTGAAGGGAATTGGATAGCTGGACTAACTGGTTAGCTTGCAAGAGTTGACGTAACCTTTTCTGCTGTCTCTGCTTTTGGTTTACTGACCAATGATATAAGAGACCTTGTCCAGAACTTCTCTCCTGTGGCTTAACTTGCATCATCTCCTCTTCAATGGCTCCTGGTCCAAGAACACCAGAAATTTGAGGCTTTAACATGAATTAAGCTTTTTTCTCATGCCTCAGACAAGGAGGGAGGGGTGAGTTCTGGTCCAGGGTCTGGGATTGAGGGTCACGTTTTTTTTAACAGAAGAAAAACACTTAAATTAGTAAGTCGTGTACACATCCATGCCTGTGGAAAGGGGAAGGGGCAAGTTTTTTTTACGCAGAGAGTGGTGGGTGCCTGGAATGTGTTACCAGGGGTAGTAGTGGAAGCAGGTAACTTGGTGGAGTTTAAGAGGCTCTTAGATAGACACGTGAATATGAAGGAATGGATGATACACAGGAGGAGGACATTTAGTATAAATTGGCATCAGGATCAGTACAACATCATGGGCCGAATGGCCTGTCCAGTGCTGTACTCTTTCAATGATGCTCAACATCTCCAACAGTAGTGAGAGAAACCACTGGAACACCATTAACAGAATAGAGAATGCATTTTATTTTAAGTAAAATAAATCGGTATGGTTAAACCAGACTCGGAAAATGATTCAAAATATTGTAATAGAGGTGGTATTTTATTGCAGTGGTTGGATTTAGCACTTTAGGGTCAAAAGCATCACTCTGTGCCGGCTGGAGAGTGGAAACAGCTCTTGCATGTTAATGAATTAAGCATCGATAGCAGTTACCAGGAGTTTCAGTAAGCTAAAAATATTGCACTGTTTAATCAAGTTCAAAGACGGCTGTGCTGAGACAAGTGTGCAACTGAAAGTACAGGGTATAAAATTCTTTAAATACCACATCTCACAATAAGCTTTTAAGGGCAAAACCACTGTCCAGTAATCAGGCTCTGCTTGCAGGCAAACGTCTCTGCACTGACTCACCGCACCAGAGATTTATTCTCAGCAACACAGCTCGGATCTGACTGCAAAATTCGGTGACTTCTTGAAAACAGAACAGGGAAAACAGACAACTTGCAGTTCTTTCGCACCGTTTTTGCTTCCCCCGCGTGTCACCAATGATGTGTCGGCGCTGCAGTAGTTTTTATTGTCACTGCTGTCGTCTAGGGAATGCGATCAATCTGTGGACAGCAAGATCCCACGGCCGGCCAGATCAGGTTGTCTTTTCAGTAATTGGTCAAGAGAGATACTAGCCACAATGTTAGGGTGAACTCCCCTGGCTCATTCTCAGAACAGTACTGAGAGGTCTTGCGTGTCTACCTAAAAGTGGCTCAGTCTTTAAAGCTGAGATGTCAAACTACATTTGCTTTATTCCTGGTTCCTGCGTCAGGGGACTTTGCCTTTATGGTATTGGTTAATTATTGTCACTTGTACTGAGGTACAGTGAAAAACTTGTCTTGCATACTGTTCCTACAGATCAATTCATTACACAGTGCATTGAGGTAGTACAGGGTAAAGCAATAACAGAATACAGAGTAAACTGTCATAGCTACAGGGAAGTGCATTTGCAGGTAGACAATAAGGTGTAAGGTCATAACAAGCTAGATTGTGAGGTCAAGAGTCCATCTCATCGTATCAGGGAACCGTTCAATAGTCTTATCACCGTGGGATAGAAGCTGTCCTTGAGCCTGGTGGTACGTGCCCTCAGGCTCCTGTATCTTCTGCCTGATGGGAGAGGAGAGAAGAGAGAATGACCTGGGTGGGTGGGGACTTTGATTATGCTGGCTGCTTCACCAAGGCAGCAAGAGGTAAAGACAGAGCCCATGGAGGGGAAGCTGGTTTCCGTGATGGTGAAGGCTTTCAATGCTTGCTCAATACGTGCTGTATCTAACTGTCCTGTTAGTTTGTGGTACCAAACCTTTGCCAGATTTAGCAACAGGACTTTCAGATTCCAATCTTCAGTGAGCTGGAGGTTAGCTATTGCCTGTCTTCTGTACAAATCCTGAGCGATTAGCTGTCATGTGGGTTGTGAGTTCCTTTTCACAAACTGTAGCGTGCAATTCTTTTTTTTATCTAACTGCTAATATTCTTTCTTTGCTCTTAATATATTTCAAACAAGTTGAATTGCTAGGTTAATTTTTCTGTAAGCTATTATCTCTCAAGTTCCATGTGCTGTCATCTGAGATCCACACTATAGGTCAAGTTCAAGGTATAGAAGGGCGTCCCCTGTTTGAGACTCATGCTGAGACATTGAGAAATAAGTCGTGCTGTGGACACCAATTCCAGAGAAGTTTCCCAGAGGAAGGTGAGATGGGAACGGGAGGAGCAATTCATCCCCTCAGCTGATGGTTCACTTCATTTGCTGTTCCCACTTTCTCCCCAGATTCCTTGATCCCTTTGGCATCAAGAAATATATCCTCCACCTCCTTGAATCCACTCAACAACTTGGTGTCTGGTGTCTCTGGTGGAGAATTCCACAGGCTCACCCCCCTCTAGGGGAAGAAAGTTCTCCAGATCTCCAATCTAAATAGCATCCCTGTATCCTGAATCTGTGACACTTGGTTTTGGTCTCTCCTCATGGCTGGAGAAAGAACAGATGGAGTTTAATCCAGGCAAGTGTGCGGTGTTACACTTTGAGAGGTCAAATGTTAAGGGGAAGTACATTGTTAAATTGGTTTATTATTGTCACATGTACTGAGGTACAGTGATAAACTTGTCTTGCATGGTTAATGGCAGGACCCTTAACAGCGTTGATGTACAGAGGGATCTTGGGGACCAAGTCCATAGCTCCCCGAAAGTGGCCGCACAAGTTGATGGGGTGGTAAAGGTGGTGTATGGCAAGCTTGCCTCTATGAGGCACTGAGTTCAAGAGTCAGGAGGTTATGTTGCAGCTTTATAAAACTCTGGTTAGGCCACGTCTGGACTATTGCATTCAGTTCTGGTTGCCCCATTACAGGAAGGATGTGGAGGCGTTGGAGAGGGTGCAGGAGAGGTTCACCAGGATGCTGCCTGGATTAGAGGGTATGAGCTATAAGCAGAGGTTGGACAAATTTAGGTTGTTTTCTCTGGAGCAGCAGAGGCTGAGGGGTGACCTGATAGATGTGTATAATATGATAAGAGGCATAACCAGCTGGTATCTTTTTCAAACCCTCTTGCAATGAAGGCCAATGTACCACTCATCTCATTAACCGCTTGCTGTGCCTGGCTGTTTGCTTTCAGTGACTGGCTGGCAGAGTCTCGTTACAATTTCCTTCTCCCAATAGATCATCTTTCAGATATCAATCTGCCTTTCTGTTCTTAGAACCAAAGTAAATAACCTAACGTTTATCCACATTAAACTGCATCTGCCCACTTGCCCAGCTTGTCTAAACCGCATTGGAGCCACTCTGCATCTTCCTTCCAGCTGGGGGACTTTCCCCCACCCCCCCAGTCCCAGCATTGTGTCAGGAATATGGAAGTGGTTGAGTTGAAGAGCAGAGGTGGTTGGGGGGAACTGGGTGAAACACGGCAGAGGTTGCATGTTGAAGACGGACTCTTGACCTCTCAATCTGCCTTGGTGTGGCCCTTGCACCTTATTGTCCACCTGCGCTGCACTTTAACTGTAACACTATGTTCTGCTATTGCTTTACCCTTGTACTACCTCAGAGTATGGATGGTGTACATTTTTCACTGTACCTCAGTACACATGACAATAATAACCTGATACCAGGAGAGGGAGGGATAGAATGAGGTGGGGTTGAGAAGAGAGGGGCGGAAAACCACACTTGCATTGACTTCGGCCAGTTTGTGGAAGCACGGACTGATCATTTTACGAGGCCCGCACCATGTTGCGGAGAAGACAATAACGACCGTTTTGCATCCTGCCTCCTCCAGCACCATCTCAAAATCTTCCTGGTTCTCCAGCTTATGGGCTTCAAAGCTCGGCAGCAAACCTCAGCGTCCTCACCCCAGCCAGTCCCTCTCTCTCAATGCCAGTTTACAGAGTGCATTCTCTGCACTGCCCTCCTCAGAACAGACCTCTCTCACCAAGGTTTTGGTCAACTGCCCTAAAGTGATGGTGTCAGATGATATCTGTTGACCATTGCCTGTGCTGCCTCTCAGCTGCTTGTGATGTTGAAGGAACTTTAAACTGCATCTTGCTTCGGATTAAATTGCTGCCTTTTCTAAGGTTGTGACTGAGGGACTGCAGGCAATCCTGTCCTTCCAGTGGGTTTGAGTTTTACCTTTTCCCAACCACACCCCTTTATTATAAAGGATTGCAGGGTGCTGAGCTTGGACCCATCTGCTCCACAGAATGTACTTTCAGCCCAATTGTATGCAAGGACAGCAGGAACTGCTGCACATCAAGTGGAGGGATTTGGTCTTCAGGTCAATCACACAAAGCTCTCAAAACTGCAGGTTGCTTGACGTGAGCTCTGCAATGGATGCAATGCTCTGTTTGAATGAAAAGTCTGCTGATAGACTCCAGGATGACCACAAGTGAACCGTTCACACGCGCGTGAGAAGAGCTTGCGAATGGCATCCCAGAGGCCAGTGAAAAGTCACAAGTGTGTGCAAAACCTGGGCTCTGTCTCCGTGTGTCCCTGACTCCTGGTCTGTCGACTTTCAGATGAGAAAGGAATTGGGTCAGTTTCACTCATTGATGCCCGGGGCAAAGCCTCTAAGGGCAGGGCCCTGGCTTGAGAGTCTCCCAACATATGTGACTGCCTCAGGGTTTGGACATTTAGGGTTGAGATAGGAAGAAATCTCTTCACTGCAATCCTTGGAGGACTGAGAGGGATGTCGTGTGAGGGCCTTTATAGTCAGAGAACACAGTAAGAGGCCCTTTGGCCCGTCGAGTCCATGTCAACCATCTACCACCCATTTACACCAATCCCCACAATCTCATCAACTCCTCCCAGATTCTACCACCCACCCACACACTAGGGGCAACTTACAGCAGCCAGTTAACCCACCCACCTGCACGTCTCTGGGACGTGAGAGGAAACCAGAGCACCCGGGGGAAACCCACACAGTCACAGGGAGAACGTGCAGACTCCACACAGCGCCAGAGGTCAGGATTGAACCCAGGTCTCTGGAGCTGTGAGGCAGCAGCTCTACTTGAGTGACAGTGTGGGACATTGTGCAGTGTGCCTGGTGCCACCAGTCCCTACTCCGTCCCCGTGATGTGTGAAACCATTAACGCAGCCACGATTGTGTGGGGTTGTGTTCTGAGTGGTCCAATCCTTTGATAGATGACAAAATATTTCGTTTAAATAAAATAACCACCTGATTTTAATAGAAGGGGAAGTTTGTGACATGGGGGAATTGAACCGTTGGTGTTAATGTGGCGGGCGAGGTTGGACATCTTCCCAAAGAACAGGCCACCTTATGGATATAGGGGCTTTTCTCTGTTGCTGAGAATTCTGGGAGCAGTGGCCCTCCATGGCTAACCCGAGCTCCTCAAGCCAGAAGCTGCCACCTACACGACTGTGACCCACCACTCTCAGTCGCTGCCTAGGATCTGTAAGCTTGATCCAATGCTCTGAGGAAGGGTCCTTCACTCTGTTTCTCTCTCCACAGATGCTGCCTGACCTGCTGAGTGTTTCCAGCATTTTCTGTTTTTATTTCAGATTTCCAGCATCTCAGTTGTTTTTTTCGTTTTCAATTCACTTGTAGCATTTTGTCAGATATTCAAAAACCTCACAAATAATTGTTTCAGCTAGTGTTGCCGTAAGCTATAACGTTTCTAACAAAGACGGACTTTTCTGCAGCACCTTTCACAATCCCAGTGTTCCAAACTCCTTAGACCCATTGATCACTTTGAAGTGTGGACATAGGGTGAAACATCGGCAAAGCTTGCAGAGCTGCTGCCCCACAGCTCCAGTGACCAAGGTTCGATCCTGACTTCCGATGCTGTCCATGTGGATTCTCCCTGTGACTGCATGGGTTGTCTCTGGGTGCTCTGGTTTCCTTCCACATCCCAGAAACATGCAGGTCGACAGGTTAATTGGCCGCTGTACGTTGCCACTAGTGTGTGGGGGATGGTAGAATCTGGGGGGGGGGGGAGGGGGGGAGTTGGTGAGAATGTGGAGACAAAATAGGATTGGTGTAAATGGTCAGCACAGACTCGGTGAGCCGAAGGGCCTGTTTTGGTGCTGTATGACTCTATAACTGATGTAAAGCAGGAGACAGCAGGCGCGGTAGTGTAGTGGTTAGTGTAACCCTATTACAGCACCAGCAACCCGGGTACAATTCCCTCTGCTGTCTGTAAGGACCTTGTACATTCTCCCCGTGTCTGTGTGGGTTTCCTCCGGGTGGTCCAGTTTCCTCACGCATTCCAAAGACGTACGGGTTAGGAAGTTGTGGGCGTGCTATGCTGGCGCCGGAAGCGTGGCGACACTTGCGGGCTGTCCCCCAGAACACTCTACGCAAAAGATGCATTTCACTGTGTGTTTCGATCTACATGTGACTGATAGATACAGTATATCTTTATAAAAAAAAAAGCAAGTGTCCCACCGACAGTGCAGCACCCCCTCAGCCCCCTGCCCAGGGTGTTTTCTCTGCCTCGTTCTCCCAGCTAAGACTTGCCTACTGACAACAGCAAGAGCACTGATCTCTGAACACCCTGCATCAGCTGATGTTTACAGACTCTGGCAGAGACCCCAGGTGCATTTTACTGCCTGAGATTTTCTGAAAGATGTTTGTTGTTCTTTATTAATACATTATGTGCATGGAATGTGGTGGTGGAGATGAAGTGGTCGCTGTAAGTGAGAGCTGGATGTAATTGGTCATTGCGTGACTGGTGTTGCTCGAGAAGTGTTTACTCCCGGCTGGGTGCTGAGCAGTAAGTCAGGCCTTCCACACATCACCTGTGATTTATTAATCCTCAACCAACATCGCAAACAGGTTCCAATTGTTCCACATTCCACCTTCTATGGTCTTTTTTTGCCATCGCAAGCAGGTTAACAGGTCATTATCCCAGTACTTTCAGTAGGTATCAGCTGCCATATTTCATCAGGATTACAGTGAGTGCAAGATTAGGGAGGGTGATCACTTAAAACTGAGGAGCACGGTGCCTTCTTGCAAATCTCTGCAATTCTCTTCCCCCGAAGGTTTGTGGATCACTGGGGGTATTTAAAGATCAGGGAATTGAGGGCTATGGGGAACTGGCACACACGAGGTGGTGAGGTCTAGGGCAGATCAGTCACGACCATATTGAACGGCAGGGCAGGTTTGAGGGACTGTGTGACCTACTTTTTTTTATATGATCTCATGCACTGCAGAAAATGTTTGGGTCTTCCTGATGTGCGGTGACACGAGTGCGGGTTGTTGAAGGTGCAGTAAAGTGAGCTTCTGCACCTCTGCTCTCTCGGTCCTCTTCTTACTGCCTCTCCTGTATTGTGATGGGGATCCTGCACCGTTCGACGTGACACCTTTTGGAGGTGATCTTCACCTGGGCCCCTGTTGTCCTGCCTCTGAGGTGGACATTTGTTCACATTCAAGTTTATTGTCGTAGGCACAGAATCAGGTTTATTATCACTGACTTATGACATGAAATTTGTTGTTTTGTGGCAGCAGTACAGTGCAAAGACATAAAATTACTATAAACTACAAAATAAATGAAAAAAAGGAATAATGAAGCATTGTTCATGGACCATTCAGAAATCTGATGGCGGAGGGGAAGAAGCTGTTCCTGAATCATTGAGTGTGTGTCTTCAGGCTCCTGTACCTCCTCCCCGATGGTAGTAACGAGAAGAGGGCATGTCCCGAATGTTGAGGGTCCTTAGTGATGGGCACCGCTGCCTTGAGGCACCGCCTCTTGAAGATGTCCTCTGGCGGGGAGGGTTGTGCTCGTGATGGAGCTGGCTGAGTCTACAACCCTCTGCAGCCTCTTGTGATCCTGTGCATTGGAGCCTCCATACCAGGTGGTGATGCAACCAGTCAGAATGTTTTCCGCTGTACATCTGTAAAAATTTATCAGAGCCTTCAATGACGTGCTGAATCTCCCTAAACTTCCAAGAAAGTGGAGACACTGGCGTGCCTTCTTCATGGTTGTATCTATATGCTTGGCCCAGAATAGATCCATAAAAGGTCCCATCCTGTTGTTTTAAAAAAAGAGTTGGTAAGTTCTCCCCCGAATCCTGGCAATTATTTCAACCAATAATCTTTAAGAACAGATGATCTGGCACACCATAGGCTACACAATCATTTTGGGGACTTTTGAAGGCCAGTCAGATTACTTCTTTGAGTTTACTGTGAAGACCATTTTTGTGCAACTGTTAAGCCAGGGATTGGGGACGTTGAGGGACCTTCGCCTCTCTGTCTCTTTAATTGGGGACGTCTGCAACTTTTCCAATGATTCCTCTGCTCCCACCAACCCCGAATCACTTTCCCTTGACAAGTACTTTCCATTGGCCAGCAGATCGACTTCATTAGGAGTCTGAAGAGATTTGGTATGTCACCAAAGACTCTTACAAATTTCTGTAGGTGTACGGTGGAGAGCATTCTGACTGGTTGCATCACCGCCTGGTATGAAGGCTCCAATACACAGGATCGCAAGAGGCTGCAGAATGTTGTAGACTCAGCCAGCTCCGTCACGGGCACAACCCT
Organism: Pristis pectinata; assembly: GCF_009764475.1. Taxonomy (NCBI): domain Eukaryota; kingdom Metazoa; phylum Chordata; class Chondrichthyes; order Rhinopristiformes; family Pristidae; genus Pristis; species Pristis pectinata. The sequence continues at coordinate 84,385,700 of NC_067415.1, forward strand.
CCCTGCCATCGAGGACATCTTCAAGATGCGGTGCCTCAAGAAGGTGGCATCCATCACGAATGATCCTCACCATCTGGGACACACCCTCTTCTCGTTACTACCATTGGGGAGGAGGTACAGGAGCCTGAAGACCCACACTCAAAGTTTCAGGAACAGCTTCTTCCCCTCCGCCGTCAGATTTCTGAATGGTCCATGAACACTACCTCGTTATTCCTTTTTTATTGAACTATTTATTTATTTTTGTAATTTATAGTAATTTTATGTCTTTGCACTGTACTGCTGCCGTAAAACAGCAAATTTCACATCGTATAAGTCAGTGACAATAAACCTGATTCCGAAGTAAACTGTTTGAATCCTGGAACTATAAGTGCTGGAATCTGCCCACAGCAGGTCCAACCATACATACAGTTGCAAACAATGAAAAGCAGAATGTGCTCTGTTGCACCAAGTAGCCTTGATAATTGTTGCTAGGTCAAATGGGCGTCAGTGTGTCAGGGGGTTGTGTGAATGGTGAATCTGTTGGAATTCTAGTCTTTAACACTGCTGGAAAGATGAGAGCAAATTACATGGCCTTTAGCACTGAGTTTAAGGAATCCTGAACCCCTCTGGCATGTTGTTTTGCTTTAACCCTTTAGCACTAATGTTGCTGTGTGATTATGAAATAAGCTTCATGAATCATGGATTCGGAAACACTTCAGATAGAAATTCATCTTTAAGAATTTCTGCTTTCTTTATTGGTTTCTACTTTACTCCTCCCCAGCCCCTGACATCCTGCTGCCTGGAGAAGTGTGGCTCTGACAATACTCGAAGCTCCACTCCCTCCAGGATAAAACAGCCCCTTCGTTCGACACTCAATTCACTGGCATTAACTTCCATCCCTGCACCACCAATCACAAGATCATGATCACAAGACAAAAGAGCAGAAGTAGGCCATTCGGCCCATCAAGTCTGCTCTTTCACTTCACCATGAGCTAAACTATTCTCCCATCTAGCCCCAATTCCCAACCTTTTTCCCTATATCTCTTGATATCCTGACTAACTAGATACCTACCAACCTCCGCCTTAAACACCCCCAATGATCGGCCTCCACAGCTGTACGTGGCAACAAATTCCATAAATCCATGACCCTCTGGCTAAAGAAATTTCTCCTCATCTTTGTTTTAAATGGGTACCCTCTGATTCTAAGACTGTGCCCTCTTATCCTGGACTCACCCACCAAGCACATGTGGCTGTGGTTACTCAGCCAGGCTACTCGGTCAGCACCTCCCTCTGCCATCAAGAAGGACACCACCACCTGCAGCTTCCACTCTGCTGTTTTGCACTCATTGCTGTATTTATTATCACTGTGTACACTTTATTCTACATTATACTGTATACACTGTTTATTCTGTGAGCTTCATGCAAGCAAGGAATTTCATGGCACCCTGGTGGATATCTCAATAAAGTAATCTCGTCTAATCTAATCTCCTCCTGACTTGGAAATGTATCCCTGCTCTTCTTCACCGTCACTGGGTCTAAAACCCGGAGCCTGCCCTCCTCCAGCACAGTGGGAGCACCTTCCCCAGAAGGACTGCACCAGTTCCAGGGAGCACCTCACCACCACCTTCTCAAGGACGGTAACGGGTCAGTGAGTCGATTGGCGGCCGGGTTGGTGACAGCCCCACAGAGATGTCCAAACGGTGTTGGCAAGAGCCCCTGTGGGTTCGTTCTGGTAACCTCCCATGACAGAAGAGGAGTAGCCAATGTTGTTCCTTCGGACAAGAAGTGAAATAGGGATAATCCAGGAAATTGTAAACCAGTGAACCTCACGTTAGTGGTAGCGAAGCTTTTGGAGAGCATTCTTAGAGATGGATCTACTCACATTTGGAAGAACATGGTCTAATTAGGGCAGTCAGCATGGCTTTGTGCAGGACAGGTCATGTCTTACAAACTTGATTGAGTTTAGTGGTTAGTGTAATGTTATTACAGCGCCAGCGACCCAGGTTCAATTCCGGCTGCTGTCTGTAAGGAGTTTGTATGTTCTCCCCATGTCTGCGTGGGTTTCCTCCGGGTGCTCCGGTTTCCTCCCACATTCCAAAGACGTATGGGTTAGGAAGTTGTGGGCATGCTATGTTGGCGCCGGAAGCGTGGCGCCACTTGCGGGCTGCCCCCCAGAGCACTCTACGCAAAAAGATGCATTTCACTGTGTGTTTCAATGTACATGTGACTAATAAAGATATCTTATCTTTTTGAGGAGGTAACCAAGGTGATCGATGGGTGTTGTCAACATGGATTTTAGTCTGGCGTTTGACAAGGTCCCTCGTGGTAGACTGATCCAGAGATTAAGATGCATGGGATCCATGGTGAATTAGTAGTTTGGATTCAGAATTGGCTTGCCCATAGAAGACAGAGGGTAGTGGTGGAGCGGTTTTATTCTGGCTGGAGGTCTGTGACCAGTGGTGTTCCGCAGGGATCGGTGCTGGGACCCCTGTTGTCTGTGATGTACATAAATGACTTGGATGAAAGTGTAGATGGGTTGGTGAGTAAGATGACACAAAGTTTGGTGGAGTTGGGGAACAGTGAAGGTGGTTGTCAAAGGATACAGCAGGATATAGATCAGTTACAGTTATGGGCGGAGAAATGGCAGATGGAGTTTAATTCGGGCAAGTGTGAGGTGTTGCACTTTGGGAGGTCAAATGTAAGGGGAAAGTATACAGTTAATGGTAGGATCGTTAATGGTATTGATGTACAGAGGGATCTTGGGGTCCGAGTCCATAGCTCCATGAAAATGGCAATACAGGTAGATAGGGTGGTAAAGAAGGCGTATGGCACGCTTGCCTTCATTGTCAGGACATTGAGTATAACAGTTAGGAAGTCATGCTGCAGTGTATAAAACTCTAGTGAGGCTGCATTTGGAGTATTGTGTGCAGTTCAGGTTACCACATCACAGGAAGGATGTGGAGGCTTTGGAGAGGGTTCAGAAGAGGTTTGACAGGATGCTGCCAGAACTAGAGGGTATTAGTTTTAATCAGAGGTTGGACAAACTTGGATTGTTTTCTCTGGAGCATCGGAGGCTGAGGGGAGACCTGATAGAAGCTTATAAAATTATGAGAGGCGTAGATAGGGTGGACAGCCAGAATCTTTTACCCAGGGTGGAAATGTCAAATACTGGAGGGTATCGCTTTAAAGTGAGGGGGGAAAGTTTAAAGGGAATGTGCAGGCTAAGTTTTTTTTTACACAGAGTGGTGGGTGCCTGGACCAAGCTGCCAAGGGTAGTGGTGGAAACAGATAAGATAGTGGCTTTCAAGAGGCTTTTGGATAGGCAAATGAGGATGCAGGGAATGGAGGGACTTGGATCATCTTCAGGCAGAAGGGACTAGTTTAATTTGGCACCGGGTTTGGCACAGACGTGGTGGGCTGAAGGGCCTGTTCTGTGTTCTAAGAGGTCTGGACGGAAATGGGCTGCTGCCCTGGGTGTGTCACTTAACATGGCTGTCCCTTTGCAAATGGTGAAACAACCCCTGTGAACTCTTCCTGGCCTTTATCTGATGAGGAGGTTGCACTCGCACCCTGGGCCTTCTGCGTCACATTGTACTGTCTCAATCCTCCACACATCCGTTACATGAGTATATCCTGCCACTTGCACCACTTCCCGTGCTGTGCAGTCACAAATATTGTTCAGTGAGTTAGCGTGGGGCTGTGTCACGTGTTCAGCTCAAGAGTCAGAAGGTTGCCAGTTCAAGTCCCACTCCAGAGACTTGCGTCTTGGCTGACGTTCCATGTGTTTACTCCATCTTCTCTCTTGTGGATGTGAGAGAGCCTGTGACTGGTAATTGATTTATTATTGTCACATGTACCAAGATATAGTAAAAAGCTTTGGTTTGCATGTCATCCAGACAGATTATTCCATACGTAAGTAGATCAAGGTAGTACACAACAGGAAAAAGAAAATAAAACAATAACAGAATGCAGAACATAGTGTTACAGTTACAGAGAAAGCGCAATGCAGGTAGACAAATAAAGTGCAAGGGCCACTGTCGAGGTAGATTGAGAGATCAAGGGCTCATCTTTATTGTACAAGGTGTCCATTCAAGAGTCTTTTAACAGCGGGATAGAAGCTGTCCTTGAGCCTGATGGTACATGTTCTCAAGTTTTTGTATCTTCTGCCTGATGGAAGGGAGGCAGGGGCGGGGGGGAATAGAGAGAACAACTGGGTGGGAGGGGTCCATGATTATGCTGGCTACCTTCCCAAGGCAGTGGGAAGTGTAGACAGAGTCAATGGAGGGGAGGCTGGTTTGAGTGGTGGACTGGGCTGCGTTCACAACTCTGCAATTTCTTGCGGTCTCAGGCATAGCAGTTGTCGTACATCAAGCTGTGATGTATCCACGTAGGATGCTTTCTGTGGTGCATCTGTAAAAATTGGTGAGTGTCACTGGAGACATGCTGAATTACCCTAGCCTTCTGAGGAGGTAGAGGTGCTGGTTTACTTTCATGGCCATAGTGTGACTGCTGTTCGCAAAAGGACAGGGCCACTATTTATCACTTGATCAACATCAGTGAAATAATTTCCTCTTTATCACCTTGCTGCTTCGGGGGTTGCTTTGTGTGAATTGGTCGGTGTGTTTCTTATACTAAAGGAGTGACTACACTTCAGAACGATCTGTTGGCTGTAATCTGTTTTGGAAGCACTGAGGAGGAGAGTGGTGATAGATTGTTCTTTCACATCCTTCACACAAAGAACAATCGCCGTATTGGGCCCAGTGCTGACAAGTGTCCAGGGTTAATTAACCACTCCCGGAACTGCAGCTGTTCAAGACAAACAAAAGCCCCAGAGGTGCATCTCCAAAGAATATCTGGTGATTTAATCAGCAATGTCTGGTTTTAATCTTAAGCAGAGGTGACTTTCAAGTGTGAATGTGTGTGTGTGTGTGTGTGTGTATGTGTGCGCACGCACGTGCACGTGCAGGTCAAAGTAGATTCTATGCAATTTGGCCTTTAGAAACCAGAGTAAGGATTGGTATTTGGAACCAATACAAGTTTCTGTCTCATTCCCAGTTGGATATCAGGCTCAGGTCATTTTCTTGCTTCAAATCATTTACCACAACAAAAGAAAGACTTTAGTGCCAATGCGGCCACAAAGAGTTCAAGAGAGAGCAGGGTAATTGGAAGAGGAGCAGGGGAAAGGTGAGATTTGTTTTACGTAGGGAGTTGTGATCAGGCGCTGCCTGAGAGGAAGGTGAAAGCAGATTCAATGGGGACTTTCCAAAGGGAATTCGTGAAAAGCAGGAAGGGAAGAATTTTCAGGGGGAAGGAGCAGAGTGAGCAGAACTTTGTGGAGGACTCTTCAAACGGCTGGCACAGGGGAAATGAGGCAAAAGGCCTGGAACTGTGCTGTAGGGTTCAAAGATTCAACAGCAGGCTCTTCCCGCTGTTTCCCCCAGTCCTTTTTGTTCTCTGAGTCACGATACTGTGAGGCCTGTTCCCCCAGCCCCTACAAATTTATTTTCTCTGGTGTTCTTATCTCCCCCTGCCTCTTATCCTCATCGATTATTTGATGCAACAAACAATCTGCTGGAGGAACTCAGCAGGTCGAGCAGCATCTGTGGGGGAAAGGAATTGTCGACGTTTTGGGTCAAAAGTCCTGATTCAGGGTTTCGATCCCAGCATCTGCAGTGTCTCTCGACTCCGTTCATAATTTTATATCCACTATTTTCAGTGAGCCAGTAGACCACCAAGGAGCTCGCGGCTATTGGCTTCTCGATGGGGAAGGCTGGATTCATTGTCAGGGTATGTGCTCTACTGAAAAACAGACCTCTCCACAACTCGAACTCTCCAATTTACTCTCCATACATTATAAGACTCTTGAATGGTCCCCTAGTACAACAAGATGGACTCTTGACCTCACAATCTATCTCATTATGGCCCTTGCACCTTATTGTCTGCCTGCACTGCACCTTCTCTGTAACTGTAACACTTTATTCTGTACTCTGTTATTGTTTTACCCTGTACTACATCAATGCACTCTGCATTGAATTGATCTGTGTGGATGGCACGCAAAACAGGTTTTTCACTGTACCTTGGTACATGTGAAAATAATAAACCAATTTACTTGATGGCTACACCTTCTCCTGTTTTGAGTGAAAGTCTTAATATGCACATTGGATTCATGTTTTTGATAGAGGGAATGTACCTAAGCTGCAGTTCTCTCTACCAGTGTAGAAAGCAGGCATTGTAGTGCATAACGCTATTGCAGCGCCAGCGACCTGGGTTCAATTCCAGCCGCTGTCCGTAAGGAGTTTGTATGTTCTCCCCGTGTCTGCGTGGGTTTCCTCCGGGTGCTCCGGTTTCCTCCCACGTTCCAAAGACGTACGGGTTAGGAAGTTGTGGGCGTGCTATGTTGGCACCAGAAGGGTGGCGACACTTGCGGGCTGCCCCCAGAACACCTCTACGCAAAAGCCGCATTACACTGTGTGTTTCGATGTACATGTGACTGATAAAGATATCTTAATTTTCTTTCTTCAATACTGAGGGAGCCCTGCACTGTTGGAGGGGCCGTACTGAAGGTGCACCGCATTTTCGGAGAGGTGGTGGGGAGGAGCTCCGTGCTGTCAGAGGGATGCGGAGGGAGTGTTACGCCTTCAGAGGGGTGGTATCAAGTACTGCACAGTTGGAGGGGAGATGCCAAGGGAGTGTAGCACGGTCGGAAGGGTGTTGCTGAGCGAGTGTTGTACTATCAGAGGAGTGGGACCGAGGGAGTGCAGCACGGTCAGAGGGGTGTTGCCGAGGGTACTGCACTCTGTTGGAGGGACAACGCAGACTGCGTGAGCTGACTGTGCTCCAATTGGCTGCTGCGTTTTCTACATTACAACAATTTAAAAGTAACTTGGAATGTCCTGAGCCTCTGAAGGTGGCCATACAAATGCAAATCTTTCCATTTGCTATTAATGAGTGCGGCGGCAGTGAAAGCGTTAACTGGAGTGCCTCCTGGTGTAACCATGGTCCTCATGGAATACTGTGCTCAGGCTCTCCGATGACCTTGTGCAGCATTTCAATGGAAGGAAATGGCCAGTACATCCAGCCCCTTTGAAAGTTGTTTTGAATTAATGGCACACAGATATTGAAATATCAATCCAAAGGCTTTCAAATCCACCCTGGCTTCAGTTATCAACTGAAAATCTGCTTCCTGTTTTCCAAAAATCCTTGTTTGACAACAAGAGGCATTCCTAGATTCAGGAAGTTTTGATCTTTGAATTTCCAGGGGTCCTACACCAGCACTTCTGTGGCAAGATGTCTTGAGGTTGTATTTTAACTCTTGCTGTGCAGAATAAAATGGAGATCTCTGTCACCAATACCTGGACTCAAACCCAAAGCACTGAGAAGGTCTGGATCCAGGAAGCAGTTAATGAAATGGCTGAAATGTTCCTCACTGCAAGGAGTTGATTGGTAAAAGTTGGGTGCACCAATATCTGGGCTCATTAAACCAGCACATCACCAGACTGAAATGAGAACAGTGCAGGCTACAAATTGAGAATACCGTACATTCTGCAGAGGAAACCGGGGCACCTGGAGGAAACCCACTGGTCACAGGGAAACTCCAGACAGTGCCAGAGGACAGGATTGAACCTGGGCCACTGGAGTCATTGGCACTGATTGGTTCAGTACAATATTCTACTGCAACAACTTTATTCATATGTCACACACACAGGAGAAGAATGTCCCAAAGTGTTTCACAGGAGTAACGTCAAACAACTGGAAGTGTACTGAGCCATGGATTATATAGAGAAAATGGATGGGAGCTTGCTGGAAGAGGTAGGGTTTAAGGAGCAGGTTTAAGAACCGTCTTAAAGGAGGAGAGAGAAGCAAAGAGACTGTAAGGAGGAGTTCTGGAGCTTGTCCTGGTTGTTGAAGGCACGACTGCACCATCGTGAGAATGAGAGAGACCAGAAATCTCCTTGGGTCACGGGGCTGGAGGACATCACAGAAGGACGGAGACCCAGAACCATGCAGGGAACTGAAGGGCGAGAGTTTTTAAATGGCAGTGTTACTGAACTGGGTGCCAGTGTATCTCGATGCTGGGTGTATAATAGTGCACTGACGCTAATATTTTAGCACTGGCCCCTGCACAGTCACTGACCAGAGTGATCAGGAAGCTCCTTCCTGACCTGAAGTTGAACCAAAAGCCGCATGTGTTTTTTGATTTTCATTCTGACCTGAAGCTCACTGCACACAAAAGACTGGGAGTCTGAGACTGACTGCTTCCTGTCACAGGAATGGATACTTTTAAGAAGTGTAATTAAGGGATGCACTGAGCTGGCAGACAGAGATTACAGGGCTTATGACTGGGGGCAATTGTCTCCTTTGATGTTCAAGGCTGAGTGATGAGCAGTTCATGCAATGTAAAGATGAATTCAGTGTACAACTGGAGAAATTAACACTAAACAGGGAAGACCGTGATACAATATAAGTTAACAATACCAAAGATAATCAGGAGGAATATAGAAATCAGATTTCAAACACAGGCAGGAGCTACAGAAGCCTGAAGTCCAACACCACCAGGCTCAAGAACCGAACGGTTGAAGGGAAGCAGCTGTCTTGAACCCAGTGGTGTGGGACTTCAGGATCTGTGGGAGGAAAGGAATTGTTGACGTTTCAGGTTGAAACCCTGCCACAGATGCTGCCTGACCCGCTGAGGTCCTCCAGCAGATTGTGTGTTGCTCCAGATTCCAGCGTCTGCAGTCTCCTGTGTCTCCACAGCACCCCCCAAACTGCACAGCTGGATAAAGCAATACAGAGCTCAATCACACTTAACATTTTATAGCAACAAATAAACTGCTGGAAGAACTCAGCAGGTCAAATTAGAATTTTATAGATCACTACTTGAGCTCAAGACTAAGGGAAGATATTTAATAGTCACAGCAGACACAGTAGTGTAGCGGTTAGCACAACACTATTACAGCGCCAGTGACCTGGGTTCAAATCCGGCCGCTGTCTGTAAGGAGTTTGTACATTCTCCCCGTGTCTGCGTGGGTTTCCTCCGGGTGCTCCGGTTTCCTCCCACATTCCAAAGACATACGGGTTAGGAAGTTGTGGGCATGCTATGTCGGCACCAGAAGCGTGGTGACACTTGCGGGCTGCCCCCAGAACACTCTACGCAAAAGATGCATTTCACTGTGTGTTTCGATGTACATGTGACTAATAAACATATCTTGTCTTATCTTAGAGAAATATCAGTCCTGAAGGATGGTCCTGACCCGAAACGTTGACCGCCTGCTTTTCTCCACAGATGCTGCCTGGCCTGCTGAGTTCCTCCAGCATCATCGTATTTTTCAGGAAGGTATTTAATTTTGCTCAGAAGACTGGTGAGAATGGACATTAAATCCATTGAGAGTGTGCAGCTCAGATACCACAGGATAATTACAGGGGCATGAAACTGTGTCTCGGGCTTGAACTACTTGAATTATTTCCCCTGCAGGAGAAAGGAAGGTGAAGGTTGCTCAGATTAGAGGAAGGTGCATCAGGATCCTTCCTCCTACTCTGGGGAGGTACGAGGGTCTCGGGGAGGATACACCAATTCAGAGAAAAAGTGAGGAACGGTATCTTTCTGTGGAGATTAGATAAACCATGGAAACTGGTTGAGGTGGAAATCTTTATACGTGTCAAGGAAGCAGAGATTGGTAACTGGCTTATTGTCACATGTACCGAGATACAGTGAAAAGCTTTTGTTTGCAAGTCATCCAGACAGATCATTCCATACATAAGTAGATAAGATATCTTTATTAGTCACATGTACATCGAAATACACAGTGAAATGCATCTTTTGTGTAGAGTGTTCTGGGGGCAGCCCGCAAGTGTTGCCACGCTTCCGGCGCCAACATAGCATGCCCACAATTTCCTAACCCGTACGTCTTTGGAATGTGGGAGGAAACCGGAGCACCCGGAGGAAACCCACACAGACACGGGGAGAACATACAAATTCCTTACAGACGGCTGTGGAATTGAACCTGGGTCACTGGTGCTGTAATAGCATTATGCTAAACGCTACACTACCGTGCCTGCCCATCGAGATAGTACGAAGGGAAAAACAATAACAGAATGCAGAATAAAGTGTTACAGTTACAGAGAAAGTGCAGTGCAGGCAGGCAATAAGGTGCAAGGGCATAACGAGGTCGATTGTGAGATCAAGAGTTCATCTTTATCGTACAAGAGGTCCATTCAAGAGTCTGATAACAGTGGGATCGAAGCTGTCCCTGAGCCTGGTGGTATGTGCTCTCAGGCTTCTGTATCTTCTGTCCAGTGTAAGGGGGAAGAAGAGAGAATGACCGGGGTGGGAGGGTTCCTGGATTATGTTGCTTTCCTGAGGCACCGGAAGTGTAGACAAGTGTAGGAGAGCTGAAGGCTGCGCGGGAGGCAATGGCTCTCGTTCTAGGCTGCAAGTGAAAATGACCAGCATGGATGCCAAAGGCCGAATGGCCTCCTGGGTGGAGCACATTCATAATTCCACAGTTCCAGGCCTGTGGTGACAAGCTTCCCACAAAGTGTAAAGCATTTGGGATGAATTATCAGGAACTTTCACAAATCCCAATGACTTTGTGAAGGAAATGGGAAATGCTCAGCAGGTCAGGCCATGGATACAGCCTGACCTGAGTGTTCCCAGGATTTTGGAAAGGACGGGCCATTACGAAACTTCTGTGGAATGCCAGTTTGGATGAATAGTGAATGGAAGTGGGAGCCAAATATTTAGCTTTGAGCCACAGAAAGGAACAACAATCTGCCCATCCTGACTGTGGTGGCACTTTGAAAAACTATATCATAAGACACAGGAGCAGAATTAGGCCATTCGGCCCATCGACTCTGCTCCGCCATTCGATCACGGCTGATTTATTTTTCCCTCTCAACCCCATTCTCCTGCCTTCTCCCTGTAACCTTTGACACCCTTACTAATCAAGAACCTATCAACCTCCGCTTTAAATACACCAAATGACTTGGCCTCCACAGCCGTCTGTGGCAATGAATTCCACAGATTCACCACCCTCTGGCTAAAGAAGTTCCTCTTCATCTCAGTTATAAAGGGACATACTTCTATTCTGATGCTGCCTCCTCTGGTCCTGGACTCTCCCACCACTGGAAACATCCTCTCCATGTCCACTCTACCCAGGCCTTTCAATTTGAAAAATTGACCTTTGAAAACTCTAAAGAGCAGTCCACACAAGAACTGAACAACTTTTGGGCATGGATTGATCACAGGAAATTGATTTTCATGCCACAATAAGGACTGGGGAACAACCATTGCCGGATTGAGAGAAGCTAACCATCTCTGGGCATCATTAAGTCTCCACCACCAACATCCTGGAGGTCACCAAAAACCTGAAAGAAATGGAGGAGCCACATAACTCATGTTAGCAGAAGATCAGGTTGCAGGATGGGAACCCTGTAGCAAATGACTCGCCTCTTCATATCCCATTGCCTTTCCTCTGTCTACAAGGAACTAGCCAGGAGTGTGATAGGATACTCTCCACCTGCCTTCATCTGGACTGACATTCAATCCAGATAAGGGTCTTGATCCAAAACGTCCACTGTCCATTTCCCTCCACAGATCCTGCCTGACCCGCTGAGTTCCTCCAGCAGTTTGTTTTCTGCAGTCTTGCCCGGATGATTGTAGCTCCAACCAACTCAACATCATCCAAGACAAAACAACCAATTTGGTTTCAATTCATTCATTATCTTAAACACTTTGTTTCCTCCACCAGCTATAGCGTGTACCAGCTACAAATATATTGCCGTTCCTTCATCGTCATTGGGTCAAATTCCTGAAACTCCCTGCCGATATTGTTGAGAGAGCATCTTAACCAGAATAGCTGCAAAACTTCAAGAAGGTGACTCACCGTCATCTTCTCAAGGGCTTTGGGGATGGGAATAAACGTTGCCCTTACAACTCACATCCCACATAAAAATTTAAAATAAATTCCAGTGGTTTCAGTCCTCATTTCTTTCCCCTTTAAATATCTCCTGAAAGTTAATCAGTGCAGATCACTTCACCTCAGCCATGGGTTTTAGCTGTAGAGTTTGGGTTTATGTTTAACCTCGGCCTTGTTCCCTGCGCTTCCTCTCATCGTCTCCTGAACTGTTTTGTATTTTCTCTGCTGCATAATTATATCTCCAGCTCACATCTCTCAATTCTTGCTTTTCTGTTTATAAAATAGGAAATGGGATTGTGAAAAGATAACCTTTCATACAGGTAACATTTTTTTGTTCTGTTCCATCTTGCAGTCTGTAATTTTCCAGTCCATCTGCCTGGGTCTTGTGGGACCTGCTAAGTACCTCCAGCACTTCTGTTTTTTCACTTTGATTGGTAAATTTGTAGGTTACATTACAAAAAGGGGATGGAGATGAGAGTGGGACAGGTTAGAGTGGGTTAGTAGAAGGAGGGTGTTCCCATTAGCAGCTGGTTCGAAGTCCAGTGGGCACAGATTTAAAATGTTGGGCAAAAGATGCAAGAGGAATTTAAGATTTAAGCAGGAGAGTTACAGGCCTAGAACTCGTGACCTGTCAGATGAGTCAGGTGCTTGAGAATTACTTCTAGGACTATGGGGAGGGAGCGGGGGATGGAACCAATGGCATTGTTCATGGGAGGACCTGATAGACTGTATCTGCAGCCATTCAAAGAGAAATCAGCAAAGAGCTCATCGGATTTCACAGATTCTGCCTGGCATGCTCTTCTTGGGATGGGTCTGCCACACTGGACAGAACAGTACAGCTCAGTGACATTACAGGGCGCACTGTGTTAAATGACCTTAGTCAAAATCAAAAAACAAAACTACAGATGCTGGAAATCTGAAATAAAAACAGAAAATACCAGAAACACTCAGCAGGCCAGGCAGCATCTGTGCAGAGAGGGACAGAGTTAACATTTCAGCCCAAATGATATTTGGAGCACTGTTACTGGCTCTAGTGCCTTGGATGGGGTGGTAAGGAAGGCAGCATGGTTCCTTTCCCCTGAGAGTGACCTTTTGCTGGAGGGGTGTGCTGTGTGAATCCTGGGAATGGAAACCACTGAGCTTGGCTGCAACTTTCACGTGTAAATTGGTAAATTTGTTTATTATTGTCACATAGAACATTACAGCACAGCACAGCACACGCCCTTCAGCCCACGATGTTGTGCCGACATTTTAACTAATCTAAGGTCAATCTAACCCTTCCCTCCAACATACCCCTCCATTTTTCTATCATTCATTTGGCTATCTAAGAGTCTCTTAAATGTCCCTAACAACCTCTGCTGGCTGTGCGTTCCACGTACCCACCACTCTCTGTGTAAAAAAAAAACTTACCTCTGACATCCCCCCTGTACTTTCCTCCAATCACCTTAAAATTATGCCCCCTCGTGTTCGCCATTTCCGCCCTGGGCAAAAGTCTCTGACTGTCCACTCGATCTATGCCTCTTATCATCTTGTACACCTCTATCAGGTCACCTCTCATCCTCCTCTCCAAAGAGAAAAGCCCGAGCTCACTCAACCTATCCTCATAAGACATGCTCTCCAATCCAGGCAACATCCCAGTAAATCTCCTCTGCACCTTCTCCAAAGCTTACACATCCTCCCTATAGCGATGTGACCAAAACAATATTCTAAGTGTGGTCTAACCAGAGTTTTATAGAGCTGCAACATTACCTCGCGGCTCTTGAATTCAACCCCCTGACTAATGAAGGCCAACACGTTATACACCTTAACAACCCTATCAACTTGCTTGATAACTTTTGAGGGATCTATGGACTTGTGCCCCAAGATCCCTCTGTTCCTCCACACTGCTAAGAATCCTGCCTTAGGGTTAGGGTATTCTGCCTTCAAAAGCGACCTTCCAAAGTGAATCACTTCACACTTTTCTGGGTTGAACTCCATCTGCCACTTCTCAGCCCAGCTTTGCATCCTATCAATTTCCCGTTGTGACCCTCGACACTATCCACAATGTCACCAACTTTCATGTCATCTGCAAACTTACTAACCCACCCTTCCATATCCTTATCCAAGTCATTTATAAACATCATAAAGAGTAGGCGTCCCAGAACAGATCCCTGCGGAACACCAGTGGTCACCGACCTCCAGGCCGAATATGCTCCATCTACAACCACCATCTATCTTCTATGGGTGAGCCAATTCCGAATTCACACAGCCAAGTTTCCCTGGATCCCATGCCTCCCAACCTTCTGAATGAGCCTATCATGGGGAACGTTATCAAATGCCGTACTAAAGTCCATGTACACCACATCCACTGCTCTACCCTCATCAATGTGCTTTGTCACATCCTCAAAGACTTCAATCAGGCTCGTGAGGCACAACCTGCCCTTCACAAAGCCATGTTGACTGTCCCTAATCAGACTATGCTTCTCCAAATGCCCATAAATCCTGTCTCTAAGAATCTTTTCCAATAATTTGCCCACCACTGAAGTAAGACTCACTGGTCTATAATTCCCAGGGTTATCCCTACTTCCTTTCTTGAACAAAGGAATAACATTTGCCACCCTCCAATCTTCTGGTACTACTCCTGTGGCCAGTGAGGATGCAAAGATCATCGCCAAGGGCTCAGAAATCTCTTCCCTCGCTTCCTGTCGTATCCTGGGATATATCCCGTCCGGCCCCAGGGACTTATCTATCCTCATGTTTTTCAAAAGTCCCAGCAGATCCTCCTGCTCAACATCAACATGTTCTAGCTTATCAGCCTGTTTTACGCTGTCCTCACAAACGTCAAGGTCTCTCTCACTGGTGAATACTGAAGCAAGGTATTCATTAAGGACCTCCCCTACTTCCTCTGACTCCAGGCACATGTTTCCTCCTCTATCCCTAATTGGTCCTACCTTCACTCTAGTCATCCTCCTGTTCTTCACATACGAGTGGAATACCTTGGGGTTTTCCTTAATCCTACTCACCAAGGCCTTCTCATGCCCCCTTCTAGCTCTCCTAAGTCCATTCTTAAGCTCCCTCCTGGCTACCTTGTAACGCTATAGAGCCCTGTCTGATCTTTGTTTCCTAAACCTTAAGTAAGTTTCTTTCTTCTTCTTCACTAGATATTCCGCATCTCTTGTCAACCATAGTTCCTCCACCCTACCATCCTTTTCCTGCCTCAATGGGACAAACCTGTCCAGAACACCCTGCAAGTGATCTCTAAACAACCTCCACATCTCCACTGTGCACTTCCCCAAGTTCATATGCTTCCAATTTACATTCCCAAGTTCCTGCCTAATAGCATCATAATTCCCCAATTAAATACTCTACCATACCGTCTGCTCCTATCTCTCTCCAAGGCAAGGGTGAAGGTCAGGGAGTTATGGCCGCTGTCTCTGAAATGCTCACCCACCGAGAGATCTGACACCTGACCAGGTTCATTGCCTAGTACCAGATCCAGAATGGCCTCTCCTCTAGTTGGCCTTTCTACATATTGTGTCAGGAATCC
This sequence comes from Pristis pectinata, assembly GCF_009764475.1. NCBI lineage: Eukaryota > Metazoa > Chordata > Chondrichthyes > Rhinopristiformes > Pristidae > Pristis > Pristis pectinata. The sequence continues at coordinate 84,401,120 of NC_067415.1, forward strand.
TTCCTGGACACATCTAACAAACTCTGCCCCATCCAAACCTTTTGCACTAAGGAGGCGCCAATCAATATTAAGGAAGTTGAAATCACCCATGACAACAACACTGTTATTTTTGCACCTTTCCAAAATTTGCCTCCTGATCTGTTCTTCAGTGTCTCTGTTGCTATTTTGGCGGGGGTGGGGAGCGGTGGGCTATAGAATACTCCCAATAGTGTGATTGCTCCCTTCCTGTTTCTGACCTCCACCCACACTGACTCAGTAGACGATCCCTCCAGGACGTCTTCACTTTCTGCAGCTGTGATACTATCCCTGATCAGCAAAGCCACTCCCCCACCTCTTTTACCTCCCTCCCTGTCCGTTTTGAAACATCTAAACCCCGGAACATGTAGCAGCCATTCCTGCCCTTGTGACAGCCAAGTCTCTGTAATGGCCACAACATCGTAGTTCCATGTACTGACCTATGCTCCAAGTTCATCACCCTTGTTCCTGATACTTCTTGCACTAAAATAGACACTTCAGCCCATCCAACTGACTGCAATTTTGCCCTATCGACTGCCTATCCTTCCACATAGTCTCTACACACTGCATCAACCTGTACACCAACTGCCCCATCCTCTGACCTATCACTCTGGTTCCCATCCCCCACCAAACTAGTTTAAACCCTCCCCAACAGTTCTAGCAAACTTGCCCGCAATGATATTGGTCCCCCTCCAGTTTGGTTGTAATCTGTCCCTTTTGTACAGGTCGTACTTTCCCCAGAAGAGATCCCAATGATCCACAAATCAACACCCTGCCCTTGCACCAATTTGTCAGCCACACATTCATCTGCCAAATCATCCTATTCTTACCCTCACTGGCACGTGGCACAGGCAGCAATCCAGAGATTACTACCCTTGAGGTCCTGCTTTTCAGCTTCCTACCTAGTTCCCCATATTCACTTTTCAGGACCTCATCCTTTTTCCTATCTGCATCATTGGTACCAATGTGTACCACAACTTCTGGCTGCTCAGCCTCCCCTTTCAGAATGCTGTGGACCTGATCTGAGACATCCCTGACCCTGGCACCTGGGAGGAAACATACTATCTGGGAGTCTCTTTCACATCCACAGAATCTCCTGTCTGCTCCCCTAACTATAGAGACACCTATCACTATTGCTCTCCTCTTCTCCCCCCCGCCCCCCACTTCTGAGCCACAGAGCCAGACTCAGTGCCAGCGACCTGACCGCTGCAGCTTTCCCCTGGTAGGTCCCCCCCCCCTCCCACTCCCCCAAACAGTATCCAAAGTGGTATACCTGTTATTGAGGGGAACGGCCACAGGGGTACTCTGCACTACCTGCCTATTCCTTCCCCTTCTCCTGACAGTCACCCAGCTACCTGCCTCCTGCAGCTTAGTGTGGCTACCTGCCTGTAGCTGTAGCTTTTATCCATCACCTCCTCATTCTCCTGTATGAGCTGAAGGTCATCCAGCTGCAGCTCCAGTTCCTTAACACGGTCTGTAAGGAGCGGCAGCTGGATGCACCTCCCACAGATGTAGCTATCAAGGAGACTAGAGATCTCCCACATCTGGCAGGAAGAACACACCACTGACCCTGGATCCATTGTCACTACTTTAGCTGGGTACTAGAAACCGAGAGTCCCGCTTCTCGCTCCAAGTCACGGCCCTCGCTACCTGAAAAAGAACTGGGTCCTGACACTCGCCTCTTTATATGGGTCCCACTTCTTGCCCCGAGAGTCCCCCTTCTTGCTCCAAGTCACGATGTACAGTGAAAAACTTGTCTTGCATGCCATCAATACAGATCAATTCATTACAACAGTGCATTGAGGTAGTACAGGGTAAAACAATAACAGAATGCAGAATAAAGTGTTACAATTACAGAGAAAGTTCAGTGCAGGCAGACAATAAGGTGCAAGGTCACAATGAGTTAGATTGTGAGGTCAAGAGTCCACCTTCTCGTACAAAGGAACCATTCAATGGTCTTAGCGGGGTAGAAGCTGTCTTTGAGCCTGGTGGTACGTGCTTTCAGGCTTTTGTATCTTCTGCCCAATGGGAGGGGGGAGAAGAGAGAATGTCCAGGGTGGGTGGGGTCTTTGATTATGCTGGCTGCTTTACTGACTAAACCATGATGCATCCGGATAAGATGCCTTCTAAGGTGCATTGGTAAAAATTGGTGAAGTACTATGTATTGTACAAAAGTACAAAAGTGAGTACTGTGGTGTGAGGGGGTGGAGGATTGAAGCAGCTGGATAGTAACTATTTACAGTACATCCTATCAGAAGAACTTCAAAAAGGGACATGAGATAGTACAGGACTTAAGGATAGGAACAGGGTGCTGCAGTGGCACAGCTGGTCGAGCAGCTGCCTCATCAGGTTCGATCCTGACCTTGGGTACTGCCTGTGTGAACTTGCTCTCCGTGTGACTGCATGGGTTTCCCCCGGGTGCTCCAGTTTCCTCCCACATCCCAATGACACGCGGGTCGGTGGGTTAATTGGCCGCTGTAAAAAAAACCCTTCATGTGCAGGTGGGGTTGAACTAATGGGAATGTGAGAAGAATAGGTTACAGGGAAAATTAAAGGGGGTATGGGATTGCTATGTGAGCCGGCACAGACTTGAAGGGCTGAATGACCTCCTTCTATGACATGTGGAAAGACAAGACATAACCCACAGGTGTGTGCTGTCAGTCAGTCAGTGAGGTTGTTGCTGGCCTGTTGTGCAACTCCATCCCTGCACCTTGGTTCCAAGATACTCGATACTGTTGCCTGATAAAAATCTGTCAGTCTTAGTTTCGGCGTTTTTATTTGATCTGCAGTCTCGACTGCATCTTTCTGGAGAGTGCCCCAGGCTCTGCATGAAGGTGGGCTTCCTGAGATCATCACCAAGCAGCTTGGCCCCTTGTTCACCCCTTCCCTCCCCCTCACCAAGGGAGTCTCTCTTCCCCCCTCATACCAGGGGAAAGAATCTCGCTCTCGCTCGCTCTCTCTTGCTCTCGCTCTCGCTTGCTCTCTCCTGCTCGCGCTCTCTCTCTTTTTCTCTCTCTCTAGAAAAAACACCTCAGTGAGATCATCCTTAGTCATCCCCATCCAAGAGAAGACAAGTCCAGTCATTGCGACTAGAACAATTTAAGAACGTTTCACCAAGTCCTAACCTGTCCATCACTTGTTTCCGGCATTATGTTCAAATGTATCTTTACGGTTTTCAGAAGGTTACGGTTCATGTGCTTTGGTGCCAATAATTGCACAGAAGAGCAATGTGAAATTTAAAACTACTTAAATACTTCATACATAAAATATTTCTTCAAAGCCTCAAGATCAAAGGTTGCTAATTAAGTTAATCTATTGAGGTCAATTGTTCACAAGACGTGTGTGCATTGTTTAACTGCATGAAAATCGGTTCCTATGTCGGCTTAGACCGGCTCACACGCAAACTATGTTTGCATTGATTCCCACAGCCCAAGGTCCATCATAGTCTGCAATTCATCTGCTCCCTCATTAATTCCAGTAATCACTGATGTCAGTGTATGAAAGTCATTTACTATCCGTGTTGGTGTATTGGAGCCCTTCAGGGGAAGTTGCCAAACCCCACAGCTGGTGTGACCATGATGCGTTGGTTCCCAATCTCTTCTCATTCTGCCACACCTCTTGATATTACAGCTGATCATTCCTGTGGCCAAGTGCGCCCCCAGGAGGACTGAAGCCATAGTGCCGACAGCTTTTTGATTTGACAACCATCTCAATCAGAGTGAAGGCACAAGAGACTGCAGATGCTGGGGTCTGGAGCTCTTGGTTGCCAGCTGCTTTAATTCCCCTCCCCATTCCCACACTGGCCTGTCTGTCTCTCCTCAGCCTCCTTTGCTGCCAAACGCAATCTAGAGGAACAACACCTCGTATTCCTCCTGGGTGGTCTACATCCCGACAGCATGAACACTGAATTCTCCAACTTCAGGTAACCTGCTCCCCCTCTGTCCCCTTTCTCTCCCCTCCTGATCTACCCAGTTCCTCCTACACCCACCCCAGCCCCCACCACCCTGTTTCCTTCCCCTCCTCCCCCCACACCATCTGCCCATCACCCACACACTCCTCCCACTGGGTCCCCTCCCCCCACTGTTCCCATCTCCCCTCCCCACCTCCCTTATTTGGTTCCACGCTCCACCTTCCCCTCCTATCGGATTCCATCATCTTCAGCCCTCCGTCACCTCCACCTGTCACCTCCCGGCCTCTGTCACTGTTCCCACTCTCCCCTCCTCCATCTGCCAATCACCCCTCCTCACCTGGATCCACCCATCACCTGCCAGCTCTTGCTCCACCCCTTCCCCTCTCCTCTTTATACCGGCCATCTCCCTTCTACTCTTTTAGTCCAGATGAAGAGGCTTCAACTGAAACGTCAACCGTCCGTGATGAGATTTAAAGTTTGTGGAGAACTCAACAGTCAGCCAAAGCAGGACTCAGAGTTTGCTGCTGTGTTGGAGGTCAGTAATTCTCAATAGTCACGGATGAATCAGACACCACTCCTAATAAAGACACAGGAGACCGTAGATGCTGGAACGTGGAGCAACAAACAATCTGCTGGAAGAACCCAGCAGCTCAAGCAGCATCTGTGGGAGGAAAGGAACTGTCGATGACCGACCCACTGATATCCTCCAGCAGACTGTGTGTTGCACCACTCCTAATAATCTGTTATATGTGTAGTGAGCATGTGTTCAATATTAGCACATTTTTAAAAAATGTAAAACAGAAAATGCTGGAGACACTTCAATGGTCAGGCAGCATCTGTAGAGAGAGAAAAACCGTTAACGTTTTAGGTCGATGACCTTTCATCAAAACTCAGAATTGATGGAGGATTTTCGACCTGAAACATTAACTCTGTTTCTCTCTCCGCAGATGCCGCCTGCCCTGCTGAATGCATCCACAATTTTTTGTGTTATTTCAGATTTCCAGCATCTGCACATTTTTTTTTTGCTTTTCAGATGTCTTTATCTGGTGTACATTTTGCTCATTGGGTGAGGACCATTCTGGAGATGAGGGCAATCCGTTAATCCATTGCTTCTGCTCTTATTTTCAACACAAAGGAAGGAGACTTTCATCTCCAAGAGACCACCTCAGCTGCTGTCCTCCAGCACCACCTTCCAGCTTTTCTTGTCATTGTTCAGCTCCCCCTACTTGTATTCATCGCAAGTCTGGTTCCTAATTTCACACCAAATCCCTTTTCCCCAAATCCTTTGCTACACCAGCTCCTAGTCTATCAATGCCTCAACTTTACCATTCTTGTCCTTGTCCATGCTCTCTCTCAAACCTTCTCCAGCCCTGTAACCCTCAGAGATCCCTACACACGTCCAACTCTGGCCTTCCGCACTCATCACTCATGGATCCCTGGATCTTTAGCTCTGGCATTCCCTCTCCCAATCCTCCTGTCTCCTTCTCCTTCTTTAGAACCCACCTCTGTGACCAAACTTTGGTCACCTATCCTACCATCTGTCTCCGTGACAGAATTTGGTAACATCCTGTGAAAAGCCCAGGCACAGTAGTGTAGAGGGTTTAGCGTGATGCTATTACAGCGCCAGCGACCTGGTGTTCAATTCCAGTCGCTGTCTGTAAGGAGTTTGTGCGTTCTCCCCGTGTCTGCGTGGGTTTCCTCCGGGTGCTCCGGTTTCCTCCCACATTCCAAAGACGTACGGGTTAGGAAGTTGTGGGCGTGCTATGTTGGCGCTGGAAGCGTGGCGACACTTACAGGCTGCCCCCGAACGCACCACGCAAAAGGTGTATTTTCACTGTGTGTTTCGATGTACATGTGACTAATAAAGATCTCTTATCTAACATGTTATCATGTTAAAGAGCTACATATTGACTCCCCCCAGAACTTAGTAGGACAGATCCTCCTCCCAAGAACTTCCAATGCTTATCCTGGGACCTACCCTGGTATCCTTGCAGAAATCCCAGTTTCCAGTTGGGGTGTGGGACTCACCCTAACCTGTTGCTCCTGTGCCAACAGGGCAGTAAATCATCCACAAGTCTCCCAACTCTAAAGCTGGAAAATCTGCCCGAGCATGTCTCCAAAATCTGACCAGCCCAGCAGTCCCCTTTGAAATGAATGGGAGATAATAACTCCTGGTAGAACAACAAGAACAGAAGAAAATAGGAGCTGGAGTACACCAGCAGGCCCCTCAACACTGCTCTGTCATTCAATATCATCATGGCTGATCACTGCTGTCCTCAACTCCTCTTCTGTGCCCTGTAACCCTCAATTCCTTAAATCTTTCCAATGTTTATCTATCTCTACCTTAAGTGATCTGGCATCACCGTCCCTCAGGGGTAGAGAATTGCTGAAATTCACTACCTTCTGAGGGAAGAAATTTCTACGCACCTCAGTTTTAAATGACCTGCTCCTTATTTTGTAGTTATGTCCCCTTGTTCGTGACTCTCCCACTAGTGAAAATATCTCAACATCTACCCTGTCGAGACCCCATACAATCTTAAATGTTTGAATAAGGTCCACCACTTATTGTTTGAAACACTGAGGAATTCAGACCCAAACTGTGTGGCCTCTCTTGATAGGCCAACCCTTTCTCATCCCAGGAATTAGCCCTGGTGAGTATCCCTTGGACTGCCTTGAATGCTGTTTTAGGTAAAGGAACCAAAACTGTAACCTTTCAAAGAAAGAAACAAATATTCTTTTCGTTATCCATGTTGCTGGTGACACAAGTTTTATTGTCCTAGTTCGGGAGAAAGAAGTTAATTTTTTAATTATTTATTTGTTAACTTTAAAGATTTAAATTGTTTTTCAATGACTGAATGTGCTGCAAGTACATCATAAGAGTAAGAAAGGATTAATATTTTAATTTTTTAAACAATATTTTTATTGTTTTAACTTCTCCCACATGTTTGAGGATGCTAAAGGTTTCCCGACTCACACTGTCCATGAGCCTGGGTGAGGACCAGAGACTCTCCGGCTGTCAAAGCCATCTTGTGAGTGCAGTTGGCTGCTTGCATTGTGGTGAGTTCTGCCAATGAGCTGGGGGCTGGGTTCCCGAGGAAGACTGTGCTGGGGAACCACAAGGACGATAAGGGCAAGATACGAGACGGACGGCGGGAAGTTTGGGCTGAAAGATCTCCCCAAATGTACCCCTGCCTGTCCATGGGAGCTTCCTCCTGCACTCTTGAACCCTCGTCTCCCCGGTTCCCACACTTGCTGACATTAATACATTGTTCCTCACACGTTCTTCCCCTCCCTTTCAGAACCATTGTCCTCAATCCCTCCTGGAAAAATTACCTCATTCCCTCCAACTGCTCCATCAACTCCAGCAACCCTTGCCCATCTAGGGTTGCTCCATCTCCCCAAAACCACCTGCTTCAAGACCTTTTCCAGCCGGCCGTCACTTCCATCTTGCTGCACCAAGTAAACGGTATCTTTGCATGGATCCCATTTCCGTGGGAGCGCTCCCCAGTCATCTGCCTCATTTTGGGAGAAAAAAACCCTCCGGGATGCTGGAAATTCTGAGCCGTGATGTGTGGATTTCGATATTGGTGGGATTATTAAAGGAAGATGTGCAATGAAGTCAAAGTCAAGTTTATTGTCATGTGCGGGGGTACCTGTGTGCACAGGTGCAATGAAAAACTTACTTGCAGCAGAATCGCAGGCACATAGCATCAGATAAGCAGCATTCACAAGAAAAAACATAAACATAAATTAAACAATTTTTACAAAAAGAAAACACAATTTGAACAAAAAAAAGTCAATTTTAGTGCAAGGTGATTAGAATGGTCATAGTGTTGCTAGACTGTAGTGATTAGGGTTTTGCTGGTTGGCTCAAGAACCGAATGGTTGAAGGGAAGTAGCTGTTCTTGAACCTGGTGGTGTGGGACTTCAGGCTTCTGTACCTCCTGCCCGATGGTAGCTGCGAGAAGATGACATAGCCTGGATGGTGGGGCCTATAATCACTTCTTTGCCAACTTAAGATCACCAGGTTTCAACTCCTGTGTTTTTCTCTTATTGCAGAAAGGGCAATGCTTGTTCAAAACTGAATTACTGTAACAGTAAATCCATGGGTGTTGAATATCACTGGCGGGTGAGGGTGCAACAGTCTCATCTCTTGAAATGAAGAGGAATTTCTTTAGCCAGAGGGTGGTGAATCTGTGGAATTTGTTGCCACAGACGGCTGTGGAGGCCAAGTCATTGGGTGTGTTTAAAGCGGAGGTTGATAGGTTCTTGATTAGTAAGGGTGTCAAAGATTACAGGGAGCAGGCAGGAGGACAGGGTTGAGAGGGAAAAATAAATCAGCCATGATTGAATGGCGGAGCAGAGTCGATGGGCTGAATGGCCTAATTCTGCTCGTATGTCTTATGATATAGTTTTTCAAAGTGCCACCACAGTCAGGATGGGCAGATTGGTCACCTTTTTTGTTGTTCCTTTCTGTGGCTCAAAGCTAAATATTTGGCTCCCACTTCCATTCACTATTCATCCAAACTGGCATTCCACAGAAGTTTCGTAATGGCCCGTCCTTTCCCTCCTATTTCTAGTGATTTGATTGAGCAGCTTCTCACAAACGTTTCTGACACATGCTCTGTTTGCCAGGTCTGTAGATTTAGTTACTGAAAGTAAAAAGTCTTTGAACTTGAGCAGACACACAGCTGAAAATTACTTCAGAGGAGTTTGATAAATCCATAAATCACATTACTTTACTTATTTGATCCGTGGGCCAATGCTTTTAACCATCCATTGAAACGCTATGCAGGAGATTAACTTATTAATAAAATGGAAAACTATTTACTGGAAAACATGCCATCAGTGTTTATCTTTCAGCAGAATCAGATTTATTATCACTGACTTAGATGGTGTGAAATTTGTTGTTTTGCAGCAGCAGTACAGTGCAAGGACATAAAATTACTTTAAATTACAAAAATAAATAAATACCTCAAAAAAAAGGAATAACAAGTCATGGGTTCATGGACCATTCAGAAATCTGATGGCAGAGGGGAAGGAGCTGTTCTTGAGTCATTGAGTGTGGGTCGTCAGGCTCCTGTACCTCCTCCCTGATGGTAGTAACGTGAAGAGGGCATGTCCTGGATGGTGAGGGTCCTTTGTGATGGATGTCGCCTTCTTCAGGCACCACCTCTTGAAGATGTCCTCGATGGTGGGGAGGGTTGTGCCCGTGATGGAGCTGGCTGAGTCTACAACTCTCTGCAGCCTCTTGCGATCCTGTGCATTGGAGCCTCCATACCAGGCTTTAATCCCTTATAGTCCTTGTGTAAGTTGCTGCTGCCACATAATAGATTTTCCTAAAAAAATTTCAAGAACTGCATTGATATCAAAAATGTCAAAGGAATGCTATTTCAATGATCTGCCAGAGGGCGCAGGGAGATATTTCTGTTAAGGCAATGGCCAGGAAGAATTTTGCATTATCTGTTTTTGGCCTTTAGTTCTGATGAAAGATCAAGGACCAGAAATATCAACACTGCTTTCCTCTCCATGGATGCTGCCTTACCTGCTGAGAGTTTCCAGCATTGTCTGTTCACTTTGCTGTTTGTGTAGATCTTGGCTTGACTTGGATAAATTATGAGAGGTCTCGAAACAGGCAAATCCCTTGGAACTTTCCGGCAAAGGTAAGATTACGTACTTATGCAAGAATCTGTTATTGAATGATTGAGGGTGTTATAGGGGGCTTCCCACTCACACGGACAGCTGGAGACTGACTGGCTGCCTGTTGGACTGTGCCAATGAGCTGGGAGCTGGGTTCCCGGTGGGGAAGCTGCACGGGACCACATTCAACTTACTGTTCAATGACTATGAAAGTGGTGACAGGTCACTTGGAAAATAATAACAGGATTGGGCAGATTTATGAATGGGAAACCTTGTTTGCCAATCCTTTGGAATTTGTTGAATTTTTTATAACTAAAAGAATACATGAGAGTGAACCAGTTGATGCACCGATTTTGGACATTCAGAGGCCTTTGTTAAAGTGCCATGTTACAGATTATTAAATTATAATGCATTGTATTATGGATGATATACCAGTGTGGAGTGAGAATTGGTCATAGAACAGAAAGCAGAATAGGAAAAGAAAGGTGATTTTTGGGTTTGGGAGTGTGTGACCAATGGGCTGCTACAGGGATCGGTACTATAGTCCCAGCTGTTCACAATCTGTATCACACATTTGGATGAGGGGATCAAGTATAATATATCCAAGTTTGCTGATGATATTAAGCTAGGTGTCCTTGTGAGCTTCAGAATCAGAATTATTATCACTGATATATGATGAGAAATTTGTTGTTTTGTGGCAGCAGTACAGTGCAAAGACATAAAAATCTATAAATCACAAAAATAAATATTGCAAAAAGAAAAGGAATCATGAGGTAGTGTTGATGGGTTCATGGACCATTCCGAAATCTGATGATGGAGGGGAAGAAGCTGTTCCTGAATCAGGGGGATGCAGAGAGGCTTCAGGGGGATATAGGCAGGCTAGGTGTATGGGCAAAATCATGACAGATGGAATATAATATGGGAAAAATGTGAGGTCATTTAATTTGGTGGAAAAAAATAGACCGATGTAAGAATTAGGAGGGTAGGCCATCTGGTCTTTCAAGCCTGCTCCACTCTTCATCAAGATGATGCTCCACTTCTACCTCAGTTCCACTTTCCTGCACGATCCCCATATTCCTTGATTCCCTTGTTTTCCAAAAACCCATCAATCTGTGTTTTGAATGAATTCAGTGACTGAGCCTCCACAGCCCTCGGGGACAGAGAACTCCAAAGATCCACCACTGTCTGCTTGAAGGTGTTTCTCCTCACCTCAGTGGTCTACCCTTACTCTGAGACTGAGACCCCTGGTTGTAGATCCCTCAGCCAGGGGAAACACCCCCCCTTGCTTCTTGCCTGTTGAGCCCTGGAAGAATTTTTCAAGTTTATCATCTTCTAAACCCTAGAGAATATAGGCATAGTTTTCTCAGCCTCTCCTCATACATTGGAACCAATATCCCCAGAACCAGTCTGGTTGACCTTCTTGTCCTCCCTCAATGGCGTGTATATTTTTTAGATAAGAAGACCAAAGCTGTACACAATATTCTTGGTGCAGATTTATCAACACCCTGCATGATTGCATCTTTATTCCAGAACTAAAATCTTCTTATAATAAAGGCCAACATACTATTTGCCTTCCTAATTGCTTGATGCACCAGCATGTTAGCTTTGAATGACTTGCATAAAAGGACACCCATGTTCCTTTAAATATCAACATTTCCCAATCTGTCGTCATTTAAAAAGTACTCTGCCTTTTTGTGGAGACACAAGGGACTACAGATGTTGGAAATCTGGAGTAACACACAAAATGCTGGAGGAACTCAGTGGGTCAGGCGGCATCTATGGAGGGAAATGGACAGTCGATGTTTCAGGTCGAGTCCCTTCATCAGAACTGGCTACACGAAAAGCTGGAGGAACTCAGTAGGTCAAGGCAGCATCTATGGATTGGAATGGACAGTCAATGTTTCCGGTCATGACCCTTCATCAGGACTGGCTTTTTTTCTGTGTTACTTTGCCTTCTTAATCTGTACATTGAAGTGGATGACCACACATTTTCCACGTTATATTCCATCTGCCACGTTCTCATTCACTCAATTCGTTTCTCTACATCTCCCTGAGACCTGTGTGGATCCTCCTCCCCTCTCCAGCCATGCTGGTCAGTAGTGTTAAGCCAGCTGTACAGTAGAGCACATGTTTTGCATGCTGCTTCTGAAATTCAGCAGTAGAGTACATGGCACATTAATCCTACTGACAACAGGGGAATATCTTTCAATGCCAGTGATGGCTGTGCCCACATAGGTAGCCTTCACAACCTGACAAGATTTCACCAGTGCCAGTAAGTCCTGGGATCCTTCTGTGCAACATTCCCCACAGGAACTGAGCATTCAATTGCAAAAGCTTCAAGCTATTAGATTTGTGAGATCGGCAGGGTTGGGACAGGGCAACTGTCACTGGCAGTAAATAAATCTTATTGGTGGACGGTGGTGGGTGAGGAGGGGTGCAATAAGCAGATCCCAAATCATGCAGCAGGGCTAAATAACAATGTCACTTGCTTTTCCCCAGCTTAATCCCTTTGGAGAGTTCTGTTTGGTCTGCAAGGGAGATATCTATCTCAGTTGTGAAAAGTGGGAAATCAAAGTGGAGGCTAAACTACATAAAGAGAGAGAAAAATTCAGAAGCTGAGTGAATCATAGAATTAACTACAGCAGGTGGTCATTGAACTTGTTCTGGAGCTTTTTGAAGATCAATCCAGTTTGGTGCAGGTCATCACTTCGTTGCCAAGTCCTTGCAATAATCAAGTGTTTATCCAACTTCCTTTTTAAGACTGTGTCTGCACCCACTGCCATATCAGGCTGTGTACTCCAGATCCTAACGATCTGTTGCATTTCACCTTTCAGTCTTTTACCAAATCTTCAGCCACTAGAATCAGCCTCTCGCTATTCAACCTAAACCCTTGTTGGAGACAAAGTGTTAACTGTCAAACCTCACTCCTTTGAAGTGACAAGTGTTCATTCTCTTTCAACGAGGCACCTTAATTCATGGCAATAACTATTCACTGTTCTTTTTGTTTAGTAGGTTTGAACGTTTTATTTATCTGTTGCTGTAGAAAGGGGTAGCAAGGTGTAGGGAGGGATTTGCAGACTTTGGGGCTCAGACAAGAGGCAAGTGTTAGTGAGGGAAGAAGAGAAATGAAGGAGCATGGGATTAAAATTGTATCGAGGAATTAATGGATACCAGGGCAATCTAGGATATTGACAGAACAGCATACATCCAAGTCAGAAAGGCGTGCGACATAGAGGAAATGATGGCTTCCTGACGCTGCTGCTTTTGTTGCTATTGGTGGGGGAACCTACAAGGAAGAGAGGTGCTGTTGAGAAGCCTGTGGGCAGTAAACACTGCAGTCACAGGTCAGCAACTGGAGAGGCAGCTGCTTCTGAGTTTAGGGACCAGAGTACCAAGTGTTGTCTTTATTACACCGTGTGTTAATCCTGCAGCCACAGGTCAGCAGTGAGCAAAGGATTGATGGTCAGAGAGTCATACAGTACAGAAACAGGTTCTTCAGCCCAACTGGTCCATGCCGAACAAGATTCCCATCTAAGCCAGTCCCATTTGCCCACATTTGGCCCAGATCCCTCTAAATATTTCCTATCCATGTACCTGGCCAAGTACCTTTTAAATGTTGTTAATGTACCTGCCTCAATAACTTCCTCTGGCAGCTCATTCCATATACTGACCACTCTCTAGATGAAAAAGTTCTATTACATCTCTGCCCTCTCACCTTAAACCCATGCCCTCTAGTTCATTATTCCCCAACCTTGGGAAAAAGACTGTGCGCATTCACCCTATCTATTGCCCCTCATGATTCTATAAAATCACCCCTCATTCTCCTACACTCCAATGAAAACAGTGCCAACCTGCTCAACCTCTCTCCATAACTCAGTCCCTCGAGTCCCAGCAACATCCTCGTAAATCTCCTCTGCATTCTTTCCAGCTTAATGGTATCTTTCAAAAGCTGAACACGGTATTCCAAATGTGGCCTCACCAACATCTTGTACAAATGCAACATAAAAGTCCAATGCCAGGGCAGCACAGCTGCATCTTCAAGCATTGTTGCCAATAGACTATTTGAGCATTGTCAATGGTGAAGACACTTTGAGGAGTCAGAATGGAAAGTTTCCCCTCAATTGCCGCTAATGATCACTGCTATCACATTTAATATAACAAAATCACTGCAGGTATTGGAAATCTGAAATAAAACAGAAATTGCTGGAAATACGTAGCAGTCAGGCAGTATCAGTAGACAAGAACAAAGTTAACCTTTCAGGTTAACATTATTGTTCTTATTTTGATTGGAAAACCAACACATTTTATATGATTATTTGGTAATCTTCATCTTCTTTGGATTCAATAACTGATTTTGCCATTACAGATCATCCTTGGGTAACAAGTGGGTTCTGCCTTTACAGACCCCCATAAGTTGATTTTGTTCATAAGTCGGAAAATACACAAAAATCACTCAATATGGCAACCACACCGCCACAGTACTGTAATGAATGGCATCAAAAGAGCATAAGACTGATTAAACAAAAACAATAACTAAAAGTGGAGTGAGATAGGGAACTAGTTCAACTGTTCATAGGAACAAATGTATGTATGTACATCGGACTTGTGAATTTAATAATATTATGGTAGCTCGTTTGTATGTAGGGGTGTCCATAAGTCAGGTGTTTGTAACCCAAGGACTGTCTGTATTTAATTTATCCATATAATGATACAGGAGGAAGCCATTTGGCCCATTTGGGTTCATGCTGGGTCCCAACAGAACAGTCCCATTCCCCCTCTCCATTTCTTCCCTGCAGCTTTGCAACCTATTCTCTCTCACACATGATCAATTCCCCTTTGGTTCTTTTTGCCATGCACCTAGAATAGGCTGTTAACTACCAGCATGTCTTTGGGAAGTGGGATGAAACCTGAGCACCTGGAGGGCACCCATATTAATGAGAAGGCTGAGCACAAACACTGACAAAGCTGTCTGCCTGCATTTAAAAATTGTGTGCTGGGAATCCAAGTTTGTAAAAATTGAATGAAGGATTTACAGAGAAAGTATGGTTTCTTATCTTTCTGAGCCGTGCATACTGTAATTTTTTTGTAGCTACCTAGACTTTCTTGGTGAATTCAGATCCTCAAAGCAAAGATTATTGAGACTGAACAATGGAAGAAGATTCCGAATTTGTCACCCTATGATAGCATCAGACAATTCTAGTTCATACATGGCTTGGACAAATTCTTGTCTGTTATGATTCAACAATGTTCCTTTATCACAAATATAGAAAGGTACAAATTATTTCACCAGCCGGATATTTCTTTTCCATTTCCTGTATCAGCTTTGCTCTCTCCGAGTGAGACCGCCAATTTTGTTGGCAATTTGATATACTGTGGTCAGATTGAGGGAAGAGGCATGTAGTAGGACTGGAGAGGTGATGTCCAGACTCAGTTATGGTGGATCAAAAGCAAGGATATTTTTTGAAAGCTGAGATTCTGAACTTTGGACACTATATAGTTTTAGAAAAAAAAGGCATTTTACAGAATGATTAGACCAGCTGCTGTATCATAATCCTCTAATCAAGTGAGAGTCAAGATATTAAAGACACACTTGGTAATACAATCCATGGCTTTTCTTTAATTCCTACATCAAAAGAATACTCAACAGTGGCCACGATCTTTATTGTGTCTGGTTACTCATAATGCAACATCTTTAAACAGTAAATGATTAATCTATTACAGGTTAAAGGAGGTTATCTTTCTTTTCTTTGGATGGAGTATGGGACATTTCAGAAGCTTGCCAATCTGATGGCCTTCACCATGGAGAATGCAAGCCACATCATGCACCTTTACTGACCTCAAAATTTCACCTCATCGGCACATCTACACTCCTCAAAAAATTAACTCTTTTGATGACAGCTGAGGAGTGGAAGACATATGCATGCTTTTTAAACAAGCTCAGCACATTAAATTATGTTGGATGCATACAAAATAGTTATTAAGTACACGTGTGCATACAGATTTGGATGTACACAGATGTGCACTCGCATGTCATTGGGTATTCATGTTTATGTGTGTGTGTGTGTGTGTGTGTGCAACTGTATGTATAATGTGTGTCCTTGTGCAAGCAAAGAGGGTTAGAACTGAGATACTACCCCAATGAATGAGACATGGATTTTGCACGATCTCATTAGTAAAGTACTAAATGCACTATAATGCAATGTAAAACAATCCTGCACTTCAGAATCTCCTCACCAAAACAAAAGACACAAGATCACATGATGAACTTTTTCCACACGACTCTCTAAAAAGCTTTTCATATGTAATGATCAGTTAGGAACAGGATTTCATCTGACAGAGACTCTCAATCTGATCTACTGAAGAGTCCTGAGGGTCATTTGCCTAAGGTACAAGGCAGCTGTTGGAATAAATGGATCCTCATCTATATGTAATGTTAGGAAAACGTGGAAGAATATTGGAGAACAATTGCTTTATTTGACTTCTTTATTGGAGATTGAAATGTAAACAAAAGTTAGGTTTGAAAATTTTGGAGATAGAACTATATTGGAATGTGTACTAGAATTCCCCAATAGGTTAAGACATCTAAATTCTCGTAAAATCTATTATTCATATTAACAGTATCAATGTGGAGACCAACTCTCAAAAATTGTAGCATTATTAATAGTAGTGCTTTTTTAATATTTATAATCACCATGATTTTCTCCAGCTAATTTTAACTATAGTATTTGGATATTGCTTTTACATTCAATCAAGCAGGGATTCAAATGGAAATTAAATATTAGTTGATTAATAAAATTATTCCCAATGTGTCTTCTGTTTAACATAGAAACTACAAAGAATACTCCACTGTATTTCATAGAGCCTTAGAGCAAAGAGGATGTGGCCACTTATCCCATTGTGCCATTGCCAACACTTTCAAAGAGCTTTCACTCGCCTGTTCTTTACCCACAGACCCTTAGTTTATCATACTTAAGTACTGTCCAATTCACCTCTGAATTACTATTGAATTGATTCCATTTGTTCAGGCAGTATATGCCTGAAACAATATATGCCTCTCTGGAAACAGCAGAAGTTATTTATACACATTAATTACTTTTGATGCAGACTTGGTCACAACCAGAGGATTGTATCCACTTCTGGTCACCACACCTTTGGAAGGATGCAAACGTTCTTGAGAAGGTGCAGGGGAGATTTACCAGAATGATTCCAGGAATGAGAGGTTTTAGCTACAAAGTTAGAATGGAACATCTGGGGATATTCTCTTTGGACCTATGGTTCAAGTTCAAGTTTTTTGTTGTCATTGGCAACAGGGTATAAATGCCATGAAAATGAGCTTTCTTCAGCAGCAGCACAGTACATTGCAAGACAAGGACAAACATAAGTTAACATAAACTTAAATTAAACATAACTTACACAGATGCAAAATAATAAAAACAAAATAAACGACACTAGTGCAAGATTGAGGGAGAAAACAAAATATATAGTCCAAGGTGGTGTTAGGGTTTTTCAGGTGGCTTCAAGAACCCGACGGCAGTGGGGAAGAAGCTGTTGTTAAACCTTGAGGTGTGGTACTGTAAACAAGAGGTGATTTGATAGCGATGAGCAAGATTGTAACAGATGTTGGTAAGGAAGACAATACAAAAGCTGTTCTTATTAACTCATGGTCCTTGAACCAGGGAACACAATATACAGCTCTGGGCACGAAGTACAAGGGAGATCTGAGGAAGAACTTTATTTTCTTTTTAAATTTCAAAAATATACTTTATTCATAAAAATATATACAGGAAATACAATCAGTACCTGTACAGCCTCTCTTTACATTCATTATGTTACGGACTCAGTGAAAGTCCCTTTAAGATAGAGAGTGTGTGTGTATGTGTGTGTGGGGCGTGCTTACGTCAATAGAAGATAAAGGACGTAATGACGTTGAAGAAGAAGAAGAAGAAGAAGGAGAGAGAGAGAAGGGAGAGAGACACCAGCCTGCTTGTTTTCTCTATCGATGGATGAGAAACAATAACTGTGTTTGCCACTGAAATCCAT
This sequence comes from Pristis pectinata, assembly GCF_009764475.1. Taxonomy (NCBI): domain Eukaryota; kingdom Metazoa; phylum Chordata; class Chondrichthyes; order Rhinopristiformes; family Pristidae; genus Pristis; species Pristis pectinata. Next base: position 84,418,725 of record NC_067415.1, read on the forward strand.
GTATGGAAGTTGGAAGTAATCCGGTGGAGTTCACTTTGTTGCTGACCTGTAGAAGGAAACAGGTATTTGTATGTGGACGACCACGGTTCGGATGCTTTTCGGGGTGAGGAAGTCACTACCGAGTAAACACTGAAGTGTCGTTTGGGTTCCATCGTGGAACATTTGGATTTCGTATGTACTCTCTCTATGTTTTTCTACATCTACATCTTATCTTCAGACAACGGTGGTTGTTGAAGAAGCCCTTGCCCATGTTTCACCTTATGGCTTGCGGAACTGAACTTTAAGAACCATTCCGGAACTGGGAGTTTTGGACTTTGTCACACACACACACACGAAGAGTTTAGTTTTGGGGTTAACGTTCGAGGTTTAACATTCTTGAATTCTAACATACTAACATTTTTACTTTTATTTTACGTATTATCATAAGTAGTGATTAATAAAATAGTTTTTAACACTGAATCATGCACAGTGTGTTTCTTTTGTTGCTGGTTCATGACAAAATTGGGGGCTCGTCCGGGATAGTTCCCAAGGTTAACGAGTGTCGTCTGGGATTGTACCCCAGATTGACGAAATTTGTTCGAGATTCAATCCAAAGATTTTTGAGGGAGGTCTGATAAATTCTTTTTAATTGGCTTGTGTGTGTGGAAACCAGCAGCAATGGATATTAAGGCATTTTTGGAGTCACCAACCCAAAAGGGATTGGAGGTGGCGAAAAAGGATGATTTGATAAAGATTGCTACAAGGCTAAACCTTACAGAAGTAAAGCAGTCTATGAGAAAGGCAGATATTCAGAGACTGATAGCTGGCCATTATGTGGAAAAGAAGGTGTTTGAGAAGGAAGTGTTAAAACAGTTTCCTGGCAGTGAAATAGCAATTTCTGAGGCACAGGTGCAGCTGGCAAAGAGATTAGAAGCTGAACGAGAGCAAATCCAGTTAAAGATAGAAGCTGAACGAGAACAAAAGAGATTAGAGGCCGAACGAGAGCAAACCCAGTTAAAGATAGAGGCCGAACAAAAGCTAACTCAGATGAAGATAGAGGCTGATCTAGCAATGAAGCAGATGGAATTGAAGAGGATGGAGCTGGATAACGAGGAGAAAAAGAGGCAGCATGAGTTACAAATGAAGCGTAGGAGTTCGGAATCTGATTCTGATGATGGTTTTTCAGCCAGCAGGGAGGTTCGATTAGTCCCTCCGTTTGAAGAAGATCAGGTTGATCAGTATTTCCAACATTTTGAAAAGGTTGCTGTGAGTTCAAACTGGCCAAGGAAAGGATGGGCTCTTATGGTACAGAGTGTGATTAAAGGTAAAGCTCAAAAAGCTTATTCTGCTTTGTCTGCTGAGGATGCAGCTGATTATACCAAGGTAAAACAAGCTATATTGAAGGCCTATGAATTGGTCCCTGAGGCTTATAGACAAAAATTCAGAGACTTGAGGAAATCTGCAGATCAGACTTATATGGAATTTGCCAATGGAAAGAGAATATGTTTTGAACGATGGTGCCTGGCTAAAAATGTAGATGGGGATTACGATAAATTGACAGAATTGATACTGGTGGAAGACTTTAAAAGATGTGTTCCAGCTGAATTAACAACATATTTAAATGAAAAGGCAGTGGAAACTTTACAAGAAACTGCTAGGTTGGCAGATGATTATGCTTTAACCCATAAATCCAAATGGGGGACAACCTAAAACCTTTCAAAAGAGTTACAAAGACAATCCAGGTAAACCAGAGATTAAATTGGGAGGTAATCAAAAAGGAAAAGATGAAAAGAAGCCAGGGCTGGAGAAACCTGTTGAGCGTACTTGTTATTACTGTAGGAAACCTGGCCACGTGATATCTATATTGTGCCCTTTTGAAGAAAAAGAAGGAAGCTGGGCCCAATGCTTGCTTTCAGGCAGATTAAAAATCAAAAAGGTTTAGAAGATGCTGTTAAAGATCAGTCCTTGCAAGAGGGAAAAGCGGAAAAGTTGGAGGAGGTGAGAAAGGAATTCCGTTCGTATGTATCAGAGGGTTTTGTTTCACTGAATGATGAGTCACCCCAGGTGCCAGTGAAAATTCTTAGAGATACTGGGGCTAGTCAATCTCTCTTGCTGGACAGTGTTTTAAATTTGGTGAAGAAAGTGACCACTGGTGAAGTAAATCTAGTACGAGGCGTTACAGGTGAGACCATGTCTGTCCCTTTTCACAGGGTGATTTTAAAAGTCAAAGTTCGTAGAAGGACCAGTCGAGATAGGGATAAGACCTAGTTTGCCAGTGGAAGGGGTTTCTTTGTTATTGGGAAATGACCTTGCAATGGAGAAAGTGATCCTGTGGTACGGTTAACAACCAAACCAAGGATTGATGAGTCTGAGGATGATTCAGATGTTTACCCATCATGTGCGGTGACTCGAGCTAGAGCTAAAGAATTAGCCAAGACAGACAGTCCGGTGCAGTCTGATGTAGTTCCTTGTGACAGTCCTAAACAGGAAGAAAATTTTGATGCCTTATCTGAGACTTTTCTGTCTTCACTGGAGGATCAACATCCTTAAAGTGAGCCTGAATTTAAAGATTTGTCTTTGTCGAGGAAGGATTTTATGGTGGAACAGACAAAGGACCCTGAGTTGACAGAATTGAAAAGAAAAGCTCTCTCATGTGAGGAGATTGAAAAAGTGCCAACTGGATACTATGTCAAAAATGGAGTGTTAATGAGGAAATGGAGACCTCCTCATGTTCCTGTTACTGAGGAATGGGAAGTTATTCATCAGGTTGTTGTTCCAAAAGTTTATAGGGATGAGATTTTAAACCTGGCCCATAGTATGCCTTTGGGTGGTCATTTTGGTGTGAATAAAACTGTAGGGAAGATCTTGAAACAATTCTATTGGCCTGGTTTGAGAAAAGATGTGGTGATGTTTTGTCGAACCTGCCACACATGTCAGAATGGTAGGTAAACCAAATCAAAAACCCCCTGTGGCTCCTTTGAAACCAATTCCTGCTTTTGGTGAACCCTTTTCGAAGGTGATTGTGGACTGTGTTGGCCCCTTACCAAAGTCTAAGACTGGAAATCAGTATTTGTTAACCATCATGTGTGCCACTTCTAGATTTCCAGAGGCAATACCCCTTAGAAATATTAAGGCCAAGACGGTGTCAAAGGCTCTTGTAAAATTTTTTACCTTGTTTGGTTTGCCAAAAGAAATCCAATCTGATCAAGGTAGTAATTTATGTCAAAAATTTTTCAACAAATAGTCTATGAGCTGGGAGCAAAGCAGATTGTATCATCTGCATATCACCCAGAATCTCAAGGAGCTCTGGAGAGATTTCATTCTACTCTCAAAAATATGCTGAAGACTTATTGCTTTGAAAAACACCAAGGATTGGGACGAAGGTATCCATTTACTTTGTTTGCCGTTAGAGAATCGATCCAGAAGTCAATAGGAATTTAGTCCGTTTGAGCTTGTGTTTGGACATAGGGTGAGAGGACCTTTGGAGTTGTTAAGAGAGGCAATGGTTAATGAGGAAGTTCACTTGAGTCTGTTGGACTATGTCCAAAAATTTAAACTCGGTTGGAGAGAGGTCTGCCAGCTAGCGAGAGAGAATCTGAAAACAAGCCAGATAAGAATGAAGACATATTTTGATAGACGTGCTCGGCCTAGGACATTCGCAGTGGGGCAAAAGGTGTTGGTATTTTTCCCTAGCCAAAATAATCCCTTGCAATCTCGTTTTTCTGGACCCTATATTATTGAATCTCGAGTGACTGATCTAACATATATAATCAAAACACCAGATAGACGCAAGAAAACACAACTCTGTCATGTAAACATGCTAAAACCTTATTATGAGAGGGATTCAGTTGTGGCCTTGGTGGATGATGTAAAGGTTGTTTCTAGAATGCCTGATGTTGATGTTGAGGAAGGCCAATTTAGACCAAATATTGTTCCATCGAAACTAAAAAACCAAAATATCCTGGAGAACCTTGAAACGAAGTTGGACCATTTACAAGTTTCACAAAAACAACAGATGAGAGAATTAATTTAAAATTTAAAAATCTGTTCCCAGATGTTCCAAACTGGAACATCGATAATTACCCATGATGTTGATGTTGGGGATGCAAAACCAATCAAACAACACCCATATCGAATGAATGTGGAAAAAAGTAAACTTGTTGATCAGGAGATAAAATACATGTTGGAAAATGATATTATTAGACATTCTACTTCAAATTGGAGTTCGCCCTGTGTTATTGTACCTAAACCTGATGGAACTGTTAGATTTGCACAGATTACAGGAAAGTGAATGCTGTAACAAAGTCAGATGCTTACCCTATTCCTAGAGTGGATGATTGCATAGACAGAGTGGGAAAGGCAAAATTTCTTACAAAGATTGACTTATTAAAAGGGTACTGGTGTGTTCCATTAACAGATAGAGGAAGGGAGATTTCAGCCTTTGTAACCCCTTCTGGATTGTATGAATACAATGTTTTTGCCATTTGGAATGAAAAATGCTCCGGCAACATTTCAAAGAATGATTAATTCAGTGATTCATGGGTTAAAACATACAGATGCCTACATTGACGACTTAGTGACTGGGAATGATACTTGGGAAGATCACATCTCTGCGTTAGAAAGGTTGTTTGAAAGACTTTCCAAGGCTAACCTTACAGTTAACTTGGCTAAAAGTGAATTTGGCCATGCCACTGTGACGTATCTTGGTTATGTTGTAGGTCAAGGCAAGCAAGCTCCTGTTCAGGCAAAAGTTCAAGCAATATCTGAGTTCCCTATTCCCACAGGTACGAGGACTGTTAGAAGATTTTTGGGAATGGTTGGATATTATCGAAAATTTTGTAAAAGTTTTGCTGATATTGCTCTTCCCCTAACTAATCTTCTGAAGAAGGGAGTAAAGTTTGTTTGGACAGATTCTTGTCAAGAAGCATTTGAGAAGCTGAAAGCCATTTTATGCTACCATCCTGTGCTCAGAACACCTGACTTTGAAAAGCCATTTCATTAGCAGTAGATGCCAGTGATGAAGCTGCAGGAGCTGTGTTGTTGCAGAAGGGTGACCTTGATGATATTGACCATCCTGTAGCTTACTTTTCAAAGAAATTTAATGAGCATCAAAAGAATTATTCCACCATAGAGAAAGAATTACTGTCGCTTGTTTTAGCCTTGCAACATTTCAGTGTATATGTTTGCACCGCTCAGAAACCATTGACTGTGTATACAGATCATAACCCATTGGTGTTTCTGAGCCGAGTCAAAAACAAGAACAGAAGGCTGTTAAACTGGAGTTTAATTTTGCAAGAGTTTGATCTCATGATAACTCACATTAAAGGCAAAGATAATGTGATTGCTCATTGTCTTTCCCGATGTTAAATGGGAAACATGTATCTGTACTAATCTGATAGTCTGTAGTTGTGTAACATGATAATTATTAACATTACTAACTGTATGCGCGGTTAAAATTTTCCTGGGAAAATTTTTTTTTTAGGTGGGAGGTGTTACGGACTCAGTGAAAGTCCCTTTAAGATAGAGAGTGTGTGTGTATGTGTGTGTGGGGCGTGCTTACGTCAATAGAAGATAAAGGACGTAATGACGTTGAAGAAGAAGAAGAAGAAGAAGGAGAGAGAGAGAAGGGAGAGAGACACCAGCCTGCTTGTTTTCTCTATCGATGGATGAGAAACAATAACTGTGTTTGCCACTGAAATCCATGTATGGAAGTTGGAAGTAATCCGGTGGAGTTCACTTTGTTGCTGACCTGTAGAAGGAAACAGGTATTTGTATGTAGACGACCACGGTTCGGATGCTTTTCGGGGTGAGGAAGTCACTACCGAGTAAACACTGAAGTGTCGTTTGGGTTCCATCGTGGAACATTTGGATTTCGTATGTACTCTCTCTATGTTTTTCTACATCTACATCTTATCTTCAGACAACGGTGGTTGTTGAAGAAGCCCTTGCCCATGTTTCACCTTATGGCTTGCGGAACTGAACTTTAAGAACCATTCAGGAACTGGGAGTTTTGGACTTTGTCACACACACACACACACGAAGAGTTTAGTTTTGGGGTTAACGTTCGAGGTTTAACATTCTTGAATTCTAACATACTAACATTTTTACTTTTATTTTACGTATTATCATAAGTAGTGATTAATAAAATAGTTTTTAACACTGAATCATGCTCAGTGTGTTTCTTTTGTTGCTGGTTTGTGACAAAATTGGGGCCTCTGTTTCTCCTTCTCCATTATATCAATTATGATATAAAATTAATACATTCATGGTGCCATTAAACTAATGCATACTCTGACAAAGCACCAAAATCTCTCGTGTTTCCTCTTTAAACAATATACCCATGGAGTGTTTGAGAGGCTGTTACACAGGACCTAGCTCCTCAGTGTCCAGTGGCAGTAGGTCCCCAGACTGTGGTCCCTCCCTGCAGAGCTACAATAGCTGCACTGAGCTTCCATGCATCCCTCAGCCAGGAATGTGCCTGTCAATGGCATTCGCTTGCAGACATCTCCTTATGCTGGAAGACCAACAAGTTTCAGGCAGGCCATAATGCAATAAGATATAGGAGCAGAATTAGGCCATTTGGCCCATCAAGTCTCCTCCGCCATTCAATCATGGCTGATTTTTATTTTCAACCCCATTCTCCTGCCTTCTCCCCATAACGCTTAATCTCCTTACCAATCAAGAACCTATCAATCCCTGCCCTCAAAACAGGATTATATGAAGTGTCTCAATTGGTATTGGTTTATTATTGTCACTTGTACCGAGGTACAGTAAAAAGCTTGTCTTGCAAACTGATCGTACAGGTCAATTCATTACACAGTGCAGTTACATTGAGTTAGTACAGAGTGCATTGATGTATAGTTAGTGACATAGAGTTTAAATTTAAAAGTGTAGAACGATTATAGTAAGGGTAATGAGTAGATCTGTAGAGAGCAGCTTGCAACGTGTCGCCACGGCGCCATGACGGGTCTGGACTCGAAACGTCGACTCTTTATTTCGCTCCATCGATGCTGCCCGACCTGCTCAGTCCCTCCAGCACTTTGCGCGTGTTGCTCCAGATCCCAGCATCTCTTGTGTTAGGGAGTGCTCTGATCCGCAGCTGCCCGGGACAGAGGAACTTTCTCACGCAGGAAGGATATGAGTCACCAGGCTGGAAGACATCCCATGAAACGCCTGCAGATGGCAGGGACGTCATATATCCGCAGAGACGCATTTCCCGCGCTCTTTCACACCGGGGAAGCTCCTGTTGCTGCGATGACACCGCACCGGCGATACATTGTCCTTTTTTTTTGAATGGGCGCAATGTCATTTCTGGCGCGCTGCGTTGCAGCCAATCAGAGGCGGAACCGCGGCGTCGCGCCTTACGTCACCCCCCATTCATCCACCTCGCCCTCCCCCCCCCTACCCCGGGCTCGCCAGCGCGCATGCGCCGCCCTCACGAACGCCTTCCCCTCCTCCTCTTCAGCCAAGAAAGTCCGTCTCCATGGTGACGGCAGCGGCCTCGCTCACCGCGCGTTCCCTCCCCGCCGCCCGTCCGTCCCTCCCTCCCCGCCGCCCTCGGCCGGGGGTTCGCGCTCGACCGCGGGAGGGAAAAAAACACTCACTCAGGCGTTGGCGGCGGCGGCGGCCGCCTCGTCGTCCGTCAAGGGGCTGCTCCCGCCGCCGCCGTGCGTGATGACATCGGCGTCAGCCGGGGCGCGTGATGACGTCGGCGTCAGCCGGGGCGCTGCCGATTGGCGGGAGGAGTCGGGCGGGCTGGGCCGGGAGGGGGGGGGTGGGGTCAGAGGTCAGCCCGGCCTCCCTCCCTCCCGCCCGCCCTCTCTCACTCGGCTCAATGGCGGAGCAGCAGCAGTTCTATCTCTTGCTCGGCAACCTCCTCAGCCCTGACAACGCCGTCAGGAAACAGGCCGAGGTGAGTCCGGCCCCGGGCGGCGTGGCCCCCGGGCGTGAGGTGGGGGGTAGGGGAGCTGTGCCCCGGGGAAGCGGGGTGGGTGGGGGGGGGCGGCTCAGGGCCTCCAGTGGGGCCTACCTGTGGCCTCGGGAGGTGCCGGGTCCTCCTCCCCAGTGGCGAGGGAGAGGCCCCGGCCTCGGCCTCCCCACGTGGGCCTGGCCCGGAGCTCCTGCTGCATGTGGTGCCTTGGGGGGGGGGTTCATGTAACCGGTGCCCGGGGTGTTGAGGTTGCTTCACCTTCTGCCGGATGAGGAGGGGGTTTTATTTTTCCTTTTTGCTGAGAAACTCCTTTCCCTGACAGGTTTAACATCATTTGCAGACGGGGTGGGGGGGGGGGGATTTTTTTTTTGTCTCTAATGGATGCGGGGATTTGCAATGGGCTGTCTGCACGGAGGGTGGGAACTGATGAAAGTTCAAGCGCGCAGTAGAAATTAGTCCTGTTCTCCCCCCCCCCCCACCCCCACTGACTCACCCACCCACCGGTTTAATTTGCCACCCGTCTCTAAAATGACAATTTCAGCCCTACCCTATTCTTCAAAGATAATTTTTGCAAGCCTGTGTTTCATAAACGTGTAAAATGATTTAACGTTTGCATTTTAATTACAGTTGCATGAATCCATTAAATGACCAGTTTGAATCGTGTTCCAGTGACTTTGAAAGGGGAATTCGGGGGGGGGGGGTGAGGAAATAAGGGGCTCTGGGGCAAGAAGTTGGGGGATGGGACAGCTTTGCAAAGTGCTGGTGCAGGCACGATGGGCTGAATCATTATTGGCTGCTGAATGGGATACCTGGCCCAGGTAGAGTTGGTTACTGGTTAAATCAGGAATTTTAAACAGTGGCATTTATTTTTAATTATTAGTTTTGTCCTCTAGTACAAGTGCCTCACTGTGTAAACCTGTTGTTCTGGTTTCATCTTATGTTTTTTTTAGGCGAAACATAGGGCTCCATTATGTATAATTACAAGTTATGTGGGAGGTGTTGATTGTTTTTCTTTACATTGTTTCCTGAAGGCATGTGTTTTAGGACAGAAATCCATCACTCATGAATGCTAGATTTATCAATTGGTTATTAAAGTTTCTGTGGTCATTGTCTAATTTAAATTGAATTTGTTGGATTTAACTCCTAGCATGTTTATGGATATATTACATGTTGTGTTTATTAAATACTTTCTTGTGAAAAGAGGGTGGTAGTGTTTTGAAGAACAGATGTGGTTGAAATTTCCAGTCCAGGTGAAGGGTGTTGACCCGAAACGTTGACTGTCCATTTCCCTCCACAGATACTGCCTGACCCGCTGAATTCCTCCAGCTCCTTTGTGTGTTGCTGCTTGAAATTTCTGTCATTTTAAGGTCTGGTGGTGAACTTGAGAGCTTTTTGAAAAAAAAAGCAAATGTATTTCTGGATTTGTAGTGAAGGAAGGGTTGAACTTGGACTTAGAATCCATGAAACATGGATTGCAAAAGGACTTGGCAATTGACAGTTTTGAGGACCTTCTGGTTTCTCAGTCTCAGAAATGAGTAGGCCATTTAGGACTGAGTTCAGGGGAAATTTCATCATTCAGTATCTTTGGCATTCTTTGCTGCAGAGGGCTGTGTTGCTCAGTTGCATGTATTGACACTCGAGTAAAATGAGAGGCCTGGGTTGAAAGTGATCTGAAGTGCAGGATCAACCATATGGAAAAGAAGGGGTCTGGAGCAATATGACAAGCTTCTACAAAGCTCTGTGGGTACGAATGAAGTGTGCACAGTGGAAATTGTGAAATGATTGAGCTAGAGGAAGGGCAAATGATATCTATCAAATCATACAGCAATCTGCTGATGTCTTCAGGAAGTGGTGTGAAAAAATTGATTAGGAAGCATGATGTGATTCTAAATAGGAAGTAGTTTGAACCGTGAGTCTGATTTTTCTGAATTCAGTCCACTTGACAAGGACATACAGCACTCTCTCGATGTATCATTTAATCCCTAATTAGCATTGATATAAGAATTCAGATTGGGTAGACAAATAGGAATTATTTTGCACTGCTCCTTCTGAGTTGGTCAAATCTGACTTCCGACTTGAGCACGCAGTATCGACAGAGTTCTGCATCATGGGAGGTGGCACCTTTAAGATATTGGATCAAGACCATTCTGTCAGAAGGATTCCATGGAACTATTTTAAAGAATAGAAAAGATATTTCATGGGTGTTCTGGCCAATATTTATACTGTAGAGGATATTTTCTTGTGACCTTGTTCTGTTACTTTCACCTTGCTGCTTGTGGAATCTTGCTGTGTACATCGATTGCTTTTCTTTTACATTATGACAGTGAGTTGACTTTATTGACGGTGGAGCATTGTCAGGTTGTGTAAAATGCTGTGTGAATGTAATAAGAACAGAAAATGGAAGTTTTCATGTTGGGCAACATCTGTGGAGGGAGAAAAACTCAATTCAGTGACCTTCATCAGAACTAGTATCCTTTATGAAAACTATTTAAGAATGCAGAAATGAAACTATGCTTCAGATGGTGTAAATTGTGAAGATAGTCTATTTTACTAGAGGTGGAGCTTAAACTTTTAACCTAAACTGTGTCTCCCTTGATGTAATTTGTTTCAGTGGTAAGTGCCACTATTTGATTTTAAGATAAAGTACTAGTGCTTTGATCCTCCAGAGGAGGCAGATGTGGTATTAGGCTAATGTGTGGAATAATTTTTCAAAAGTGTTAAGCTGGTAATTAATGGTAAGAAAAGGTTTATTTCAGCAGTTGTAATATCTCCTTTATGTGGTCCAGAATAAGTTTCCAATGCCATGTAATTCTGTGAAATCTTTTGGTAGGGAACTATGTTCAGCAGGGGAGCAGATTGAATACATCTCATCTGGTTCCGGAGAGACAGTTTAGCCACCTCCCCGATACAAAATGTTATTAACATATCTCCCGTTATCAATGTACTAAGGTTACAATAAACTAAATATTCAGTATGACAGGCCATATAAATAGCATAGCTATTGGTATAGGTCTTCCAATTATCAATAGATAGTACTCTCATCTGAGGCAAAAGCTGTGTTTGCTAGTCCCACGCCAGGACCTTGAGCACAGCAATTCTTTTGATGCTATTAGATGTGATAATTCAACACACCACTGGCTGGTGATAATCACTCTAGTCTTAGTAAGCTTGAATACATTTAAAACCATATCCTAACTAGCACCACGCTCCATTCATCCATTACCTCTGCTCATTGCCATATATGTTGCTGATTAAACTATGTCTCTATTTTTAAAATTTCCAACCTGTTTTCAAAACCTTCCATATTTCACCCCCTTTTCTATAATTTTCTTTAGCCATATAGCTCTCTGAGATCACTGTGCTCCTTTAATTCAACCATCTTGAGTGCCTCTGTTTTAAATGTTCCACCAGTGTCCATCTTTTTCTGTTGAGATCTTCAGGTGTGGACTGATTTCCCTTCCCAAACCACCTTATTTTTATTTCCCCATTCATGGCCCTCAAGATCCACCTCTAGCAAAGCTTTTGGCAATCTGCCTAAAATCTCCTCCAATGATGTGCTATCAATTTTTTTCTGTTAAGTTCCTTGTGATATTCCACTGTATTGAAAGCAATATATAAATGTATCCTATTCCTTGTACTGAGCATGGAATATTTTCCACTGGATGAATGCAGCTACAAGTTCAACAGCATCCAGGTCAAAGCATTGTTTCATCAGCATCCCATCCATTACCCAACTTGCTCAATCTCTACTGTGCTGTATAATCCAATGAATGAGGCTGCTTAGTTGTCACCTACCAAATCTTAGATTTCCACTGCCTTCAAGAATGTGCAGCAGGTGCATGGGTTGCTGTCACTTTGAAGTCACACTTGAAGTTCATGTAGGAATGATTAGAACTCGGTACCTAACAACGCAGTGCAAATGTCTTCTTCGTGTCGACTGTAGCTGTTCCAGAAGATGGCTCTTCACTGGGCAAAAGGTTGAGAAGACAATGAGTGCTGGTTTTGGCAATGAATATAAATGGCATGTTTTAACAGGAAGGCAATGATATTTGTGCATGCACTACCTTTCATGTCAAAATATTTCAAATCACTTTGTACTACTTAAATGCATGCCTGCTATTTAGGCAAATTTTCAGTTTAATAGTTCTGCTGATGAAATAAGTTGAGGGGCAAAGTTTTAACTGGGACATTTTATAATGGTATCTTTTAAAGCCCACTGAAAAGAAATAAATGAAGTATCAGTATAATGTTTCATTGGAAAGATGTCTCCAACAATGGAGCATTCCATTAGTGTGGCATTGGATTGGTGGCCTGCATTATGGTATGGGCCTCATTCCACACAGAGCACAGGGCTTGGTTCCAAGCAGGCTTTTGTATTATGTGCGAGAGCCCTTTGTGATTCAGTTTGTGCATTCATTCTTAAAAATGTGCGAGTTTCTATTCTTAAGCCTGGTGGGGATTCCATTATGGATTCAGTCAGCTTCATGTGTCTAGTCAGGCTGAACTGCTGCTGAGTGTTGAATTGTCATCAAAGCCAGTCTTTTATCAGTTGTAACACTTCTGATAATCAGCACATTCATTCTTAAAAGACAATTGATTATAATATCTCAAAGTAGATGAGCTAATGAAATCTGAATTTTTTAATCCTGGCAGAAAAGATTTTTTGTACTTCTGTTTAGAAATTTCTTATTAAGGGTTATGTTCCAGAGTTAACAGCAGTGATCCCTGGACAATGTGGTGGTCTGTGAAAAGAAGCATGGTGTCATTGGCAACCTAAAGCATAAGGATAGTTAATCCTTGATAATGGATGCTGTTATAATATAACTGCATTATTTTTAAGTAATTTTGGGTGGCACATTGGTGCAGCTATCTTTTAGTGCGGGAGGCCCAGGTTCAATCCTGACCTCAGGTGCAATCCTGACCTCAGGTGCTGTCTATGTGGAGTTTGCACATTCTCCTTGTGACCATATGGGCTTCTTCTGCATGTTCCAGTTCCCTTGCATGTTGCAAAGACGTGCAGGTTGGTAGTTTAATTGGCTGCTGTAAATTGCCCCTGGTATGTACATGAGTGGTAGAATCTGATGGGGATGTGCGGAGAATAAAACAGGATTGGTGTAAATGTGTGGGCTGAAGGGCATTTTTCTGTGTTGTACCTTTCTCTGACTCTATGCACTTCCATTAGAAAGAACAGTGTTTTGACCATATCTGTTAATGCTTCAACTTGAACTATTATTTTCTCCCTGCCCAGTTGTTTTATTCTTGCCCCTATGTGAAAACTGCTGGGATTGGGTTTCGTAGATACTGTCATCCCTCAAGTGGCCAGCATCAGCATGTGAACCTGTCCTCAACTGATATTTATAGTGTTTGGCCAATGTTCTGGACTCTCCTACCAGAGGCAGTCTCTCTATCAAATTCTTTAATCACCTTAGCCACTTTCAATTAGATCACTTTTTAATCTTTTATATTTTGAGGAATACAAACCTACTCCATGCAAACCCCTTGTCATAACTCAACCCTTTTTTAGAATTCCAGAATCCTTCAAGGCCAATGGGTATTCCAGAGATGCAGTATCCAAATGCAGTACTCTTGAGGAGGTTTCCTCAGAGTTTCACGTAACTAATAAAACTTGCAGCCTTTTATATGCCAGCTGCCATGAAGTAAAGGCTTCATTAAGCATTTGCACTTTACGTGGTTGTAAGCGTGTGTAAACCCACCTGTATTTGGATAATATCCATTAACCTGGGTGGGTAGGAGGATTGTCTTCTCAGAGCTTAGCATAGTTGACACTTTGGACCAAATGCATTGAGCTACTGGTTAGGAGCAACATGCTTATTTCCCAGTGAATTATAGTTGCCCCTTTCTGGCAGACCCTAATTTGCTCAAGGTTTTTTTTATTTTTTTGGATCCTCAAAGTACATTCACATGTTAAATTTCTGTTCTCTGATTCAATAACCATTCACATATTATAAAGCAAGATAAGTATTTAAAACAAATGCTTCATGGAGGCTTTTGCACCAATCCAGACATTTTATCTGATGGATCAATGATGGAGTTGGAAAGTTGTATTCAGCCAGTTAAATAACAATCTTGCACAGCTTGTCTTACTTGTTTTATAGGCATCAATCTTTTGATAGGATTATAACTACCTAATTAAAGCAGATGCAACAAGGATGATGATGATGATGCTGAAACACTTGATTGTGAGCCTAATGATTGGTGGAATTGCTGGCATTGGGAACTGGACTAATTTCTGGACTTTTTGTTCCCTCTTCTGTATTTGCTCATGGTGTTGAACTTTGACAGTTTAAATCATTGTAACAGTGAACAGTTCCTTAAGCAGCATAGTGGAAAAATTGTTCTAGTTTGCCCATTGGTTGCGCCTGTTGGCAGAGACATTCACTGGTCCAGTTATTTAGGCAGATGAACAGTTAACAGATTGCTCTTTCAGATTTGGGGAGCAATTATGATGCTTGCCTAAATCAGTCCATTGATAATGATGAAGTGGGTGCACTAGCATTTGCGACAGAGTATCTTGTTAACGTGTCATGCTCATCGAAGGTCCTTGTTCTCAACTTCCAAAACTAGTTATTTAAAATTAAAATTTTGAGCTTTCGGGCTGAAAATAGTTCTTGTCCAGTGACCGAAGTGATATATGAATCACCTGAAGTGTTTCTGGTTTTATTGTATTAAGCAAGAATGTTTTAATTGTTTCAATTCTCCGCATCTTTTTGAGAAGCACACTTTTAAATGGACAATCTGACATTAGTGATTGTACTATTTAATCTATCTTGAGCTGAACTATATGAAATTTTTCGCTGAGTTTCGCTGTATATTTTAGTAATAAGTGGAAACTTAATTCACCTTCCACAATGGTGTTTTGTGAATTACACAGAATTTTGGAACAATTAATGAGAAAATTGTTTAATCCTGTAGTGTTTGAAACTAAATTTGGCGTATACAGAATGAGAATTTTAGATTTTTAATCCTTTCTGTTATTCAGGAAACTTATGAGAATATCCCTGGACAATCGAAGGTGACATTCCTTCTGCAAGCACTCAGGAATTCAGCTGCTGCAGAGGAGGTAATTATCAAAATCTTTACTTTCCCTTCAGTTTGTTGCCTGAATAGTAAGAAGATTAGGGTTAACTTTAGTGTAGGATGGGTGGTTCAAAACTTGTCTGTTGTTTTTCATTGCGCTGATCCAGAAACCAAATGAATGAGGATATCGTAACCTGCAGTTCATTATGACCAAATGTCTGTTCATGCTATAGGCTGGGCTTGTTTTCCTTGGAATGAAGGAGGCTTCGGGGTGACCTGACTATAAGAGCATAAATAGGATAGATGGTCAGACTCCTTTTCTGCATGGTAGGGGTATCAAAAACAAGAGGCCATAGGTTTAAGGTGAGAGGAACAAGTTTTTAGATGTGATTTGTGAGGCAAGTTTTTTTTTTACACAGTGGTTGATATCTGGAACTTGCTGTCAGAGGTGGCGGTGGAATTGGAAAGAATCACTGTTTAAGAGGATTTAGACAAGCACTTGAATAGGTAAAGCATAGAAGGATATAGACCCAATGCAGGCAAATGGGGTTAGCGTAGACAGACAAAAAGGTCGGCGTGGATGTAATCGGTTGAAGGGCCCATTTCTGTGCTATGCACTTGTGACTCTAAGAAAATTGTTTATTTTACAAATATTTTCTGGATAAATCACCTGGTATTATACCAATTTTTACATGAATTTGTTGGAGGTGACCACGAATCCTTGTAACAATTCTCTGTAATGTTGACATTTGAGCATGTCTGTACCTGATGTGAGAAGTGAAGTTTTGCTGTGCACATTGTTGCATCATGCCTGTCCTTGTAGAATTTGATATTAGATACTAAAAAGCAAAAGGCTATTGTCTTCATTTTAAGCATGCAAACTCTTGCCTATTTTTGGGGAAACTGCTGAGTGTGATTAACGTCCTGCATTGTTGTAAACTATCAGGGTTTATTAGAGTTGTTAAGGAGACACTGTTTCTATTGGTCATAGGTTGGCAATCAGAGGGGATAGGTTTAAAGTTATTGGCAAAAGAACCAATGGGTAGGTAAGAAATGTTATAATGCAGTAGGTTGTGATCTACAATACATCAGCTAAAGGCCTGGTGGAAACTAATCCAACATCAGTGTAAACTTGGAATGTTTTCAGGACTATGAATCAAAATCAGGGTGACTGGATAAACTGGAGAGCTCTTTTGGTTAACTTATCATTTGAGACATCTAAACGATCACCAGCCTCTTCTGTTAAAGGCTATACAAATGGATTTTTCTTGTCTTTCAGGTAAGACAGATGGCTGCTGTTTTAATGCGGCGAATGCTATCTGCTTCTTTGAAGAGATATTTCCAAGTTTAACCCCTGAGGTGCAGAATGCTGTCAAACATGAGCTGCTTCTAGGTATCCAGATGGAAGGATCATCTAACATCAGGAAGAAGACCTGTGACATTGCAGCGGAGCTCTCTAGGAATCTAATTGGTTAGTAACTTGTAATATCTTAAATTACACAGCGATCTTTATAATTTTTGCCAGTTCAAGGAGTGAGGATATTGTTTTAAGTGAAGGGAAATGATACTGGAGGGATGTAAGAAAACCTTCACACAGAAGGTAGCTATTACCTAGAACTCACTGCCTTTAAGGAGGTGGAAGCAGAATCAATTGAAGCTTTCAAAAGGGGAATTGGACATGCATTTGTGGAAAGAGCAGAAGAATGGGACTGGATAGATTGCTTAGTAGGGAGCCAGTCTGACCAATAGGCCGAATGGCTCCAGTGTCATTACAGTTAGTAATTTTATTCGAATTTTCACAGCTGTGGCATTTTATTGAAACTTTTCACCACCTACTCTATGGTGAAGAGCAGAAAAATAATAAAGGCAAACTGTATCTGAAATTCCATCACGAAATGAAAGAGTATTTGCACTATTTGGCTCAATCACACCATATTGTACCAAGATCCCAACTCTTGCCACTCTGGGCAAAGTATTTCCTTTTAGAATGTCTGTTAGAATTATTAATTTCTTGCATTAATTGTTCTTAGATCTCACTACCCCATGATCAGAAACAACATCTCTATCAGCCCCATTGAACCCCTACACATTTTAGAGGTTTCTATTGGATCACTCCACCACTTAAAAGATCCCCTGTCTCTTCGGAGTTTACCAGTAGTTGGCCCTGCTCTTTATGGCTTGTATGGAGGATGTGCAATGGCACAGACGGTTGGTTTAAATGGACCTATTTTGTAAACTCACCTTGTGCCTTTTGGAACAGTCATAAGTTGCTGAGGTTGATTAGTCTTTGAACTGTTCTGTGTAACATATTACCCCCAGCATTCAGAGCCTAGAGCAGATTTGAACATGAGAATTGTGCTTTACACTAGCTCACTTAGCAATTGTTAAAAAGTAATGGTGTTATTAAAAGGTTAAACCTCTATGACTTTCTAAAAAAAAAGGACAGTCAAAATGTTTGACATGCCATCAGAAGCTGGCCACGTGGGCTTAGTGTGGATCAGGTTACTGTGCAGCTTCTCAGTTAAGCAAGGGATAGAATACCAGAAACATTATTAATTGTATCTCAGTCCATTGCAGTTCCTTTGAACGATATCAAAGCCGCAGTTGCCTGCTGTAAATCTGCATCTATCTGGTGACTTTGATAGGAATTTGTATGGTGTGGAGGAGGTGTTTCTGTATATAGTATAGACAGAAACTTGGGATCATCAATATAAAGAATTACTAATAAATTAATACTGAATTCCCAAGAAACCTCATTGCTATACTAAATCATGTGGAATAGTTGAGGGAAAACGTATAGATGATTTTCAAGGGAGGTTGCATAAATAACTGAAAAGCAATATGAGGATTTGCCAATAAGTTGATAGGAATGACAGAAGCAGCTGGCGTGGAACACGTACAACAAAATGGTACTGTTAGACTGATCTTTTCTGTGCTAGAGTTTCCATGTAATTAACCTTTATTTAAGTGCAGATGCCACTAGCCAGGCGGTCTAAACAGCAGTGAGGGAGCAGTCTGCATAAAGCATTGATCTGTTTCAGGCTCAAGATATTGCTTGTTTTTTTATCTAGATGATGATGGCAACAACCAGTGGCCAGAAATTTTGAAATTCTCTTTGAATCTGTCAGCTCCCAAATGTGGCATTGCGTGAAGCCGCTTTGCATATTTTCTGGTAAGTTCCTTTCTGTGAACCACCATTTTAAGTTTTTATGTAGTGTATGGAAGTGTTGCTGAAATAAAATACAATGCAAAAAATGTTATGGAGTTAACTACAGTGAATGACTGACTCCAGTCACTTTCTCCACACCTTAATCCCTTCTCTGCCTTTGGCATCAAAGGGTTTGACTTACTTCAATGGTAACCCTTTCGCTTCCGAGGCTGTGTATATTCCCGTTGCAGCTTAGAGACATGGCTTTGTAAAGCAGGTTTGGTACATCAGTGAGCAAACTTTGGTTGAGACATTAAACAAGCCTCCGTTTGCTGTCCGGGTAGATAGTCCACAGAGAGATGCTGTGTGAACAGTCCCTTTGGCCCACTGAGTCCACACTGACCATCAACCACCTTTTACGCTAATCCTGCACTTTTTTTTTATTCTTCCCCCCATTCTCATCAACTCTCCCCAGATTATACCATTCATCTACACAGTAAGTACCCAATTCATCTATCAACTCGCACACCTTGATGTGAGAGGAAACAGGAGCACTCTGAGGATTTGCAGCAGAACGTGCAAATGTCACAGACAGTACTGGAGGTCAGGACTGAACCCCGGTTCTCTGGCACGGTGAGGCAGCAGTTCGTGACGCTGTGACTGAGTGTGCTGCTAAAAGATCTGGCACAATTGGGGAAAGTAACAGAATTCACCTCATAGTCCTGATTACTGTGAAGTCTTCACCAGTATTGATCAAAAAGATTATCTTATCAACAATCCTCTGCTCTTTGTATATCCCATCGGTGTGGAAGTTGGGAATCCTGTCCCTCTACATTACATCTTTGAATGCCATTTCCCAAATGCTTCATTAGTTGTGAAGTACTTTGGGGTATTCTATGGTTCTAAAAGGAATTGTTTAACTGTAATGGATGATGATGGAGCTCGTGACTGTCCCATCTAACTGATCATCTCAATGGGAGAGTTCAAAAAGAAGAAACTGCAGCAATATAGAGGTTTTCAGTCAAGGTGGAAGCGTAATTGAAGCAGCTGTTGGCCTTACAGAGAAGACTTAATGCTTCTGTTCAAAATAATTAGCTTGGTTGAGAAGGAGGTTATTTGATTATTGCTTTTGACCTTGCAGAAGCGATAATGTTGCATTAGTAGTGGAAATCTGGAACACTTGTCAAAATCCTTCATAACTTGCATCAATGGAATATTATCATTGACTTGAAATATTAATTTTTCTTCCCTCCGTTGAAGCTGGCTGTCTTGCAGAGTATCTCCAGTATTTTCTGTCTCTTTAATTTCAGAATTCCAGCATATTTTAAAAATCTTCATTTGTGTAATGATATGAAGGAATTGTGGAACGTACGCGGGCTAATGGAGTTGAATTTTCATTAGGCATGTTTTAATGAATGCTAGAGTGAGTTTGAGGGACTGAATGGTAGTACCCTGTTATAACTAAAACAGTGCTGAAGCTGCTCGGTGGATCTGGGAAGATCTGCAAATAAAGGGTAATGGAGACAGAAGACTCCAGGTGCTGTCATGTGGAACAAAAGACAAACTGCAGGAGGAGCTCAGCAGTCAGCCAACATCTGTGGAGGCAGAGGGATAGTCGACGTTTCAGGTTGAGACTGCGAAGAAGTGGTTAATGTTTTGGGTCAAGGTGTCCTCGTGTCCCAGTGCACCTTGGCGTGATTAATATCATCTTATGTCAGATCATTCCATTTATTTACGAAACTGATTAATATAGGTTTAGCTTTGTTGAATGCAGCACAGCTTCAGTTCTTACCCATAATTGCTTAGTTGACTTAGTTCTTTGTTTTTAGTTTTGGCTATAATGATACTGAGTGTAAGTTGGTATTGAAATCTGAGCCGACTGTCTTGGAACAGTAGAACGTAGTTGCTCTGAGCCAGTCGGTAAATATTTGTACAGGAACGTGGGAACATGAGTAGGTCATTATTCCCTTGAGCCTGTTCTGTCACTTGATTAACTCATGGCTGATCTTAAGTCTTTCTACCCACTGTTTCTACGATCCTCAGTACTCTGACCTAACCAAAATCTACCAATCTGTTTTAAACATTTGAAACTGGCTCCTAGCAATGGTTGAAGGGATAGGGTATTGGTTTATTATTTTCATTTGTACCGAGGTACAGTGAAAAACTTGTCTTACTGATCGTACAGGTCAATTCATTACACAGTGCAGTTACATTGAGTTAGTACAGAGTGCATTGATGTAGTACAGGTAAAAACAATAACAGTACAGAGTAAAGTGTCACAGCTACAGAGAGAGTGCAGTGCAATAAGATGCAGGTGCTGTGGGTGAGAAACCCATTCCAGATTTCCCCAGTCCTCAGAAGGAATGTTTGTTAACATTTTAAAATTGTGCTTTCATATTTTGGTCTCCCTTATTGGAGGTCTCTTTATCGACTTCATGAACTCTCTAATAATCATCTCAAATACCTAAATTATATCACTCTTGGTTGTGTGTTCGCTCCTACCATTTAGAAGATGAATTTTTTTTGTGCTTTGGGCTTCGGTGGTCTGCTCATTGTGAACAAAGGGCCGGTAACTAAAGTGATTGTATTAATCTTGGTAATCTGGATTTAGTAATTGCTTTACCCTAGTAATAGGTAGAAAGCTGAGGAAAAATTTGTTTTAAAATTTCTCCAATGGTGAAATGATGCTGTTTAATCCACCTTTGTTTTAATGGTTTACTTAATGTTATTTACATATTCCTTTCTTTTTTAACATTACATTTGAAAGCCTTCTCTTGAGTCTCATTGTGGGAATCTAAATGTAATCAATCTGGCATGAACTGTTTTCCAGCATTAACCTACTGAAATGTGATCTTGACAAGTGAGTCTTGTACTGTGCACTGCTTCTGATGCAGTCTCTGGGATCTGGAATGAATTCAAAGGAATATGAGTGGAAAAGTGAGATCGTTTTCAAGTCTTCGTGCCGTGAGCTTGCAGGATTGCTGTAGTTTTGTTAGATGTCATTTTGTTTCAGTTTGTCATCAGATCATTATTCTGACCCAGTCTTCTGGGTGGTACGCACACCGGTGTATTTACAATGGAAACCTTTTATACATAGCATACTGGAAAAATGAGATTTCATTTCAGTGTGGTTCAGTTTCCCACCATCTGGAATAAGAGGAAATGCTTAGTAGCTCGGGCAGTATCTCTGAGGAGAGAAGCAGAATTAATGTTTCAGATTAGTTACCTTTGGTACAGAGCCAGGGAAAGTAGCAAGAGAACGGGAGAACAAAATTGAAAGGCTATGACAGGGTGGAGGGAAAAGTTAGTTCAATATCAAAAGTGGTGATGGCAGAAGGTTGTAGGGGCTGGTACTGAGGGCAGTCTCAGTTGGGTTTGTCTTACTGATATGTGACTGTGAAGTTCATTTTAGATTTTAAGAAAAAAGCTGCTGGACAGTCCAGATGAATGGTTTCGACCAGAGACGTTGACTCTATTTCCCTCCACAGATGCTGCTTGACCTGCTGAGTTCCACCAGCTCATTTTTTTGCTCCAGATTCCAGAATCTTGTGTCTTCATCTTAGTCAAATGCACATTGGCTCATGAGTTAACTCTAAAACTTGTAATAATGGAAGGTTATTGTTTAATAGGAATTTCCCTGGAATCTTTGGAAACCAGCAACAGCACTATCTTGAAGTCATCAAACGCATGTTGCTGCAGTGCATGCAGGACCAGGAAAACACGACGGTAAGGGCTACCATTGGTGGTTATTACTGCTACCTACTCATCATGCACTTTATAATAGCCATATCTGTTTTTTAGATTTCTGATACAGTCCAAAGTATGTGAAATTGTGATAAAATGTGAGCATTTTTCACTTAAAACAAAGTTATGCAAAACAAGCAGATACCCTTCCTGTTGAAAACAATCTTATTCTCAATAGATGTGTGGTATGTTCTGAGTCAGAAGGTTGTGGGTTCAAGACCCACACCAGAAACTTAGCATATAATCTTTGGGTGGTGCTGTACTACAGTATTGAGTAGTGCACAGTTAGAGTTGCTTGTTTTGGGCAAAATGTTGGCACCATGCTGCAGAAGAGCAGGAGAATTGGACTTCTGTAAGAACGTGAGGAAAAGGTGCAGAACTGGGCCATTTGGCCTTTTAAGCATGCTCTCCAAAGTCTCCACATCCTTCCTGAGGTGTGGTGACCAGAGCTCCAAGCGTGGCCTAACCAGTTTTATACAGCTGCAGCCTGACTTGCTGATTTTTGTACTGAACGCAGTTGCAGATGGGAGTGGGCATGCTTCGTGCTGCCTTTGCCTGTCCACTTGTGTTGCCATTTCTGGGGAGCTATCAACTTGTGCCCTAAGATCCTTCTGTAGATAAGATTTCTTTATCAGTCACGTGTACATCGAAACACACAGTGAAATACATCTTTTTGCGTAGAGTGTTCTGGGGGCAGCCCGCAAGTGTCGCCACGCTTCCGGCGCCAACATAGCATGCCCACAACTTCCTAACAGTACATCAATGCTCCTAAGCATCCTGCCATTTGCTGTTCTTTATGAAACATGGGCAGGTTTAATTGTAGACTTCCAGACACCCATGTACCCTGAATGAATTTTTAAAAAAAAGGGGTGGTGTGCCAAATCCACCTTTTTCCCAGGGTGGGAGAGTCTAAAACTAGAGGACATAGATTCAAGGTGAGAGGGGAAAGATTTAAAAGGGACCTATGGAGCAACTTTTTTTTTTACACAAAGGGTGGTAGGTACAGTATATGGAGTGGGCTGCCAGAGGAACTGGTAGAGGCGGGTACAATTACAATGTTTAAAACCTATTTGGACAGGTACATGGATAAGAAAGGTTTGGAGGGATTT
This sequence comes from Pristis pectinata, assembly GCF_009764475.1. NCBI lineage: Eukaryota > Metazoa > Chordata > Chondrichthyes > Rhinopristiformes > Pristidae > Pristis > Pristis pectinata. The sequence goes on from NC_067415.1 coordinate 84,441,673, forward strand.
GGGCCAAACGCAGGCAACTGGGATCAGCTCAAGTCGGCAACTTGGTCGACATGGGCAAGTTGAGCCAAAAGACCTGTTTCCATGCTGTTTAATTCTGACTCTATGCAAAACAGCATCTGTTAATGTATCACTGCTACATATCAACAAAGCCATTCATGTGAAATGTGCTTTTCATTTAAAACTGTGAATAGGACTGAGGTCTTTTTTGTAAAGTTGCCTATTGGCACCCAGTGTGCTCGTTTGAGAACCCTAGCTCAGGTAGACATCTTGGTCAGTATGGACGTGTTGGGCCGAAGGACCTGTTTCTGTGGTGTATTACTCTGACTAATTCATTGCTTATGTTCTAGCTCGATGTCATTTTCCTGCATTAATCTCTAGGTTCCTTTAATGTTCAGAAATATATTGATCTGTTTTGAATGAGCTCAATAGCTGAGCAGCCCTCAGGAGAGAGAATTCCATAGATTTGTCATCCTCTTTCTGAAGGACATTCTAAAATTGGCCTTCCCCTTATTCTAAGACAGACTCCCTGGTTCTAATGTCCTCAGCCAAGGAAAACAAACTTCTTGCCTCTGGTTTCCTGGTTAAAAACTTATTCTCAATCAGCATACTTTACTGAAGAAACCCTTGATCTGGTCATTATCACACTGCTGTTTGCATGAGCTAGCTGTGTGCAGTTGGGGTACTGCATTCCCTGTACAACAGCTACTAGTCTTCAGAAGTGCTTCAATGGCTGCAAACTACTTTGGGATACAGTGAGGTTCTGAGAGGTGCTATATAAATACAATTCTTCTCCAAGGTGAAGTGAGCATGAAATGAATCAGTAGCGGAATCATGAAAATTCCCATGTCCTCCCTTTGCAGTTGTGCATTTAATTCCCACTTATTGTTTTAACAAAGTAAATAACTATTACTATATCTAACTGTTGTATAAGTTGCTTCTGGCTGCAACACATTAACCTGAAAAAAGCATTTCAATTTCTAATGTGAGTGAATTTATTATCCTTTCAGCTATTTTAAAATTCTTTGAAGGATCTGACTTTGTATATCTTGGTAAATTGCAAACGTAGGTTCACAGAGTTATACAGCATGGAAACAGGCCCTTCCGCCCGACTCACTCATACAACCGAGATGTCTATCTGAGCTAGTCCCATTTGCCTGCATTTTGCCTATATCCCTTTAATAGCAAATGTTATTTCTAAAATGAACATCTAAGAGGGATTTGCACATTCCAACAAGTTTTAAACTTGAAGGAAATTCAAGTCGGTAGCTGCTGTTGAATAATAAAATGGCTAGGTGTTTATAGCTTGAAATAAAAATCTTGAGAGGATATAAATTGTGGAACTTAATGAAGAGGCACAGAATATTGAATCAGCATTGTGAATGGAAGTTCATAACTCAAGTTATATTGGAAGTCAATAGGTTACTTCTACACAGTACTTTTAAAGCAGTATAATATCTCTGGGGTTTTTATCTGTATCATCAAATAAAACATCACTGCAATTCATAGGTGTAAATATCACCAATAGCTTGTCCTGGTCCAGCCACAGACACTATGGCCAAGAAAGCACCTCTACCTCAAAGGTTAAGGAAATTTGGCATGTCTCCTCTGACCCTTGCCAATTTTTTTTACAAATGCACCATAGAAAATATCCCATCCAGATGCATCACAGCTTAGTATGGCAACTGCTCTGCCCAAGACCGCAAGAAATTGCAGTGAGTAGTGAACACAGCCCAATCCATGACAAAAATCGGCCTCCCCTCCATTAACTGTCTACACTTCCTGCTGCCTCAGGAAAGCAGCCAAGGACCCCACCCACCCTGGACATTCTCTCTTCTCCCCCTTCCATTGGGCAGAAGATACAAAAGCTTGAAAACACATACCACCAGGCTCAAGGACAGTTTCTATCCTGCTGTTATGACACTCTTGAACAGAACTCTTGTATAATAAAGTTGAACTCTTGATCTTCCAATCTACCTTGTCGTGGCCCTTGCACCTTATTGTCTGCCTGCACTGCACTCTCTCTGTAACTGTAACACTATATTCTGCATTCTATTGTGATTTTCCTTTTATATTGTTGCTTTTCCTTTTGTATTACTTTGATGTACTAATGTTTGGAATGATCTGTCTGGATGGCATGCAAAATGAAGCTTTTCACTGTTTTGGTACATGTGACAATAATAAACCAATTACCACTGGATCATGTAAGCGGGTGTGTATGTTTTAATGGGCATCAGAAAAGTCTTTTTCAATATTTACAGATTAGAAACTTCTTAAAAGTCGCTTTACCTCCTTTTCCCATACTATATAAAACTGAAATTACGGGAAAAATCTTAGGCTTTAATCCTTATCAGAAGGGCTTGATAGCAATAATTTATGATCTGATTATGAAAATACATCTAGAGACACTTGATATAATTAAGAATGAATGGGGAGGAACTCCAGATACTTTTACCTACAGAGACATGGAAGAAAATTCTTCAGTTAGTTAATACATCTTCAGTGTGTGCTGGACACTCTTTGATACAATTCAAGGTGTTCCACAGGACCTATATGTCGAAGGACAAGTTAGCCCGTTTTTATCAGCATATAAACCCTATATGTGACAGATGTAATTCGGAGGTGGCTTCCCTGACACACGTTTTGGTTCTGTCCTCTTTTGGAAAAATATTGGAAAGACATTTTTAATATTATTTCAACTGTATTGAATATTGACTTACAACCCCATCCTATTACAGCAATTTTTGGGTTACCAATGATGGATTCTGGCCATTTATCCGCTTCTGCTTGTCGTATGATTGCTTTTGTTACTTTAATGGCCAAGAGATCCCATTCTATTTAAATGGAAGGACCTTCTACCTCCTACCACATTTCAATGGTTTTCTCAAACTATAACATGCTTAAACTTAGAAAAAATTAGGAGTGGTACTGTTGATCCTTCGCTTAAATTTGAGGAAGTTTGGAATCCACTTATTCAATATTTCCATACGATATAATCCCCTTCAATAACCTTTGAATATAGAGGAGCGGAGCTGACGACATAAAATGTTTTTTTTAATCGAAGAAATATCAGTCCAGTTTTTTTCTTTGAAGTTTAATATTATACTTTTTTTGATCTGGGGGTTTTCTCTTATATAATTTTCTTTTCAATTTTGTTGTTTCCCATCGTGTACACTTAGCAAGAGAGTAGAAGGTCTCGGTTACATATTTTACTCCTTGTGAGTATAAATATTAACTGTTATTAATGTTATCCAGATCTTTGTATCATATGTATAATCATTAATGTTATGTACATTAATTTGAATTAACGTGAAATTCAATAAAAAGATTGGAAAAGAAAGAGTCAAGGGTTCGCAAGGAAATTTCAGAACACTGGCGGGATCTTGGGGTCCTGATGCTTTGGCCCCAAGTAGTGGGGTGACGAACAATGGGTGATGCATATGCAGCCAGAAATGGAGAGTGCATTACATGGCCCAAGAGGATTGGAGATGGGGAGGAAGGCACACAATCAATGGAGCATGTATTCTGTTGGTATATTCATCTTTCCTTTGCTCACTGTTGTACTTTATTTGAGTACGGCATTGATTGTAACTTCCAAAGGGTTTCATGCTGTTCCATCCATGCAACTTTCCTTTATAGATTCGAATGCTGGCTGCCAGAGCTGCTGCGGCGTTTGTTCTGGCAAATGAGAGTAATGCTCCCTTGCAAAAACACTTCGCCGACATGCTGCCTGGAATTCTACAGGTAATTTTTCATTCTGCTGTTTGTGAACGTGCTTGAAATTTACCAATCTGTGCATTTGTTTTTTTAAATTATCTATTATATGATGCCTATGAAGGCAAACTCATTTTAAATAATCAACGAGTCTGTGAGCAAATAGTATTTGTTGTGTATTCTGGCAACTTGCTACTGAAGGAGTGGTTGATTGGATAAATGGAGAGGTATTTCTGCTTGTGGGAGAATCCATGACAAGTAATTGTAAATACAAGGTTGTCATTTTTAAATCTAATAGGTTTGGGGAGGGTAGGGGGGCAGGGGAGGGTTGATGGAATTCTTTACCCAGAGAATGCATGTTCCACATTCCAACCAACCTCGTAAAGTAGTTGAGGCAAATGACATTGGTACATCTAAGAGGACCTGAGGTAAATTTGAAGGAGAAAAGAAAATTGAACATATTCATAGGAAAAGAGGGCAGAGATGAGACGTGTGGACCTGCATTGAGCTTTTGGGCTGAAGACCCTGTTTCAGTGCTGTACCTTCAGTGTAATTAATCCTTGTTTCTTTGTGAATTTTTTATGTAATAGTGGAGGCTTTTGAGCAGTGAATGTTACACTGAGGAGCAATTCAATAAACAAACATCTTGCAATTAAGAGATACCATACAAAAAGTAAAATATCCAAAAATGCTTTGTAGGAATGTAATTGGACAAAAGACGATATCGGGGTGCAATAGAACCAGTGGCAGAATGTTTGGCTGAAGAGATTTAAGGAGGTTTTAGAGGACAGAGGGGGCGAGGGCAAGAATTGCAGAGCATGTGGCCTGGGCAGTTGAAGGCATAGAGGGGTAAAGGAAAATTCAGGACTTGCAAAATCTTGGAGTCAATGAACTGTAGGGGTGAACTGGGTAAATTTTGTGTTAATGGAAAATTACTCAGTAGTTCAGGTATTATCTATGGAGAGAGAAACAAGGTTAACATTAGGTCAATGAACATTCATTAGGATCTGAAACAATTATTTTGCTCTGCAAATGTGCTGCCATATCTGCTGTGTATTTGCAGCACTTTGTTTCAATTTTCCCTCATCTGTAGCGTTCTGCTCCTTGAAATGGGTCTCTGCATTGCAAATGAGAGCAACTAGTACCCCTGACACACACGGTTCTGCAGATGCTGGAATCTGGAGCAACACTCACACACACAGTGCTGGAGGAACTCTGGTCAGGCAGCATCTGTGGAGGGAAATAAACAGTCGAAGTTTCGAGCCGAGACCCTTCATCAGCACTGGAAAGGAAGAGGGCAGAAGCTGGAATAAGAAGGTGGGGGGGGGAGAGAGGAATGCACGCAGGCAGGTGATAGGTGAGTCCAGATGAGAGGGGGAAGTTATAGGTGGGGAGGGGGTTAGAGAAGATGTAATAAGCTGAGAGGTAGGAGAGTCAAATGGCTGAAGAAGGAGGAATCCAGTAGGAGAGGGCAGTGGACTATGGAATAAAGGATGGGGGGGGGGGGGCGATGGGCAGGTCATAAAGGTGGGGCAAGGGAGCCACAAGAATAAGGGAAGACAGGGGTGTTGGGGGGGGGAGAGAAAAAGAAAGGGTGGGGTTACTGGAAGTTAGAGAAATCGATGTTGAGACAGGTTGGAGACTCCCAACACTATTTACTAGAATAAACTAGTACCCCTAATTTAAAGAGTCTGTTAGTGTTGGATTACGTTTTGACAGTTGTTCACTCTGGAAAATATAGGTTGCAGTCTTTCTCTGACATTGTTCTGTTGACCTCAAGTGCCAGTATGTTAACACATTACTGTTACTTTTATTCCTCAACTTTGTCATCGTTTTAGGCTGTCAATGACTCCTGTTATCAAAATGATGATTCTGTGCTGAAGTCTTTGGTGGAGCTCGCAGACACGGCACCGAAATATTTGCGTCCTCATCTTGAGCCAACCTTAACATTGAGCCTCAAGGTCAGCCCTGTGAAGATTTCTGTTTTTCCTATTTAAATGTATGTAGGTAAACATATAAATGTATCCTCTTCTGGAGTTTGGATTTGGTACTTGTATATCAAACATTCAACTCATTGCTGACCATTTGGTCATGTGTCCCAGGATAGTATTCACAGATTAATACAATTTAGGAGGAGATATCCTAATTGGAGCTTTGCATTTTTAAATTTTAGAAGTATTTTGGGGGACTTATTTTTAGCATGACCCAGTACAGAAGATTGAGATAGTGGCGCAGCAGTTAAATTAATGGAGTATTAATCCAGAAACCTGGACCAATGATCTTGTGGCATGAGTTCCGATCTCTCCATAGAAGCTAATTAAGTACATCAGGAACAATTTAAAAAGCTACTCTCAGTAATGGTGAGTATGAAATCACCTGATTGTGGTTTTAAAAATCCATCTGTTCACTGATGTCCAACAAGGATGGCAATCTGTCACCCTTCCCAGTCTGGGCTGTGTTTGACTCCAGGTCTATGTAATGTTGCTGTCTCCTAAATGCCCCTCAGAATGAGCCCTCCAAGGGATTTGATGGTCTGGAGGGTGACACACTATCACTTCCAGATTTAATAAAAATACATGCTTTATGAGGAATATCTGCTCACTAAATCCTTTTTCTGAAGAAGTAATCCATCACTTTAATGTTAGACATGTATTTATATATCTTGATATTTAGAACGCAGTTGGGTGTTATGGAATAATTTCAACTCCAGTGGCTGTGAGCGTCATGTTAAATTGTAAAGCAGTATAATGGCCCATATCACTAGGGAGAAGGAAAGGGGCTGTGAGATAATCAGTTTTGAAAGCAAGTGATCTTTCCCTTGTTTCTCATTGGGACTTTATTTTTGCTTTAAAAAAAATTAAATCTGTTTACTTTATGGTTTTGGCAAATAATGTTGACTTGTTAATGGTGGTTCCCTTTCTAACCTACAGCTCTGTGCAGACACCAATCTGCAAAACATGCAGCGTCAGCTGGCTCTAGAAGTAATAGTGACTTTGTCGGAAACTGCCTCTGCCATGTTAAGAAAGCATAGCAATATTGTGTCACAAGCCAGTAAGTAATAGTTGGTACTTATTGGAATGCCATGCCTCTTGACTAATTGTCATGCTTGTACCAGATCTCAGAATAGAAGCACATAGATCCTATAACACAGGCCTCTTTGGCTCATTCTGCCTTTGTACGAGTTTACCTGCCATTTGTGCTAATGTTCCCAATCACTTTTGCCAACTGTTTCCATTTCTCTTATCCAATCAAATATTGAAGGTTGAACCTATTTTTGCTCCAACCTCTAAACCTGGGTGAATTCCACAGTCTCCTAACTCTCTCCACAGGCGTCTCAGTTGCTGTTTGTTCTCAATTTCTCTCATGTTTTTGGTTTATGATCCTTTCTCTTGACCTGTCAATGACCAAAATCTTTCTGTAAAATGTCTTCCAGTCCTTGACCCACTATAATCTTTCTGCTTCCCCATTTCTGGCTGTTTGTACATCATGTTCCCACTGCAAGGATTTGACAGAAGAAAATAGGAGCAGGAGTAGGTTATCAGCCCATCAATGTGATCGTGGCTGATCTATGCTGGCCTTAACTCTTCTGTGCTATTTCTCCATACCTCTCTTTGTAAATCCACTCCCTCAACTTCCCTACTTTGATTTAAGACACTCCTTCAAACACTTCTTTTATCTGTTTCGGCCAGTGTTTGTTTGATAAGGCTCCTGTGATGTGGATATACCACGTCATAAGTGCTGCATATTTGCAAGTTAAGTATGTGTGGGGGCTTGCTGTGGGTTTGGGTAATATCTCTACTTGATGCAATCTACTGAATAGCCTCACTGCAGCGGGAAGGTACATCCTAACTTGAGTAAATTCCTGCAGAGTGAGTGTTCCAGTTCCCATACAAATTCCATAATTATGGTGAAATACAGAGACTTCTGTTTTGCAGCTCTGATTCTACAAATAGCCAGAACTTTTTGTTAAGTAAATTTCTAGGTGCAGTAATTATGATTACTGGCAGTTGATTTCAGTTTGCTCAGAATGAATGCCAATGTAATGTTACCAACAATGAATTAGAATGGGGCAAAGCTTTTTGTCATCCAATGGAGTCTAAGTTCTCAATCAAAACAATAGCAGTTGGACTGGGAAGTTTCTCCAGTATTGTGCAACGAGGGAAAGTTTTATAAGACGCAAATGTGCATAAAATGAATTATAGAGACATGAGATTCTGCAGATGCTGGAATCTGGAGAAACACAAAATGCTGGAGGAACTCAGCAGGTCAGGCAGCATCTATGGAGGGAAATGAACAGTCGACATTCTGCATTGAACCCGAAATGTTTACTGTTTATTTCTGTCCATTGATGCTAAAATGAATTCTAGTTAAGGTGCGGGGCTTGATTGACAAGTGTATCAGCTGGTTATTTTGCACTCTGGCTTGGACTTGTACTTTGTTACCATCTTAAGAGTGGCTTATCTCTGCATCAGGGGTGTGACCAACTAACAACCAAATCTGTCTGCACATTCAAGGAATTAGTAATACTGCTTTTTTTGTGCATAGCCAATCGTCGATGTTTTTTTTCTCAATTCTCTCTTGAAATTCTAATGGAAATCATGGAAAAAAGGCTGACAGTTTTGTCTAATGGGCTATATGGAATATATTTAGGAAGAAAGTTCTAGTTACAGTAAACTATTGGTGTGAAATTATAGGCAGGCATGTGTGCATGAATCGTATATGTTCATTGTTTTTATGGATAATGACTATAAATCTAAAGTTGCTATTTAGTCAAGTACTGTTGTGAATTTCTTCCTGCAATTTGCATTCAGATCCTTTGGGTTTCAAGTCTTTTCCAACTTAAAATATCTTGCTTCAGTTCCTCAGATGCTGGCAATGATGGTGGATTTAGAAAATGATGACAACTGGTCAAATTCAGATGAGCTTGAAGATGATGACTTTGACAGGTAACTTGAATGAGCCAACAGTTTATAGCTGACTGCCAGGCTGCTATTTCTTCTGATTCCTTATTAATTGCCAGGGATCACATGAGCTTCCACAAAGTTTGCCAACAATCCTTTATTGGATGGGATGCCGGTTATTTCAGTGGAAGATGGATTGTCCCACCCCTTATGGGAAAGGGATAGTCTTACTGCTGCATAATCATCCTGACCCAGGCACCTAACCCACACTGAGCCCCAAATTAGTCCAGAGCTGGGTGACTCTTGGACACTGTTTATTCCATTCCCATCTGAAATTCAAAATGGCCAAAGATATTTCAGTCTGATGAGCATTGCCATTTGCTCTGAATTAATTTTAACAGGTCTTGCTGGGATGTGTACACGACATCTTCTTGTGGGAAAATTAGAACTAGTGGTTACAGTTGAGGAATGAGGTTGCCCATTTAAAATGGTATTTTCTCCAAGGGCTGTGAAGAACTCAGCTTTCTTCCTCAAAGACTGTGAAAGCAAAGTCTTTGAATATTTTTAAGACGGATGTAGCTACATTATTGATAAGCAAGGGGATGAACGGTGGTGGGGTTGGGTGGGATGCAGATTTGAGGTTACAATTGGATCACCCTTAACTTTACTGAATGGGGGAGTAGGCACGAGGAGCCAAGTGGCTGACTCTGGCTCCCAATTTGTTCAAATGTGTTTTTCCACCTCTCCAGCCCTTCTAATGTGATTTGATGATACTCCCTTGGTGTGTTCTAGTACATTAAAGATGCTTATTGATGCAAGTTGTTAATTAGGTAAAATGTGCCTATTAAAGTTGGAATAAAATTAAAACTTTGCATATATGAACTTTGGAATTAGAAATCACCAAAACTTAAGTTTGAATTGAAATCTAGACTCGCCAAAGAGGTTCCTCTATGCTTGGGTCTGCCTTTAAAAATAAGTTATAGTTATTATCCTTTGGACTTTTTAATTTTTAATATCCTGGCACATTATTTAACTTTTGAAAGCTTTGCTGGTAACTTGCACTCAGTTCTTGGAACTCAAAATTTCTTTTTCTCTTAACCTAGCAATGCTGTTGCTGGTGAGAGTGCTCTGGACAGGATTGCCTGTGGCCTTGGTGGTAAAGTAGTGCTCCCACTGATCAAAGAACACATCATGCAGATGTTGCAAAACTGTGAGTATGGTGCATTCAGTAATTTGAATCCTTTCGCAACGGGTATCTATTTTGGTCAGATCTCGTACCTTCATAAAGAACGTCCTAATGAAGTGAGCTAAAATTGTAAAATGTTTAAGAAGCTCAAGATACTTTCCCATTGAAGCAGTGAACAATGCTGGGTGAGTGGCTATAGGCCACATTCTTGCAGTTATTAAGGTTGGTTTCAAAGCTGTTCAGAGCAATGGCCTATATACCTTTTAGAAGTGATATTGTGAGAGCCAGAGGTGGGAAAAGCAAAATTGCTATAGAAAGATCAACAGAAAATGCTGAAAACACTCAGCAGCATCTGAGGAAAGAGAAAGGTGGTCAACCTTCCAGGTACGAAGCCCTTTGAGACTCGGGGCACTTCCGGCAACTGGCCTCGGACCTGAAATGTTTAACTCTTTTTCCTTCCATGGGTGCTGTCTGACCTGCCGAGTGTTCCCAGCACTTCAGTATTCCATATTTCCAGCACCTTCGGTTGTCTTTGATTTCCTGTATTGCTGCAGTATCATTAAGAACATTTTACTAAACTTGTTTAAAAAAGATGCTGATGGCCCTTGGTAATTTCAATATAATATTTGCTTATGCTGAAGAGCACTAAATTCTGGGTGGCACTCTGTATTCATGGCAACCAGAGTATCAGGTGTTGATTTGCCTTCAGGACTGAGTGAATTAAGTAATGTGTACTTTGTCAGTTTATACACAACTGGCAAATTGTTCCCTCTGTTCTGTTTGTTATACCATGCATGCCCCATCTCAATTGGTACAAATTGTGTTGATTCTATTTACTTAGATTAATTTAGATCTAAGGAATCTTGCCACGTTGGTATTGTGATATGTTGATTTTTGTTTGAAGGTAGTTAGTCAACCCATTATTAAGCATTCTTTATTTATGGGTTCTATAATTGGCATCGGCTGACTACATGAATGAATACACATTGCTCACCACAAGGCAAACTCGCAACAAATAGATGTGAATAATGTTTTCATTCTATCAGATCTTTATGTAGGTCTGAATATTAGTTCCTCCTTTTAAAAGGTTCCAAATCTACTGTGTTGGGGGGGTTGTAGGGAAAACCCTGAGGAAAACTGGAAATGGTAGCACTTTTGGAGAACAAATATATTTAATGTTTTGGTTGTATTTCAGAAATAGGAATTCTTAACTGAAATAATTTCAATATCACAGTGCACTGGTTTACGTGTGTTCGTCTTTGCCAGCAGCTTTAACACAGAGAAATGCCTAGTTACTTTTGAAGTCATTACCTGCAAAATTGAGATTGTGAAAACTAATTCAGCTGGTCAGAGCACTTCGAACAAGGGGGCGTAATCTTAAACCTAGAGCCAAATGTTCAAGACTGAAACTGGAAAACATTTTTGTGAGCATGGTAGAAATTTGGAACACCTTGTTTGCAAATGACATTTAACTGTGCTTTAATTTTCCTATGTTTAAAAAAAAAATCCCAAGTCTTTGATTTAGAATTGATTTTCAACAATTAAGACCAAAGGCAGAACAGTCATGATCTCCTTGATTAGCAGAATAGATTAGAGGGCATTACATGGCCTCTTCTGTTCTGCTGCTTTTGTTTAGATATTTCTGATGCACATGGTCTTTGATTCTGAGCCTGCTCACGTACATGGACTTATAGAAGGCTGTAGTTAATTCAAACTAGTTTCCTCCAATCCGTTTGAATCTTTCACTGTTAGGTAGACCTCTGAAAATTTGTGCTTATTCACCCTAACCCTAATGTGATCTTTCTTCCTTTAAAATACCTCATTAGTATGGAATAAATTCTTGTGGAAGCTGCTTTAATACAAATTATCTAACATTTGGAAAGTTATTATCTGTGGTGTGATTCTACTAGTGTCTAATTTCTAACATGGTGCATTAGTTGAATTCTGTAATTGAATAGTTGAGTGAGTAATTTACTGGAAGTGATATTTTACAAGTCAACAAGTATGTTGTAATTGATTTGCTGGTTTTAGCTAAATGATTATTCAAAGGACAGCTAGTATTTATCCTACAACCAACATCACTAAAATGGATTGACTATTTGTTGGATTCATTACTGTTCATGAGGCTTTGTGTGCTAATTGGCTGCCTTATAACAGTAACTTAGGGGCACCTCATTGGCATTTTCTTTGCCTCAATATTTTTGTCTGTACCTCCCACTCTATAGAATCGGCCAAGATTTCCTTCCTTAAACCTCGCTTTCTCTCTTCTCTTAAGGTCTGATGTAAAACTTAATTTTCTGACTACGTTTTAGATTTGATTTATCCAATACTTCAGTCTGGTCTCAACTTTTTTTTGCCTGGTTGGACTTTGAGGATGTTAAAGTTACTGTGTAAATGCATGTGGTTAATGCGAGTTGTGATGTTCCCCTGCAGCTGACTGGAAGTACAGACACGCAGGACTGATGGCCTTGTCAGCGATTGGAGAAGGCTGCCATCAGCAAATGGAGGGGATCCTGAATGAAATTGTGAATTTCGTCTTGCTATTCCTTCAAGATCCAGTAAGTGAAATAAAATGCAAGTGTATTGCTTCAGCATAGGTGTGGCATGAATCTCCCATTAATGCTCGCTGCTTGTACATAAAGATTGGCCATTTGGCTGAAATATCTGTGAGTTGTGTTCAAAGAGATGGTTTCCCTCAGCAAAGTCAGTACTTAAGAGAAATTTAGTTTGGTCAAAGTCAAGTTTATGGTCATATACACAAGTGCATGTGTGCACAGGTGCAATGAAAAACTTACTTGCAGCAGCATCACAGGCACATAGCATCATATAAGCAGCATTCACAAGAAAAACTTAAATTAAACAAATTATACATAATTTTTGCAAGAAAGAACGTAAAAAAACAGTCCATTTTGGTGCAAAGCAGTCATAGTGTTACCAAACTAGAGTGATAGAGTAAAAAAAACAGCTGTTTGAGCATGTTATGTAGGGAGTGGTGGTTATAACTAAAGGTAAATTGATGAAAATTATGGAGTTGTATAATCCGTCATTAATTATTTACAGATATATTGGTTACACAGAGTTTAAATTATAGCCTTCAGTTCTTAGGTGCTGGATTTGAAATATAATGTCCATATGATTTTGTTGTAGCACCCAAGGGTTAGGTATGCAGCATGTAACGCCATTGGTCAGATGGCCACAGATTTTGCACCAACGTTCCAGAGAAAGTTTCATGACAAGGTAAGCATCTTCTAGTCCATTATGAATAGTCATCTCTTTAAAGCAGTGTTAAGATCTTGTACTATGACATCAGTTCGTAAGTGAAGGGGGTGCAGTAGCATTATGCTGGAGTAGCAGTGGGTGGTTTAATGAGCAATCTAGTAGAGGTCTGTTGATTCAGTAACATGGTTTGCATCTCACCGTGGCAGCTGTGCAGTTTAAAATTGGATCATTAAATATGGAATAAAAAGCCAGTGTCAGTAAAGTTTGCTATGAAACTACCAGATTTTTTTGAATTTAATGCATTTCAAAGAAATGTGCTACTATCCTTGCCCGTTCTAGTCAAAGTGTGCCTCCAGACCCTCAACTGTGTAGTTGACTATTGACCAGCGTCTGAAATAGTCCAACAAACTAATCGTTCGAAAGCTCTTTAAGGGTGGATGATAAATGCTGGCCTTGCCAGCGATTTCCATGTCCCATAAATGAATAAATAGCTCGTGCTAAAATGAGCATGGGTCATGTTTGAGTGGTTTTACCAATACCCTGTTCAATTGTTTATCCTAAATGTTACATTTGTAATTGGTCCCCATTCTGCCTGACCTAGGGATGTGCAGAAATCCATATAAGATCAGAACACAAAGGGCACAGAACCAGCCTTGGTGTCAGTATTATTTTTCTTTCAAACAGGTCATTTCGGCACTGTTGCAGACAATGGAAGATCAGGCTAATCCACGGGTTCAAGCTCACGCTGCTGCTGCTCTCATTAACTTCACTGAAGATTGCCCCAAATCACTGTTACTCCCATACCTGGATAACCTTGTAAACCACCTGCACGTTATCATGGTGGCTAAATTACAGGAGGTAACTTGCTTTCAATTCTTTAGTAAACTTTTATAGCTGCTGACTTCTGCTTAATCTCAGTGCGAATGAGAACTGGTTGAATACACTGGGAAAGAAAAATTGAAGTTTGTTAGTAAGTTTTTTGTCAGTGAGATAGAAGTAAAGTGGGGAAGATTAGTGGAATTGTGTAAGTGTTCCCCCAGGGATGTTTGCACTGGAAATTCACCTTTTCATGTTTATCAATGACTTGGCTGAACAAAAAAGTAAAAATCATCTTCAGTCGCAAGTGTTAAATTTGTAATATAGTTGCAGCTGCCTGTAGAATCCTGCTTATGAGATTCGGGTTGGTTAACGCCAATGGAACCAAATTTCAAAGAGGAGTACAATGTGCAGCCAACACTATTGTGTCCTGTTCTATGATTGCACATATTTCTACACCAAGGTCACAGAAGGCACTAAGTTAGGCTAACTAGATCGGAGCAGAAGTTTCTGAGGAGCGGAATACACAATACAAGAATATTATAAAATGATTAATGGATTAGGCAAAACCTTGAGAGAAGAGAAATGGTGATGCCTCATCTGGAGAACTCTTCAGTTTTCCCACTGTTACCTCAGGAGGAATCAATTGAAGGGCTGCCTGCAGGTTCAGCAGACTGACTGCCAGAGTGTAGAGGTTTTGTAATGAGAGAATTCCAGGTTGAAAGGTGATTTGGATCTGGTGGTTCAAACAATAAAGGGGTTTAATGGGAATGTAAAGAGAAGAGTATTTCCATTAGGTAACAGCACAGAGTAAAAACCAGCACCAGGCCACAGGGTAAAACCTCCACATCGAGTGAAAATGTAGAACTCAAGGTGTGTTGATTCTAGAGTCAAATGGCTGAGCTGGGCAAACTTATTCTTGGATATCATGGGGTATGGTGTTAAGAGTTGCAATCAAAGTTAGTAGACAGAGTTAATGTATGGATCAACCCTGTTCTAACTGAGTGGCAAGAGTTTTGGAAGCTGAACGGCTTCCTCCTGCTTCAGAGTGATCAGCATAGAAACTAAGAAAATTTTATTTTATTCACTGCTGTCTCAATGCTTCAGGATTCTAGTAGACCCATGTGCTATTTATGTTTTGCTCTCCCTGTAGCTCATACAGAAAGGAACTAAGCTGGTGTTGGAGCAGGTTGTTACCTCCATTGCTTCTGTAGCTGACACTGCGGAGGAGAAATTTGTCCCATATTATGACCTGTTTATGCCCTCGTTGAAGCACATCGTGGAAAATGGAGTACAGAAGGAGCTCCGGCTCCTGAGGGGAAAAACAATCGAGTGCATCAGCCTGATAGGCCTTGCTGTTGGTAAAGATAAGGTAACAATTTATTAGAACTTCTGAAACTTTTCTGCTCAATGGTGGTGTTCAATCCATTAACTCTTGTGTGCTTTGCAGTTTATGCAAGACGCCTCAGATGTGATGCAGTTGCTTCTAAAAACCCAAACTGATTCCAGCGAGTTGGAGGATGACGACCCACAGGTACATTGACTTGTGCAACCCTCTGTGATTACAACGGAGAATGTGCTTAAATCTCCTTCAGCAGAGCAAAACATCCTGAGGTTTTATTTTCAGTCTAGCTTTTGATTTTGAAGTTTGTGGGTTCAAGACCTACTGCAGAGAGGAGTTTAGAAGTACAGGTAGTTCTGCTATAACTCGTGTTTACATAATGCTAATTGGCTATAACACAATTGATGGATTAGGGAACATTATGCAGGCCACATTGGTTATAGTGCGATCACAATCAGGAAAACATGTTCAAGTCCATGCTGTGAAGGCAACTACAGCCTGTTCTGCTATAAAGTGACTTTCTACAACAGGAGGTTTCTTAGGAACATAACTACTGTGTTATAGCAGAACTAACCATGCAGATTGTCTGGTTGGTGGAGTATTGAGGGAATCCTGAAATGTTGGAGGTACTATCTTTCAGATGTGATATTAAATTGAAGTCCTGTCTACTTCCCTGCGGAAGAGCAGATGTCCTGGAAGTATTTCTCTCAATCAATATTTTTATATAGACAGAATCAATTGCCTTGTCACTATCACATTACTGTTTGGGTGGGGATCTAGCTGTGCACAAATTGGGCACAGTTTCTTCTATTACTACAGCAACTACACTTCAAAAGTGGCTGTAAAGTGGGATTTTGGATTCAGATTAGTTTGTCATATAATATGACCATACAGTGTAATGAAATTCCTTGCTTGCATTAAGCTCAGTAAACAGTATACATGGTAATAATAAAACGATCAATACAGAAAGTGCAAAACAATAGAATAGTGCAAACTGAAGTAGTGCAAAAAGAAATGCTAAAGTAACAATAATGGAAGAGGTGGAATTGAGAGTCTGCGTGAAGCACCATCGGGAAGGGGATGTGAAAGAGGTGATTGGTTCAAAAGTCTGATAGCAGTGAGGAAGCAGCTGTTGAGTCTGGACACCTGGGCTTTCAGGCTCCTGTATCTTCTCCTAGAAGGTAAAAGGTACAAAAGGGACAGTCTGAAGGGGGATCTGATGGGTTCTGTACAAATACAAGCCATTTCCTTTTGATGCACCTGAGATTTTGGGACATCTGGTCAGTGAAGCAGGATTTGAAGAGCTGCTTAAAGGAGGAATTGGAGTTAGTGGCTTGGAGATTTTATGATATCGGGAGCCCAGGTAGTTGGGAGCAGAGCCACAATGGCCATTGAAATCAGTGATACTTGGGGAAAATGCAGGTGGGGCAAGGGAAGTCTGTAGTGCCATTTGAGAAGACAGGTGGATATTTCTGTTTTTAGAAAAATATTTGAGTCCCACTGGGCTGAGGTGGGGCGCCTTTGGAGCAGTGTGGGTTGGTGAATAGAAGAAAGTTTCTCGAGCGGAATTTGCCTTTTGAAGCAGACAGCATCTCGGAAGAAGACTGTCTGTCCCCATTGTGCCTACGCATTCTCCAGTACCCTCTGCTTTTTTTCCTCATAGCCCTTAGAGTATTTAAATTCTTCAATCCACTTCAGGCAGCAACTTAATATCGTAGCAACTGCCTGCGTACTTGAAAAGTATACCTCCCTATGTGACCTCTGACTTATTTTATCTCACTGATATCTTGGATCTGTGTCCTCTGGATACCAAAATGTACATCTCCCACCCCCCTTAGTGAAAACTATTTCCACTTATTATTCTATCAGACCCTTAGAAGCAGGTTTGTATGAATGGAGGGTTCAACATTAGCTGACCGGGTAAGGTGTTTGGTTTGCTGTATGGTGCCAATAGGGAGTGCTGGTGTTAACTGTGGTGCTGTAACTGGAGTTCCTTGACAATGTTTTGAGCCCTTTCATAAAGGTGTCTTGAAACTGGAATGAGCAAATTATACTTTTCACTATGACCCTGCTCAATGTGGGAAGAGCTGCTAATGCATGATAAATACTGCAGTAATAATCCACATATTTACAAGAAGCTGATTTCTCTTGAGTAGAAGGAAATCCCTTTTAAAATCAAAATTACTTTCAAGCCTTTCACCAACTAATTGATGTGGCTTTATAAATAAAGCTAACATACATTTTTCTTTTGTAGTCGTTAAACAACTTGATAAGATTTGTGCATAGATTCGTAGAACATTGATTTGCTGTAAAACCATTGCCATTAAAATTCCTACCATTTTTGTTTAATCTGTGTGTGATAGTGTTTGTTTACAAATCTGTGAGTACATTTGCATTACTATTGATCTGTTATGATTAATGGTGAGGGGAGAGAAGAGATTTTAAACTCGGTCTATTTTTCTCTTTCCAGATTTCTTACATGATCTCTGCTTGGGCAAGAATGTGCAAGATCCTTGGCAAGGAGTTCCAGCAGTATCTTCCTGTTGTCATGGGACCATTGATGAAAACTGCTTCAATTAAACCTGAAGTGGCCCTCTTGGATAGTAAGTATAAATGACACACCTCCCTGTTATCTTCCATTCTAAATACAGCTTATGGCAGGGTTCCGTTCCCGTGAGCATTCGTAACCTGAACAGTGTGTAAGTGGGAAATACGGCCATGGACAGAGTCCCTACCTGGCAGACGATACCTGCAGCCCTGCAGCAGCTGGCAAATCTACCCTGCCGGTCTCCCAAATGCTTGTTCGTATGTACATAAGTTGAGCGTTTGTAAACTGGGGAGGACCTGTAGATACAGGGGAGAAAGGACTGTAGATGCTGGAGGAACTCAGCAGGCCAGGCAGCATCCGTGGAGAAAAGCAGTCCTGAAGAAGGGTCCTGACTGGAAACGTTGACCGCCTGCTTTTCTCCATGGATGCTGCCTGGCCTGCTGAGTTCCTCCACATCATTGTGTTTTTCACCTGTAGATATATTTTTGAGCTTTGTTCAAAGCAGGCCAACATCCATTTAATTACATGGTTTTCAAGTTCTTGCTGTTCACTGAATCATAATTCTACAATCTCTTCAAAATATTTGAGGAACTCAGCAGGTCAGGCAGCATCTATGGAGGGAAATAAACAGTTGACATTCCTCCAGCATTTTGTGTATGTGTTGCTTCCAATTCCAGCATCTGCAGAATCTGTTGTGTCTTCAAAATATTACTATTTCAATAAATGTGTCTGATTTAAACTTAATGCTTACTAGCTACACTTTATGTGGCACTCTTTTTAAATACCAGAACAGCCCTGGTGAATATTAATCCAAAACTTGGCTTAAGACATGTAGCCATCTAGTTGGTGTTGTGTAGTACAGTACAAGATTCCACAAGTTCAGAGATCCCAAGTCCGTTCTGATTCTTTCTTTTGCTTCACTGGTCCTGTTCTGTGAGGCTTGATCTACCTCTGAGATGGGATCAGCATCTTGGGGGTGGATTAGTGGTTCATCTGGAATAATTACTCCAATTTCACATTGTGGTGGAACCTTGTGTCTGTGCGTGTTCACTGAAGTAAGGATTGGGTTTAGTACTTTCACCCTTTCTGCATTCAATTCAGTGACACCTGGACCCTCATCTGTGTACATAATGTTAAAGTTGTATATTATCTAGTCAAATGTGAGCTTTGGGTGCTAATAGGCAACTCTTTTTTAAAAAAAAAGTCCTATTTATATGTTTTAATGAAAAGTTTCACATTTCACACACATGCCTTTGTTGATAAGTAGCAGTGACACATTAACAGATGCTATGCATAGTCATAAAATTATACAGCATGGAAACGGGCCCTTTGGCTCAACTCTTCCATGCTGACCAGGTTGCCTATCTGAGCTGGCCCTATTTACCTGCTTCCGGCCCAAATCCCTCTAAACCTTTCCTATCCGTGTACCAGTCCAAATGTCTTGTGTTGTTATTGTACCCACCTCTACTACTTCCAATGGCAGATAGTTCCACATATCCACCACCCTCTGTGTGGACAAACTTACTCCTTAGGTCCCCTTTACATCTTTCCCCTCTCACCTTAATCTGTGCCCTCTAGTTTTAGACTGGGGGAAAGGTCTGACCATTCACCTTATCTGTACCTTTCATGGTTGTATACATCTCTATAAGGTCATCCCTTGGTCTTTTACTCTCCAGGGAAAAATACTTTATAGCGTTGATGTTTATAGCATTCTTGTAGCACAAGCTGTAACAGCATTTCAGAATCAGGTTTCTTATTACTAACGTATGTCGTGAAATTTGTTGTTTTACGGCAGCAGTACAGTGCAAGGCATAAAAATTACTATAAGTTACAAAAATAAATAGTGCAAAAGGGGTATAATGAAGTAGTGTTCATGGACCGTTCAGAAGTCTGATGGCAGAGGGGAAGAAGCTGTTCCTAAAATGTTGAGTCCCCGATGGTAGTAACGTGAAGAGGGCATGTCGTGGGTGGGGAGGGTTGAACCTGTGATGGAGCTGGCTGAGTCTACAACCCTCTGCAGCCTCTTTCGATCCTGCGCATTGGAGCCTCCATACCAGGCAGTGATGCAACCAGTCAGAATGTTCTTCACTGTACATCTGTAGAAACTTGAAGAGTCTTTGACATACCAAATCTCCACAGACTCCTAATGAAATAGTCACTGGCGTGCCGCCTTTGTGATTGCATCAATGTGTTGGGCCTAGGATAGATCCTCTGATCCCCTTTCCACTGCTGACCCCTCAATGAATATTGGTGTGTTTTCTCCTGACCTCCCCTTCCTGAAGTCCACTTCCTCCTTCCTGAAGTACCATTTTGAGGCCAAGGTATTTTTTAACAAATTGAATTAACAATTGGGAACAAATTCAGGAGAGCAGAGGGTTTCAAACATAGACTAGACAAAATATGGAGGCAGTCACAATGTTTGCAGAGCAATGAAATATACTTTAGTTCAAGAGCACTTGCACAGTTGTGAATCATCATTTCTGTTCTGGAATGAAGGTCACATCAGCTGAAGAAACTGGTGGCTTTGAAACCCAGCAAAGTTAGGTTCTGCCCTGCTCATTAGCGTCTTCAGTTTGCAAATTAAAATTCTGTTAAAATTAAAACCAAGTATACAGACTTTGCATTGGAAGTCTGTGTGGCAAATGGCTTTCTGGTGAATTGATAAACCAAGGTCCCGTCTGCACACCTCCTGCCCAGGTGGGTATAAAAGCTATTACAGCAGTACATTGAAGAACATGAGTCCAAACTCATGACCTAGAACTTATTATTTGTTGGAGATTTAACTACTGCATTTTTACGATGGCACTTCAAATATTTCATTGCAGAGGTTTTTTGGGCATTCTGAGGTCATGAAAAGTGAACTGGAATACACTTCTGCATAAAACAACCTGAAATGGGTCAAATAATCATTTAGCTTGCATTGAAGTTCTGTCATGTTGAAATTGTGACAGGGCTGTACAAGGCTAGCTGTACTTCTGAAGTGTATGCATGATTGTGCTCTGCTTTTTATTCCGTCTTTTTTTTAGCCTCAGATTTGAATAACATAACTTCAAATGAATGTGCACGTTGCAGCTTCATGTGCAAGTTATTAGGCAAGCTTTACAAAGCACATTTTTTTTATTATTAGCACAAGATATGGAAAACATGAGCGAGGATGATGGCTGGGAATTTGTAAACCTTGGCGATCAGCAAAGTTTTGGAATAAAAACTGCAGGTCTGGAGGAGAAAGCAACAGCTTGTCAAATGTTGGTAAGGGCTAATTTAATTATCTCACTAACACAGTTCTTGATAAACAGTACTTAGTTCAAACCAAAGTGGTCTGGTTATGTATGGTATATAATGAATTATAATAAAGTACATTGTAAATACTGTGGCATCAAGGACAAATCAGAAGCTGGGTATTCTGCAGCAAGCGAGACGTCCTGGGTCCTCTCCAAAGGCCTTTCCACCATCCATAAGGCACATCAGGGGTGTGATGGAAAATTCTCCATTTGGATGAGAACAGCTTCAGCAAAACTCCAAGAAGTTCAACGCCATCCAAAACACAGCAGGCTGCTTGACTAGTACGCTGCCCACTATTCGAAATATCCCTGTTACTACCAGTGTACAGTGGGTGCCATCTGCAAAAGGTACTGCTGGTCATCTCAAGTTCTCTGAGAGGACCCTCAACCACCCCCCCCTCCCCCCCCCAAAAAACTCTCTTACCAAGAAGGGCAAGGGAATACCACTTCCTGCAGGTTCCCCTCCAAACAGCATGCTATCCTAATTTGGAAATATGTTGCCAATCTTTTATTGTCACTTGAAGTCCTTCCCTTTGGGAGTACTGTCTCCAGAAGGTTTGTATTATACAAGGAGATGGCTCACCACTTGTCAAGGCAGTTAGGGATGGGTATTTAAACTCTGGCTTTCCCACCAGCATGTCCCAAAAAATTAATTTAAAAATGCTGCGTATTCTTGGACTTGTTAAGCCAAACATTGCGTAGAATGTAGAATTCATGTTAAAGTAAACCAGTTTCTTTATTTCTAAAATTATGCTTTTGTTCATAATGCTAGCGCTGTAAAGCTAAATGGACAATTCAGATGATTTCAGTAATTCAGGCAAGGACGATAAAGGATGTTATAAAATTCATAAAATGGTTTATCCCAGTGAATTAGGTGATTCAAAAAAAGTATAATTGATTCCAACACCAACTACTTAAGATGTCATTTTTTTAAAATGTTGGATGGAAGGTGAAATGATCTGCAGTTGTTTGATGGTGAGTATTTGTCACACAGCTGGATACCGTTATATCTTTCAGCATTCCTACTCATGAAATCAGTTTTGCTGTTGATGGGGTTTGTCCATCCGATGATGATCTGAGTCACTTCCCATTGCAAATGAGTTCGTTAAAACAGTCAGCTTGCAATTCAGACACTGAAATTAAAATGGTGAATGTGCTTTGTAGTGATTGTCCTTCCAGAGAGTAACTGTCAACAAATTGCAATCTATATCCCTAGGTCCTGCTATGCAAAAGAGTTGAAAGAAGGGTTTGCTGAGTACACTGAACAAGTGGTGAAACTGATGGTGCCGCTCCTTAAATTTTACTTTCACGATGATATCCTTTCATTCAAAGCAATCTTATGTAATTTGGAAAAATATTTCACACCATGGGCACTCAAATGAGGGAAAAGTCCTTGTTGCTGTTTAATGTAATTTGCTAAAGTGTCATGTATAACTATGGCATAGTTTGTGTCTGAATGTTGTGTTAAATGCTTTAGGTGGTTCAATCACTTCTGTAAATTGGTAAATGGTTTATTATTGTCACATGTACTGAGGTACGGTGAAAAACTGTTTTGCATGCCGTCCGTACGGATCATTTCATATTAGTACAAAGGAAAAGCAATAACAATACAGAGTTAATGCACAAGCAAAATACTGTAGAATCAGGAGACCTGAAAATAACTGCTAGAGATATTCAGATGGTTGTGCAGCTTGTGTGGAGAGAGAAACCACTAACATTTCATATCAATGCCCTTTCTTCAGTAACATTTTGATAGTTCTATAATTTAACGCAATGCAGATGTGAAAATAGTATGAGTCGTACTTTTTTTTAATATATAAAAAACACGACTTGGAGAGAAATTCCTATCTTCCAGTCGTCAGTTTGCAGTGGGTAATGAAATGAAATTACTTTGTAGAATCATTTTAGCAGTAGGTTCAATATAGGACCTTGCAGGTTGATGGGTAACTGGTGTATCAGCAGACTCGGCACAGAAACAACTACCTGTCCAGTCAGTGCAAGTGAAGTGCAGAGTGGTAAACAGAGCTAGGAGAAGTCCATTGCTGAATGGTGGCATGGTGATTCTCATCACATTGCACAAGTATTGGAGAGGTGCTAAACAGGAGAGAATTCAGAATTGGAGGTGCACAGGAAACTTGGGAGTCCTAGTGCAGGATTTTCTCAAGGTTAACCTGCAGGTTGAATCGGTAGTAAAGAAGGCAAATGCAATGTTAGTATTCATTTCAAGAGAACTTGAATATAAAAAGCAAGGATGTAATGCTGAGGCTTTGTAAGGTGTTGGTCAGACCACATTTTAAAGTTTTGAGAGTAGTTTTGGGCCCCATATCTAAGGAAGGATGTGCTGGCATTGGAGAGGGTCCAGAGGAGGGTTACGAGAATGATCCTGGGAATGGAAGGGTTAATGTACAAGGAGCATTTGATGGCTCTGGGCCTGTACTCACTGGAGTTTAGAAGAATAAGGGGGGGGATCTCACTGAAACCTATCAAATATCAAAAGGCCTGGATAGAGTGGATATGGAGAGGATGTTTCCAGTAGTGGGAGAGTCTAAGACCAGAATAAAAGGGTGTGCCTTCAGAACAGATGAGAAGGAATCTCTTTAGCTAGAGGATGGTGAATCTGTGGAATTCATTGCCATAGACGGCTATGGCAGCCAAGTCATTGGGTATATTTAAGGTGGAGGTTGATAGGTTCGTGATTAGTAAGGGCATCAAAGGTTACAGGGAGGAGAATGGGGTTGAGAGAGAAAAATAACTCCGCCATCATTGAATGGCAGAGCAGACTCGACGGGCTGAATGGCCTAATTCTGCTCATATCTTATGGCCTAGGTTACAAATACCTATAATTCTATTATGAAAGATTGACTTGGCTGGGATTGTTTTAAAATGAAGTAGCTGGAGGGGGGGAGGGATATAATAGGAAAGATTGGCTTGGCTGGGATTGTTTTAAAATGATGTAGTTGGAGCGGGGAAAATATATAATCTTAAAATTGAGAGGTTTGATGCAGGGGTTTTGAGCGGAAACCCTGACAGTTCCTTTCCCAGCTGATTGTATGTTGAGACCGTAAAGAGAATTAGGATTAGTCATTGGAATAGGTCATTAGTCTTGGAATGCATACTGGCTTCCTCCTGTGGCATTATATTTCCACCACTGGGTGTTTAAAATGCTGTACGGTATGTTTCATCTGTATCGGAGGCTGGTTCTGGGCACTGCACTGTAGGGAAGACATGGAGGCTTTGGAGAGGATGCAGCAGAGGTTGACCAAGGTGGTTCCAGGGATGAGCCACTCTGTAGATGGAGAAGCTGGGGTTGTCCCTTGCAACAGAGGAGGTCACAGGGGATCAGAGGTATTTAAAATCAAAGTGTTAGGCAGGCTAGGACTTTATTCCTTGGACCATAGGAGCCTGAGGGGTGACCTTATAGAAGTGTATAAAATCATGAGGGGCATAGAAAGGGTGAATGCAAACAGTTTTTCCCAGGGAAAGAGAATCAAAAACTACAGGGCATAGGTTTAAGGTGAGAGGGGCAAGATTTAAAAGGGGCCCAAGGGGTACTGTCTTCATGCACTACATGGAGTGAGCAGCGAGAGGAAGTGGTGGGGGGGCTCAGGTGCGATAACATTTAAAAGACATTTAGACAGCTAAATGGATAGGAAAGGTTCAGAGGGATATGGGCCAAATACAGGCGAATGGGGCCAGTTTAAATAGGCATCTTGGTTGGCAGGGATGAGTTGGGCCAAAGGGCCTGTTTCTGTGCTGTTACCCTATGGCTATGCCTCAGTGACTAAGTGTTAAGGCAGTAGATGAGAGGAACTATTCCATTGTAGAAGGAGCCAGAACAAACGGCATGGAGGGGTGACTGGCAAAAGAGATGAGGTATAAAACGTCATAATGAGTGTTGGGCCTGGATGGCCAAGACTGTAGTGGAATAAGGTTCAATTGTCGCTTTCAAAGGGATCCAGGCAGATATCTGGAAGGAATTAACTTGCAGGGATGGGGTGGAATGCGGCCAGCCGGATTGATGTTGATAGAATGGGTACAAACTCTGGGCCAAATGGTCTCCTTGCATGCTGTGATTGTTCTTTTCAAGATACTGTTCAGTTTTCCTTAACAGTGAAACGTGTTCGTGTTGCTGCTGCGGAATCAATGCCTCTGCTGCTGGAGTGTGCGCGGGTCCAGGGACCCGAGTATGTGACACAAATGTGGCATTTTATGTGTGATTCTCTCATCAAAGGAATTGGTACGGAGCCAGATTCTGATGTTCTCTCTGAAATTATGCATTCTTTTGCAAAGGTAATCTTTTACACCAACTATTTAAAAACAAAACTTTCACACTGTTATTTTTTTTCATAAGAATGTTTGGTTGCTGCTAAGTGATTCCTATCCAATAGAATTTGCTGATATTGCCATCTGGCTGAATTAGTTGTCATTTAGATTCATAGGCATACAGCACGGAAATGATTCCTTAGGCCCACTGAGTCCATAATGATCATCAGCCACCCATTTACTCCAATCCTACACTAATTCCACTTGTCTCTCCCATATTCTCACCAAGTTCCCCCAGAGTTTACCACTCACCTACATGTCAAGGGCAATTTACAGCTGCCAGTTACCCACTGAAGTGGGAAGAAGCTAAGGTTCCCCAGGGGAAACCGGCATGGTTACAGGGAGAACGTCCAAACTCCGCGCGTGTACACAGGTCGGGGTTAAACCAGGGTCTCTGCTGCTGTGAGCCAGCGGCTCCACTGATCGTACCAATGTACTGCCTGTTTGATTCTTGTGGGTTCAAGTTTGGTACCGGAGATGAGAGTCCAAACATCTATACATCCGTGCAGTATGAGAGTCTGCCTCACTGCACGAGATGGGTGTCTTTCAAATGAGACTTGAGCTGAGTCCCTGTTTTGCGTTCTCAAGGGGGCATAAAAAATTCCAAAGTCCTATTTTGAAAAGCAGAGGAGATATCCTGTCGATATTTAGTCCCCAACTGACAATGCAAAAGAACAGCTTAGGGTGATTACTATATTGCCTGTGGGAGCTTACCGTTTGCAAAATAAATGCTGCATTTCTTAGAAACAGTGACCGCATTTCTTAGAAACAGTGAACCACATTTCTAAATTAATTCATTGGCTATGAAGCTCTTTGGGTATCCTGAAAGAGACACGAAAGGCTATAAAAATTCGATCTTTCTAAATGTTGCTATTACTGACTTTGCTTAGGGCAATTTACTCTGGAGCAGGCAAAACATAGTGCAGAGTACAATGAGTGACATTTGGCACAAAACATAATCCCTGCACTTAACCAGGGTTGGAGTTGCTTCCTTTTGCAATTTCTTGCTTACCTGCCTTCAAAGATGAGTAGAGATCAAGCAAGTCTTGACTTCTCCAAGGTGCCAGATATTTTTCTGGATCATCATGTTTGGTGCTGAATTTGCCATTCTTTATGTGTAAACAAATGTTGATTCCACATGTTAAAAAGCATTCTGGTCATGAACCCACTGTCTGCTTGATCACTTTCAAAGAAAAGCTTAATGCCTTTTGGGCTGGCTTTGCTGAATCCAAATAATCCCCAGCCATGGGAAAAGGATGCTAGGTATATCTAACTGCCAAATGATTTGCCGCAAGTGCATGTGCGGGGAGTGATGCAGAGAGGTGCTCGGTAACAGAGCTGGAATGCGAGAAAGCACAACAAAAGACACCCTGTCACTGACATCAGGCTGCTTTAGACACAGCAGCAAGAACATTACTTAAACCACTTAGTTGAACACTGAAGTGAGTTGAACTACACAGAGGCATTTTGTCTGTGGTCTGTTCAAAATGTTTACCAGCCACTCCACACAGGGTCACCAACACCCTTCTTGCATGTGAATATCTTGTGCTTTCCATCCCAAATCTGACTACAGTACTTGAGTCTTTATTGATCTGCTCCTTGCACTTTTCTCTCCTCTGCTCTTTAGTGCATAGAGTTGATGGCGAGAAGGCTGCTTAAACAAGGAGCACCTCGAGGAACTGGGCAATATTATGAAAGGGAAATTAGAAGAACACCGTTCAAAAATCAAGAACTGAGACAAGGTAATATATAGTTGCTGCTTTCGTAAACTTCAAGGCAGTCTCTTGCAAGAGCCACACTGTGGTTTCCTCATGTCATTTGTAACCTTTCACTTGCTGTCTCATCTTTCTGTCTATGTGCAAATGTTTAGTTGTAGGTTTATGTTGCAATGTAATTGGTGACTTTTTTTCCTTTTAGCAAAGAGACAAGATGAAGACTATGATGAACAAGTGGAAGAAAACTTGCAATATGAAGTAATATCTGTTTCTTTATTGTGGCTTGTTAATTCATCTTAAACTTATAATGTTATTATTGTGACAAATTTACTTGCAGAAAGATAATTATTCAAGGTCTTTTGTATTTGACTATTATGAATGAATTCAGATGAATTTAAATTTGTGTTATGTAACTTATCTGGTTACAGGATGATAGTGATGTTTACATCTTGACTAAAATTTCGGACATCTTACACTCAATGTTCAGCTGTTACAAAGAGAAAGTGCTGCCATGGTTTGAACAGATTCTCCCTCTAATAGTCAATTTAATTGTAAGTTTAAAACAAAAAAAGATTCAAGACTGGTTCCAGTTTTCCCAATGTTCTCAAGCTAATGAATCCTTTTCCTCTCGGCAGTGTCCGCACAGGCCATGGGCAGACAAGCAGTGGGGCTTATGCATCTTTGATGATGTAATTGAGCACTGCAGCCCTACGTCCTTTAAATATGCAGAGTACTTCCTGCGGCCCATGTGCAGTATGTCTGTGATAACAGCCCTGAGGTCAGACAAGCAGCAGCCTATGGAGTGGAGTTATGGCTCAGTTTGGTGGCGAGAATTACAGGCCGTTCTGTACTGGTAGGTTCAACAGATTGTTTTCTTTGTACAGATGAACAGATAGACTGAGTGAGGTTAAGCCAGAGACCTTGTATGCAACACAAGCTCTTTAGCTCTGCACTTTGTTCTTGCATGAGGTGATGTACTTTTAAGTCCAGTAAGCTGCAATGACTTAGCACTGATATATCAGCCAGGGTCTTAATTTATGAACACACCATGAGTTGTTAATCCATGTCTGTCTGTTACCAGCACTCTCTATCAAATTTCACCTCGTGCCTCTGGGGAAGGGTCAGAAACTCGATCACTGAACTGTAGCAGCCTGCTTCAATGTTTAATTTATGGTGTTATAAAATAGCAGTAGATTGAACTGGTTCCATAAATGGATAACTTTGTCTGAAACATCTGACCACAAGATAGATTCTGGCCATTGAAAGCCGTTAGCAGCCTTATTCCATAAATTATTATATATTTAAACACGCTTATTATTGATGTTTCTCTGTAACCTTATTCAATGTGTGATTTTGTTTTTGTTAATGTAAGTATTTCTTCAGTGTACGGGAAAGGGAACATGTTTTAAAAGTGGCACTGTGTAATTACAAATTCTAAGCAAACTTATCCAACATTGCAACCGAAGTCCCTTGGACTTGTGGTGCCATTATACAGCATAAATCTGAATACTGCAATCAAATTTGATCTGTTTTCTCCCCTCGACCACCACCCATTCCCCTGAAAGTTCAGTGGGTAAAGATGTTTCCACACAGGGATGAAATGGATTAAACAGTTTTTTCCAACCAAAATTCTCCTTTCTTGATTCAAGTGACTGGCTATTGCAACCTTGCAGAATGTTGCCACAAACAATTTTGTTGAAGATTAGATGACATTGCTTAGATCCCCATGCATCCTATAGTATTAATGAGTAGAAGCTTGTCTGTGCTGTATTTATTCTGTGGAAAAGTCCTGTAGCCAGAAAAGAACTATTATGGATAAGTGTGGCATGGAGGAGGAATTTCTTGTCATTGGTCTATTTTATATATGTATACTAATGTTACTGAAACAAGAACTTGCTCTGTCATGTTTCCTTTTAAACTTTGGTCTTGCAGAGTTTTGAAGTATTAAAGTTTTAAAGGTATTATTAGGAGTTAATAAAGGTGCAGATATTAAAGTTTTTGGTTACCAGTTGAAATCTTTGTCAAATACCATTGGGTCTAATTCCCACACGGAGGGCTGGAGTTTCTCTGACATCTATTGAATGCACTCAAGGCAGCAGATGAACTCTGTGGTTCTGGTGATTGAAGTTGAAGCTTCGATCCATACTCTGCTAATGGCGTGCACAGGTGGGCAGTTTGAACGTGTGGATTGGGTGTGTGACAGTCCCAACCTTGGGTTGTTAGCTGGGCCATGCTGGGTGTTTTGGTTTATCATTGTCATGAGTACCGATATGTAGTGAAGTTTTTTGTGCGTGTCTCCCAAACAGACATTGCCATACAGAATTACATCACATAATAAAAAGATAATGCAGAATGTAGTGTTGCAGGTACAGAGAAAGTGCAGTGCGGGTAGTCAAAGTGCAAGGGCCATAAGGAGGTAGATTGGGAGATTGAGTTCATCTTTGCACTTGTATGCATCACTGTGAACAAGGGTTAAAATTGGCAATTAAATCATCTGCCTGCATCATCTTGAAAGGCATCTCCCTTGATAAGCTCTGACCCCTGTGGATTCTGGAGAAAGCCGGCTGTTTAGGATTAATAAATGTTAATTTCTCTCTTTCCCCAATAGAGGCAATCCCGCTCCTGGTCGGAGTTATCCAGATGGAAGGGTCCAAAACCAAAGAGAATATTAACGCAACAGAAAACTGTATATCTGCTGTCGGGAAGGTCATAGAAGTGTCGACCAGAATGTGTAAATGTCAATGAGATTTTACCTCACTGGCTCTCTGTGGCTTCACTGCATGAAGACAAAGAGGAGCAGTGCACACTTTCAGTTATTTGTGTGACCTTATTGAAAGGCAAGTTCTCCATCTCAATGTAATCCCAAGCAGTATGAAAAGGTGAAGGAAAATATCCAAGGCTATCGGTGGGGGGGGGGGGGGGGGGGGTGGTATTGGGGAAAAGGGTCAGAGCTTTAAAACATGGAACAGGTCCTTCAGCCTACCACCAACCTCTTGCCTACACTAATCCCATTGTTCTGCTTGCTTCCCCTCCACTGATTCCCGGCTACCCACCTACTCTAGGTGAAGCTTAGTGACCAATTAACCTGACAACCAGCACATCCTTGGGATGTAGTTGGTTTATTATTGTCGCGTCTACCAAGATACAGTGGAAAAACTTTTATTTTGCATACCATCTATACAGATCATTTCAAAACGCAAAGTACATCGAGGTAGTAGAAAGAGAAAAGCAATAACAATGCAGAAGTGTTACACGGTTACAGAGAGAGTGCAGTGCAGGCAGACAGGAAGGTGCAAGGGGCCATGATGAGGTCAAAAGTTAACCTTCAACGTACAAGAGGTCCGCTCATGTGGGATAGAAACTGTCCTGAGCCTGATGCTATGTGCTTTCAGGCTTTTGTAACTTCTGCCTGTTGGGGGGGGGTGGGGGTACTGAAGAGAGAATATCCAGGGTGGGAGGGGTCTTTACTGAGGCAGCGGGAAGTGTAGACTCCAAGAGTCCATGAAGGGTGGCTGGTTTTCGTGATGGACTGAGCTGTGTTCACAACTCTCCAGTTTCTTGCGGTCACGGGCAGAGCAGTTGCCGTACCATGCCATGATGCTTCCAGATAAGATGCTTTCTGTAGTGCACCTGCAAAAATTGATGTGTGTTGTCAATGACATGCTGAATATCCTTGACCTTCTGAGGAAGTAGAGGCGCTGGTGAGCTTTCTCGGCCATTGCGTCTCTGTGGTTGGACCAGGACAGGCTATTGGTGATGCTTACATCTAGGATGTGGGAAGAAATGAGTAACCGGGGAAACCCACGCAGTGAGCAAGGAGAACACATAGGTAGCACCAGGGGTCGGGATAGAACCTAGATTTCCAGGGGCGTGAGGCAGCAGTTTAACTACTACTGCCCCAGGAACAAGGGGACAGGCACTAACTTCAGCTGTGGCTCGGTGAATGCTGTTCTTGCCTCTGCGTCAGAGTTCAAGATTTTAAGCCCCAATCAAGACTTGAGCCCCAAAATCTAAGCTGATACTCTAGTACAACTGCTGAATAATAGTGCACCAGGAGAGCAGTCATCTTTTGGATGAGACATTAAACACTAGAAGCCCCTGTGCTCTCGACTGGACGTCAGATCCCAGGGTATTTGGAAGAAATGTTGATGCCTGGCCAATAATATGGTCAAGTCATATCTGGTCATTTTGCACATTTGTTTTAGTTTGCTGCACACGGTCTAAAGCCACGTTCCCATATTACAGTCATGAATGTGGAACTGACACAGACCTTGGAGGAAACTTCCAGTCAGTCATGTGGGAAATGCTCCCGTTATCCTATCCTTCCCACTACTGATGAGTTCAAGCTCCTTTTAGTTTAGTCACAGGATGTGTGCGTTGCTAAGTTACTCTTGAGAAGTTGTTGGTGGTGAGTCACTTCCTTGGACCACTGTAGTTTCGTAAGATGAAAGTATTCCTGCATTTCATTGTGGGTTTTGATACAACTGAGCTTCTTGCATCAAAAATAAATGCTGGAAAGGCTCAGCGGTCGGGCAGCATCTGTGAAATCCCTCACCCCACCTTCCCTGCAACTTAAAACTACCTTGTTTTCTCTTTCCCAGATCTGATGGTGGGTCTTTGACTGGAATGTTAACTTTTTTTTTCTACCAATGCTGCCTGACCTGCTGATTGTTTCCAGAGCTTCCTGTTCTTGTTTGATTTCCAGCATCTGCAGCCCTTTGATTTCTTGGGTGCCTCGTGGGTCGTTAAGTGTCCATTACACTGGTGGGTCTGAAGTCACATAAAGACGATCGATAGGGAGGCAGATTCTTTCTCTAAAGAACATTAGTGGGTTTTTATTACAATCCAGTAACTTTATGGTCCCCAGTCAGCAAATGTGCTTAGTGGCAGTCATTGCAACTTGCTGGTTAGCCCAGGTACCTGGAATAGCAGGGATGGTGTGAGTGAGCAGGATGATATGAGAGTTGTCTGCCTGCTGTGTAGCTGCCTCAGTACTGCATATTCCTGAGTAAACCTACAGATGGTGCTGCAGCCCAGTGTCTCCACGTATTGTGGAGAGCCTGTGCAAGTTACTTTCCTATCCTTAGCAAGTGTGACACCTAAAGGATCCTTGATTTAGTCAACAAAACCTGAACACACAAGGCATCAGCAGCATACATTTTTACTGCCTTTAACAAAGTAAATGCCAGCTGCAGCTCACTTGGCTGTGCTTTGAGTCCAAGTCATAGTTTCAAGTTGCACTCCAAAGACTTCAGCATAAAAATCTTGTTTGCATTCCAGTCCAGCATTTAGTGCAATATTGAATATCATTTCTATCTGCTAATATAGAAACAGAAGTACGGCACAGGCCCTTCACCCTAGGACATCTGTGCTGGCCATGATGCCAAAGCCCACCTGCCTGCACGTGGTCTATATCCCTCCATTCCCTGATGTTCATGTGTCTGTCTAAATGCCTCAAGCATTGCTGTTGTATCTGCTTCCACCACATTACCCTGGCAGTGCATTGCAGGCATCTACCACTGCTTTAAAAAAAAATTGCCTTGCAAATCTAAACTTATCCCCCTCACCCTAAACCTATGCCATCCTTCTCAGAAAAAGATTCTGAATATCTACCCCATCTATGCCTCTCAATTTTATATACTTCTATCAGGATGCTGCAGAGAAAACAATCCAAGTTTCTCCAACTTGAAGCTAATATGGTCTAATCCAGGCAACATCCTGGTGAACCGAACCTGCACCCTCTCCAAAGCCTCCACATGCTTCCTATAGTGTAGTGACCAGAACTGCACACACTTCCAATGTGGTCTAACCAAAGTAGGCTGCATTTGAGTATAACAAGAGAGAGTATGAGGTTACTTGAGGCCCAGTCTGCACACTCAGGCGGATACTGATGAGTATTGTCTTGAGGAGCAAGGGGATTGTCACTGAAAAAAAGATTGTGATATTTTTGCTGTGTGTAAGCTGGCTACTGTGCTTCCTATTTCACAATGTGTACACTTCAAAAAGTACTTAACTGACTGTAAGGACGTTGGGATGTCCTGAAAGGGATGTGAAAAGCACCACAGAAATGTAAATCTACCTTTAGTTAAAAAAAAAAATTCCCCAAACAAAATTTGGCACTGAGCAACATGAGGTGTTGGGACTGGTGACAAAAAGCTTGGTTAAGCACATTTAAAGAACATCTTCGGGGAGAAGATGCGAATTTCCAGAGCTTGGGTCCAGGCGGCTAAATGCCAGCCCAGAGGGATGTGCAAGAGGCCGGAAGTGGAGGGTCATGGAGTGCTATTAGGCTGTTGTAGGTTAATGTTGGGGAGACAGGCTTTGGGAATAAAGACATCTTGAGTGAAAGTTGCAAGGGTTGAACAGCATTTTGGAAGCAACAGCACAAGGTTAAAATTTGTTATTTCACTAATACTTCGGTGAATTTTTCTATTTCTGAATTGAAAATCTTCAAGAAATTGAAGTTTAACAATCCACTGATTTCACAAGTAAAATCATTGTTGTTGTTTTTATTTTCCACCACAGTAACAATCCAATTGTGCTTGGCCCTAATAATTCCAGCCTTCCTAGAGTGTTTGCTATCATTGCTGAGGGTCTTGCTAATGAAGCAATAAAGAATGAAGATGCCTGCAGCAAAAGACTGGCCAATGTAATCCGACAAGTACAGGTAAGTGTGTCAGAACAAATTGGGGGGGGGGGAGGAGAACAAGTTGTAGGAGATTATTAACTGAGGGACTGCTTAATTTTGATGTGGTTCAGTGAATCTTTCTTTGATGCGAGTCAGAAGGGTGTGGGTTCAGGTCCCATACAGTGACTGGAACTTCAGTCCAAGTCGACATTGCAATACAGTCCTGAGGGAGTGCTGTATGGTCATGGGTTGCAGTGTTCCAGATGAGATGTTAAAATGAAACTCTGTGCAGTCAGGTGAACATAAGATCCCATAGTACAAAAATGAGCACGGATTTTCTCTCATGCGCCTTGCTGATGTTTAACCCTCGCTTATCAGATCAGCTGTCTGCTTTATTAGCACATTTGAGGGGGGAGTTTGGCCCCCCCCCCCCCCCCCCACTTCAAGGAGAGTGACTTGTACAGGCAGTCCCTGGATTGTGAGCACTCAACTTGTGAACATCTGTAGGTATTAAACGAGCTCCCATAATATTATTAAATTCAAAAGTGACGTGTGTACATGCATTTGTTCCTGTGACAGCAGAACTAGTCCCCTCCCCCCTCCCCTCCAATAACATAGGAGTGTGGTTACCACTTTGAGTGATCTTCCAATTTATGGACAAAATAGACTTATGGGCGTCTGTAAAAATCTGAACCCATTCATTACCCGGGAACAACCTGTAACATGATCAGAGACTCCTGAAAGAGGTGTGGTGTTCCATGGAATTACAAGTCTTCTCTCTTTGAAAGAGCTGGTGAAATGTCTCCAGTGTGTATTGGATCAGCTTGCTGAGATGTATTAATTGTGCAACATTCAATGTTTGAGATGTTGCTTGGAAAGTGTGTCCTGTAACTGAAACGTTACAAACACTATGACCATTTGGGTTAACTTTTTTCTGACTAATTTTTTTTATTGCTTGGTATTGGTTTATTATTGTCACTTGTACTGAGGTACAGTGGAAAAACTTGTCTTGCAAACCGATCGTACAGGTCAATTCATTACACAGTGCAGTTACATTGAGTTAGTACAGAGTGCATTGAGGTAGTACAGGTAAAAACAATAACAGTACAGAGTAAAGTATCACAGCTGCAGAGAGTGCAGTGCAATAAGGTTCAAGGTCACAAGGTAGATTGTGAAGTTTAATAGTAGCACATGGTGCACTTTACATTTTGAGGGCAGTTCTTGCCTGATGAGAGGGTAAGTGCCCTGACAGTGTGGTGCATCTACTGAAGAGCCCCTCTTTCTTTTTATTCCAGGGTTCAGGGACTCTGTGGACTGAGTGCATGGCATCGCTGAATGAAATACAGCAGGCAGCAATACAGAATCTGTTGGACACTGCTTGAATGGCCTTAAATACTCCAAAACATGCAAAAATCATTCATGATTTGTCCTTTACTCCCTCTTCTGTGAGAGAACTGTTGTGTGGGTCACTTATGCAGACCGCAGTGAGTAACAGGAAGCTCTGATTCAGCGCACGTTGTGTATTAAGACTGCTACAAATTACAGAGGAATAACTTCACATCCCACCCTTACAGCACTGATAGTTATTTTTCTACTTTTGTCACAAGAACATGGCACAGTTGTGGTCAGTTTAAACAAAAACTGTCTCATCAACCATGACTATTTTGAAACGAGTTGCTCTAGTATTGGTGTGCATTAAACTGGTAAGATATTTCTATACATCTAGTATTGTACTAAATAGTGTGGCGATTGGTTTCCCTCCCCACCCCTCACCCAACCGAGGTAAGCAATATATTCTCCTGCCTGTTAAAACTGCGGCATGCAAGATCTCTCATCTATGCTATTGTTTTGATGATCCTGCCCTCTGTTTGCTGTCCTGCAAACGATTCTGAAATGTGAAGTCCTTCAGCGTATCCAGCAGTACCTCAGTCCAATAAACAATGATGCAATGTGAATCCATGTGATGTGCGCCTTTATTAACTTGAACATGGTTTTCATTCGATGCCCTGTTGTCGATGAGACAAATCTGCTCACCAGTCAGGTGATCATCTTCAATTATTGCAGGATATTGCTTTCCTATGAGCTTCAGACAGTGCTAATTTGATTCCAAGACTGGGTGTAAGAAATGAGATCAGGGTAATCCAAAGACAATTTGTCTTTGGTCTCCTGCTTTATTATGCAACTTCAGTGTGGCAGTAATACAAGTTGAATTATTAAAATTGTCTGGTGTTTGCTGATTTGCATTACAAAGGTGCACAACTTGTCTCTGAACCAGTGCTTTAAATGATTTTCATTCACATATTGCAATATCAATCCCATTTCCATCCCAGTGGGTGTTCTGTGTGATATACCGATCCAAAACTACGAAGCAGTGACATTTCGCTCTTTAAAATAGAAAGTTTTGATGCGGCACCCGAACTTTAGAGTGAGGATTGCATGGCTCTAAGCTCCCACTGCTAAAATACAGATAATGGCGCTGTGTTTGGTGCTTAAGTATAAAGTAAGTTTTAATTTTTGACACTTAGATGAACGACATGTTTGCAAAAGCTGGCTGACTTAACTTCCCTAACAAATAACTTAAGGCAAAACTAAATTTAGCAAAGAAATCAAAGGAATCTTTAAAACTAGCTGATGGTTTAATGAGTAACGGCAGACAACTAATAGCTGCCGTGGCAGTATTATGAACTATTTATAGTTTCCCAGATATTTTCATTCCATTTCCCCTTACTGCTAAACATTGGGTTTTATTAACTTCTGTAGAAAGCAGTTCTTCTCGATGTAATTGTAATTTCAGAATAAATACAATGCAAAACCCGTCTTGTTCCAGTAGTTAGTTTTTCTTTGTGTTTGTTAAACAGGTAAGCATTTTAGATGTTAAGAATGGGGGAGAAAATGCATAAGACTTGGTATTCTGCAATGTTATCCCTTGTGGAATGTCCCTTGGTTTCTCCATTTCCTCTATTTATCACCCTTGATATCTTTTTATTCTGTCCCCTTCCCCCAAACACACCTTCTTATGCCACTGGATGCCCCCATCTCACTGGTACCTCTCTCTCAGCCCTCACCCAATGTAGCTAACACTATGCTGCTGCAACCAAATCTCTGCCAGTATTTATAAGGTTGAAATTGCCATGTTTTGGAGGGTATTTTAATTTGATTGTGACTGTGATAACTAAATGTAGTATTGAGGCATACAGATCTGATCACATCAGTGTGGAGTGGGACAGGATGCCAGCCTTGGTTACCTATTCCTCCAATCCTCTAGTAATCCAACAACAAAGTACGTTTCTGAAGAATGGATTGGGGATTGGTTACAGTGAATCCCACTGATCTAGTAGCTGGTAATATTACTAGAACTGGAGTACCACAGTTGTGAACAAGCCTTAACCTTCCATGGAACTATTGGGCAGAGTTATTGCCTTTGCGAGGAGGAAAGAATTTAACTCTGACGCTGAAAAAATTGATCCGCTTCACTGAGAGGTGCCATGATAGTGTAAACCTGATGTAATTAACACCTCTGTACAATTCATCTGTGTCCACAAAGTAAAATGGATACCTTTTACTGTTAAGAATATTGGATAGCCTTTTCAAGAGCAGGAACTCGCTGTGAAATACATCAGTTAAATTAGTCATGGAGAGATACAGGCCCTTCAGCCCACTGAGTCTGTTCTGAACATAAACCACCCATTTACAGTAATTCTACACAAATCCCTTTTTATCCCATCAACTTTCCCAACCTTACCCCCCCCCAAGATTCAAGATTCTACCACTCACCCACAGTGGCCAATTAACCTACTGATCCGCACTTCTTTGGGATGTGGGAGGAAACCCACACGGTCACAGGGAGAACGTGCAAACTCCACGCAGCGCCCTGAGGTCAGGATTGGACTCTGGTCGCTGAGGGTGAAAGGCAACAGCTCGACACGCTGCATCACTCTGCTACCCTGTGTGGTCTATTCACACTTCTGTTAAAATTCATATTCTTAAACACAGTTCCAGTGGAGTGTCTTGGAATGTGAGCATTTTACTTTCTCATGAAAATAATTCCTGAGGTATTTAAGAGTAGTAATCTGGCTCATTTTGATAAAATCCATTACAGACACCAATGGAAGGATTTTTGATTGGGTCTCTGCATGTGATCTGATAAAGCTTCAGCAAACTTGTTATAACCTAGGAAGGAAAGTCCTTGTACTTCCCGTCCTGATGCAGGGTTTTGTTCCAAAGCAATGACTATCTGTTTGCCTCCACAGATGCTGCTCGACCTGCTGAGTTCATTTGTTTTTCCATACTACATCATCTGCAGTCTCTTGTCTCCAAGTCCTCAATCTCCCTGGTTCAAACTTCAGAGACCTAAAATCTTTCTGAACATTTCTACCCAGAATTATTCCAGAGAAATTAAAAAAGACTGACCAATGCCAGCACCCAAGGAAATGAGAAATTTGGAAACTTTCCTGGACCAACAGCCTCTGGAATTTTGAGATGTTAACCATGAGCCATGCCCAATTTTATGGGTGGGCTCTGGTCCAAGCCATTCAAAGCTTAACCAGTGTAAAAGATCACAAAATGTGGCAAGTGTATATTTGCCTGTGCTACATCAGCAATGAGAATTTCCTGCACTTAGAACATAGAACAGTACAGCACAGGAACAGGCCCTTCAGCCCACAACGTTGTGCTGAACTAATTAAGCTTCTGCCTGCACGTGGTCCACATCCCTCCATTCCCTGCACATTCATGTGCCTATCTAAGAACCTCTTAAATCTCTCTCGTATCTGCCTCCACCACCCCTGGCAAGGCATTCCAGGCACCCACCACTCTGTTTCTAAAAAAAACTTGCCCTGCACATCTCCTTTGAACTTCCCCCCCTCACCTTAAATACATGCCCTCTAGTATTAGACATTACAATACTTGAGAAAAAGATATCAACTGTCTATCTATGCCTCTTGTAATCTTATAAACTTCTATCAGGTCTCCCCTTACCCCTGCCACTCCAGAGAAAACAACCCAACTTTGTCCAACCTCTCCTTGTAGCTCATACCCAGATGGCATCCTGGTGAACTACTTCTGTGCCCTCTCCAAAGCCTCCACATCTCCCCCATAATGGGGTGACCAGAACTGAATGCAGTACTCCAGATGCAGCCTAACCAGAGGTTATTATCCACTTGTATCTAGATTGCGGTCTTCCCATAAACCTCTGAAAATTAGGACTTGGGACAAGAACCTTCCACTTTAAGTTTGGATGAAAACATATCAGGCATTCCATTTCATCAATCAACCTGCAGTGAAGTGGAGTTTCTGTAAAACTTATTATTAAGAACATTGTTAGCTCATAATAGAAAGTGCAGCCAGATTTTTGAGGTGAAGTTACTTGGCTTGAGTTGCCTGTTGGATTTTTTTTTCATTTTATTACAGGCTTGATCACAAAAGCTAACAGAGCTTTAGTTCTGCTTTTTTGCTGTTAAGTTGCCAGTTGGCCAGGGTAGCTATACCCAGACTTGCTTTTGTTCTCCAAAGCTTGAACCAGGGGAAATACTTGAGGACATGCTCTCCCAGGTTACAGCTGACACCACTCCCCCCCCCAGCGCATTACAGACATTTGGGTAACAGAAATTCGCCCTTGCAGAATTCACAGCTTGCTCCCCAAAAATCTGAGATGGGTGGGGGAGGGAAGTCCACTCTTGTGGAACTTGTGGGGTGGGGGGGGCGGGGAGAGAAGGGGAATGTTAAATAAACACAATTGTGAAAGAAATCAATCTTTTCTTGTTTCAATTTGCATTTGTTGATGCATGCACATATAATGTGACAGATTTTTATTAGCTCAGTAGGTTCATTTTGTGATCTTATTTGATGTACA
Source organism: Pristis pectinata (assembly GCF_009764475.1). NCBI lineage: Eukaryota > Metazoa > Chordata > Chondrichthyes > Rhinopristiformes > Pristidae > Pristis > Pristis pectinata. Next base: position 84,481,194 of record NC_067415.1, read on the forward strand.
TTTAAAGGCGTATGACTCCAAACTTTAGAATTGTCATGGACAGGGATAGGAGCAAAGAGGACGGGAAGGTACTTAATTGGGGAAAGGCGAAACATGAGGCTATAAGGCGAGAACTTGGGAGTGTAAATTAGGATGACATTTTTGAAGGAAAATGTACTACAGAGATGTGGTCGATGTTCAGGGATCTCTTGCAGGATGATAGGGATAAATTTGTCCTGGTGAGGCAGAGAAGGAATGGCAGGGTGAAGGAACCGTGGGTGATGAGAGGTGGAACAACTAGTTAGGAAGAAGGCAGCAGCATACATAAGGTGTAAGCAAGGATCAGACAGGCCTTGTGAGGAATATAGAGTAGCAAGGAAGGAACATAAGAAGGGGCTGAGGAGAGCGAGAAGGGGACATGAAAAGGCTTTGGCGAGTGGGGTTAAGGAGAATCCCAAGGCTTTTTACTCGTATGTGAAGAGCAGATGGCAAGAGTAAAGGTAGGTCTGATTAAAGACAAAGGTGGGAAGATGTGCCTGGAAGCTGTGGAAGTGGGTGAGGTTCTCAATGAATACTGCTCTTCAGTATTCACTAAGGAGAGGGGTCTTGATGACGCTGAGGACAGTGTTGGTAAGGGTAATGTTCTAGAGTATGTAGATATCAAGAGAGAGGATGTGTTGGAGTTGTTAGAAAATATTAGGACAGATAAGTCCCTGGGGCCTGATGGAATATTCCCCAGGCTGCTTCGTGAGGTGAGGGAGGAGATTGCTGAACCGTTGGCTAGGATCTTTTGAGTCCTCGTTGTCCACGGGAATGGTACTGGAGGATTGGAGGGTGGCAAATGTTGTCCCCTTATTCAAAAAAGGTAGTAGGGATAGTCTAGGGAATTACAGACCAGTGAGCCTTACGTCTGTGGTGGGTAAGCTGCTAGAAAGGATTCTAAGAGAGGGGATCTATGATCATTTAGAGAATCATGGACTGATTGGGGACAGCCAGCATGGATTTGCAAAGGGAAGATCTTGCCTCAATAGCCTGATAGGGTTCTTTGAGGAGGTGACCAGGAAGATTGATGAGGGTAGTGTAGTAGATGTGGTCTACATGGATTTTAGTAAGGCATTTGACAAGGTTCCGCATGGTAGGCTTCTTCAGAAGGTCAGAAGCCAAGGGATCTAGGTTGTGGTGGAGGGAGTGCATTCGGATTGGAGGGCTGTGACTAGCGGTCCTACAGGGATCGGTTCTGGGACCTCTACTTTTTGTGATATTTATCAATGACTTAGATAAGGGGGTGGAAGGGTGGGTTAGCAAGTTTGCAGATGACACAAAGGTCGGTGGTGTTGTGGATAGTGTGGAGGGCTGTTGAAGCTTACAGAGGGATATTGATAGGATGCAGAGCTGGGCTGACAAGTAGCAGATGGAGTTCAATCTGGAGAAATGGGAGGTATACTTTGGAAGGACAAACTCCAAGGTGGAGTACAAGGTAAATGGCAGGATTCTGGGCAGTGTGGAGGAGCAGAGGGATCTGGGGGTTCATATCCACAGATCACTGAAAGTTGCCACACAGGTGGATAGGGTAGTTAAGAAAGCTTATGGGATGTTAGTTTAAGTCGTGGGATTGAGTTTAAGAGCCGCAAAGTAACGATGCAGCTTTACAAAACTCTGGTTAGACCACACTTAGAGTACTGTGTCCAATTCTGGTCGCCTCATTATAGGAAGGATGTGGAGGCGTCGGAAAGGGTGCAGAGGAGATTTACCAGGATGCTGCCTGGATTAGAGAGTACAGATTATGAGGAGAGACTAAGGGAGCTAGGGCTTTACTCATTGGAGAAAAGGAGGACGAGGGGAGACATGATAGAGGTGTACAAAAATATTAAGAGGAATAGATAGAGTGGACAGCCAGCGCCTCTTTCCCAGGGCACCAGTGCTCAATACAAGAGGACATGGCTTTAAGGTAATGGGTGGGAAGTTCAAGGGAGATGTCAGAGGGAGGTTTTTCACCCAGAGAGTGGTTGGTGCATGGAATGCGCTGCCTGGGGCGGCGGTGGAGGCTGATACATTGGTCAAGTTCAAGAGATTGTTAGATGAGAGTATGGAGGAATTTAAGATAGAGGGATATGTGGGAGGAGGGGGTTAGATAGTCTTAGGAGTGGTTTGAAAGTCAGCAGAACATGGTGGGCCGAAGGGCCTGTATTGTGCTGTGTTCTATGGAGGCTGGAAGGCGATAAGTGGTGACACAAGAGGCTCCCATCTTCCCCCCCCCCCCCTTCCCCACCTGACTCCATCCGCCCTTTTCTTTCCTCCTTACCCCTCTCAACCTAACACCACCTTACAGCCTGGATTGCAGCATCTGCAGTCACTTGTGTCTCCAAACGCAGCTGCTGGCCATGAAAGAGATTTGCTTTGGAAACTGGCAAGGCAATCTCTTAAGTGGCCCCCTGCTGTGAACCAGTAGCTGTGTGGTACTGTCCTTACTGTTGAGAGAAAAACATCCCCTAGGAATGTATCTCTGCTTACAATGGGAAATACGATGTCACATTACAGAAAAATGTGATGCACACAGTTTTCTAGGCACATAACCCCTCTAACATTGGGGGGGGGGGGGAGTCACCTGTGCAGAAATATATTGGAGGCCATTTGACCTATCATAGGCATACTAGCTTAAAATACAGCCCAGCCTTCTCCCAGGTTCCAGCTTAAAGTGCTCAACCAAGTTTTTTTTTCTTTTTGAAAACAATAAGAGTTTGTGTCCTTCTGGGAGTGAGTTTTGGGAAGAAAAAGTAAATTGGTTTATTATTGTCACATGTACCAAAATACAGTGAAAATATTTGTTCATTCCCTGCAAAGCTCAACAATCCCAATGCAATCTCTGCTCCCAGGCTACTGAACTTGCAGAAGGGAGAGGTACATCCTGTCCACTATATCCGGCAAGACCTTTCTTAATCTTATGTACAAATAAATATTTCCTCAATCTCTGTTTCAGAATGAAAAGGGCAAAGCCTGATACAGTTGCTCTAACATGAGCCCCTGCTGTACATTTTCCTACAAGATTCTGTAGACTAAAAGAGCAAGTTCCTTCTGATAATGCCTGAGAGTGGGTTACTTGAGAATGTAAAGGGGGATGGAATTGTATAGTTTTTGGCAGTGTTACGGGGGAAAGAACACTCCATGTGCTCAAATGCTGTGGCTTTAATAGTGTGCACTGTCTTCTGATAATATGGTCCATTTCTAGCAGGCGTCATTTGCCCGCTGTGATGAATGGAACAATGCTCAAGGACATTCCACTGGATGCATCCTGTAGACATATAACGTCACACAGCTTTGGGGGAAAAAGAGCTGGCATGTGGAACTAAACCTGACTTGTTTCAAAGGCCGATAGATACTGACTCACTCTAATGAACCAGCCATATCTTCCCAATTTCTAGTCACCGCCAAGAGTAGGGGATGAGTCCCTGCTGTTTTCTATCTGGACATATCCAGACACCATTGCAAAACTTCACCCACTCCCACTGAAGAGGTGGGAACTGGGGATATAGGAGTTACCAGTTCTGAAAGTGATGTTTTTTGGGGAGCATTATCCAACAACAACTTCTATTTGCATAGTGCCTTCAATGTAAAATATTCCAAGGCATTTCACAGGAGTAGCACCAGGTACACTTTGCCACCAAGCAACAGGAACTCAGCAGGTTGAGTTCCTCCAGCAGATTGTGTGTTGCTCCAGATTCTGGCATCTGCAGTCTCTTGTGTCTCCAACAGAAGGAGAGAGATGAGTAAACAGCGTTGTGAAAGGGGTAGGTTTTCAGGAATGTCTTGCAGATGGGGGGAAGAGGTTTGGAGGTTGGTTTGAGTTTCAGACCAGGCAATGGGAGACCATTAACGGTGAGACATTGAAAATGAATAATGGCCAGAACTGGAAGATTGCAAAGATTGGGTGGGACCAGAGGAGAATAGATGGGATTTAGGGTGAAGCTATGGAGGAATGTGAGCTTAGGGGTGTGAGTTTTAAAACTGAGGCCATTAGATCACAATGAGGGCCTCTTGTAATTCATACAATATTGATACAATTCACACAATGTTGTAATTCATACATACAAAACCATGAAGACCGGAAATTAGAAATTGGCCAAAAGCAACAGTTTTATTGACAATGATTGGCAGAAAATGTCAGGAATGTGAGGCAAAAAGATTAGGAGTGCAAAACTGGAAGGACAGGATGTGGTTGGATTTGGCAACGCAACCATTCACAAAGCTAGGTGGCAGTGTGGTCTGAGAAGAGGACGCAAGGGAAGCTTCCCGGGATATAGATGCATTGAGTGAATGCAGGGGGTCAAGGCAGGTGGGACATCGTCTGGGTAAATGCAAGGTCATTCACTTCAGGGGTAAAAATAGAAAAGTAGAGTTTTCTAATGAGAGATCAGAAGGTGTTGTTTAGAAGGATCTGATGTTCTTGTGCATGGATCACTGAAAGTTGACAGACTGTTGCAGCAAGCAATTAGGTAGATAAAAAGATCTGAGTCCAAGAGTGACGATGTCTTACTGCAATGATACAAGGTACTAGTGTGACCACACCAGGAATATTGTGTACAGGTTTGGTCTCCCTACCCAAGAAGGGATATACTTGTGGCAGAGGGAGAGCAAAGAATGTTCAGCAGGTTGATTAGACACAAGAGTTGCTGAAATCTGGAGCAACACACAAAATGCTGGAGGACCTCAGCAGGCCAGACAACAGCTGTGGAGGGGAATGGACGGTCAATATTTCGGGTCGACACTCTTCGTCAGACCGGATGAAGGGTGTCGACCCAAAGGGTCAACTCTCCATTCCCCTCCACAACTGCTGCCTGACCCACTGAGTTCCTGCGGCAGTTTTTCACCAGATTGATTCCCGGGATAGGGAGATCGTTCTGTACTCCCTTGAGTCTAACAGGGTCGATGTAGGAATGATATTTCCCATAACCAGTTTCAAAATAAGGAGTCGGCCATGCAAGTCAGAGATATGAAATTTCTTCACCTGGTACATTGTAACTGTCTACCCCTGAGGACAGTGTATTTCTAGATGGAGATTGATATATTTTTGCATATTAAGGGAATTGAGGGAAATGGGTTAGAGTAGGAAAGGTGCTGTGAAAGATCAACTGTGATCTTACTGAATACAGGACCGGAAAGACAGACCAAATGGCCTGCTCCCTGCCTACATTCTTGTACAAATCTTAGCACTTGAGATGCTCTTAACAGCAACTTTGAATTTAACATCACAGCAAGTGAATATTGGTACTTAATTTGTAAGCAATTGCTTGTTTTAAGCAGGAACTTTATGTTATACTCATAGTACCTTGATTTACAATGCATGTAATGCATAATTTGGTGTTTTTGTAAAAACGATGGTGTAATCCAACCTGTAATCCATGATACGAGATGTGACACCAAGGTTGTGAACTGTCTGGGAGAGTTTCAGGCAGTTGCAGAGGGAGTGATGCAGCTGGTGCTTCAGAACGGACTGAAGACTAGGGCTGTGGTCTCCCCAGTATTTGGTCTACTCATTCAGTGCAGGGTATCAGGACAACCAGTCTAATAGTTTGGAGATGGTGGGAAAGGGTGTAAAGGAAGGAGCTGAGGTGGAGCTGGGTTATGTCAACACACTGATACTGTGCCTTTGGTTGACTGTAAAATAATAAACCAGCACCTGTGGGGCTTTACTACTGCTGAACTTGCAGCTTTTCTGGACTATTAGTAACCAAGGGGCATAGATTAACCAAGGGGTATTATTAAATGTTCTTCCTATTAATACACAACACATTTTAAATTCACTTTTTCAGATGTTACTCAGTAACACTGAATGTTCCAGTGAACCCAGTAAGTTTAAAGGCAGTGTGGGAAACAGGGCCCTGGTGGGTTTAAAGAGAGTGTGGGACACGGTCCCAGCGAGTGGGTAGTGGGTGCCCGGCGAGTTTAAAGGGAGGGTGGGAAATGGAACCTGTTGAGTCAGGTACTGACCCATTAGGGTTTCAGAATAGTCAAATGGCAAATTATCAGTTTTACTGTTGTCGTAGAATCGGAAGGGACCAAACAAGGGGGTGAACACAGGCCTCCAATGAACTGGTGAAGCCATGTAGATACACACATACACCCTGCTAGCATTAAGGGTGTGTGTATCCTACAGAAGCCAGCACACCTTTTGGGGGAGGCCACGGATAGATCCTTCAGGGTAATAGTGTGGGAAAGAGAATCATTGGAGCTTGCAGTACAAAAGGAGGTGGTTATTTGGCAGGAGGTACAGAAGCCTGAAGTCCCACACCACCAGGTTCAAGAACAGCTACTTCCCTTCAACCATTCGGTTCTTGAACCAACCGGCACAACCCTAATCACTACCTCACTATAGCAACACTATGACCACTTTGCACTACAATGGACTTTGTTTTGTGCTAATTGTGTTCAATCTTGTACAATTTGTTATTAATTTATGTTTTTCTTGTGAATGTGTATCAGATGCTATGTGCCATTGATACTGCTGCAGGTAAATTTTTCATTGCACCTGTGCACACACGTGCAGATGACAGTAAACTTGACCTTGACTTGCAATATTATTTCCCCAGCAGCAAAATCAGACCCAGTTACTCCCACTTCCTAGCTCTAGCCCTTTAGACCTGAAGGTTGGCTCTTGAAGAGTTCATCCAGATATCAATGAAATGTTGGGAAAGTCTCTGCCTCCTCCAACCCCTCAGGGAGTGAGTTCCAAACCTGAGTGAAATAATTCTCTTGACTTCCTTCTGCCTCTGCCTATTAAATCTGTGCCCCTTGGTTACTGACCCCTGCTGCCAGAGGATGTGGTAGAGGCGGGTACTATTACAATGTTCATAAGACACCTGGACAGATACATGGAAAGGTTTAGAGGGACATGGGCCAAACTTGGGCACATGGGACTAGCTTAGGTAGCAACTTTGGATGGCATGGACATGTTGGTTTGAAGCGCCTGTTTCTGTGCTGTATAACTCTAGGACTTAATGACCTTCTGCTAGGGGAAATCAGTTCTTGTTCACCCTGCCTAGGCATCACATCAGTTTCGGGACACAGGAGACTGCAGATGCTGGAACCTGGAACAACAAACAATCTGCTGGAGGAACTCAGCGGGTCGAGCAGTGGGGGTTAAGGAACCGTCGATATTTCGGGTCAAAACCCTGCATCATTTTATGCTGTACAATGAAATCTCTCATTCTCCTCTATTCCAATGAAAACCACCCCAGCAGAGCCAGTCTCCCCCTACCACAGCTGTTCTCCAGCCCTGGAAACGTCCTAGGGAGGCTCTGGCCTCTCTCTCTAGTGCTGTCACGTCCTCCCTGTAGCTTGGAGACCAGATATAACAGCACAAAATGACAGCAACACTCAGCAGGTCAGGCAGCATCTGTAGAGAGAGAAGCAGAGTTAACTTCTGAAGTTCAAGACCCCTTGTAGAAATGAATTTATTTTTTAAAAATGGTCATTTTAAGTGGTGGGGAAGGGATGGATAGGATAAAGGGAGCATCTGGGATAGGGTGAGACCAGGTCCAATGTGAATCTGGGGGAAGAGAAACAAAGGACTGCAGATAATGGAATCTGGATGAAAATTATGATGATGCTGGAGGAACTCAGCAGGCCAGGCAGCATCTGTGGAGAAAAGCAGGTGGTCAACGTTTCGGGTCAGGACCCTTCCTCAGGACACTGAATCTGGTGGGGGGGGGGGGGTGGTGGCAGTTAGAGGGTGAGTAAGCTTCATTGTCTGTTATGTGTTAGCAACACATCTGTGGGACATGCCCAACAGATCAGAGCTTATCAAGGGACCCAAAGTCACAGATGGATACATAGAACATTGAACAGTACAGCACCAGACAGGCCATTCGGCCCACATTGTTAAGTCGATCTTGATGCCATTTTACACTAAATGTCCTCCTGTGTTTAGATAAGGTATCTTTATTAGTCACATGTACATTGAAACACACAGTGAAATGCATCTTCTGCGTAGAGTGTCCTGGGGGCAGCCCGCAAGTGTCGCCACGCTTCCGGCGCCAACATAGCACGCCCACAACTTCCTAACCTGTACGTCTTTGGAATGTGGGAGGAAACCGGAGCACCCGGAGGAAACCCACGCAGACACGGGGAGAATGTACAAACTCCTTACAGACAGCGGTTGGAATTGAACCTGGGTCGCTGGCGCTATAATAGTGTTATGCTAACCGCTACACTACCGTGGCTGCCATCGATATTCCTCCATTCCCTTCGTATTCATGTGTTTATCTAAAAGCCTCAAACTCTACCAATCTGCCTGTTTCCAGTACTATCCCTGGTAACCCAATCCAGGCACATGTGTAAAAATACTTGCCCTTCACATTACAGCAGAAGTGGCCAGTTCTGGTAAAGACTGAGTGAGTTATTTAAAACTAGAGAATTTAATATGGCTGTAAATTATACAGCATGGGAATGGGCTCTTTGGCCATCAAACTGGCACTGACTTGCAGCCACCCATTGACACCAACCCCACATTCATCTCATTTTTTATTCTCCCCACATTCTCATCAACTCCCCCCTGATTCTACCCCTCACCCACACACTGGGGGCAATTTACAGCAGCCAATTAACCCACCAACCTGCAAGTCTTTGGGACGTGGGAGGAAACCGGAGCACCCGGGGGAAACCCACGCGGTCACAGGGAGAACGTGCAAACTCCACACAGACAGCGCCCGAGGTTGGGATCGAACCCAGGTCTCTGGCACTGCGGCTCTACCAGCTGCGCCACTGATTCTGACTAGATGGGTAAGGATGGAGCCAAAGTTGAGTGTATTGTCATAGGCCCAAGTAGATGTATACCTAGGTGCAATGAAAAACAGAATCACAGGCACATAGCATCATATAAGCACAAGAAAGCAAAATTACAACAAAAAAACAGTCCATTTTAGTGCAAAGCGGTCATAGAACCGAATGGTTGAAGGGAAGTGGCTGTTCTTGAACTTGGAGAAGGGTAGTGTGGTCACCACATGGAGGGAGACAAGGACAGATTGAACGTTGCCACTGCCACCATGGGATATGTTCAGTGATATTGCCCACACCTGTGATAGGAAGGGAGCTCTGTCTCCAGGGATTTATTGAACAAAAAAACAGAGGACGTTGGAAGTTCTCAGTCGGTCCAGCAGCCTCTGTGGAGAGAGAAACCAGTCAACCACCCTTCCTCAGAACTTTCAGCTGATGGGTTGTGTTGCGGGGGGGGGGGGGGGAGGTCTCAGGTGGGACTGCAGATGATGGCATTGGTGCAAAGACCAAACTGCCGGAGTAACTCAGTCCTGATGCAGACATCGCCCACCGCAGAGGCTGCCCGACCCTCTGGGTTTCCTGCTCCCGGGACGAGGGGGGAGATCTCCCCGCTGCGGGTTGAACCCGGAGAGGGCGGCGCTTCTGCTATTCTGCGGCTGGTGGGGATGGCGCTGTTCCCCGCCCGCAAAATCCAGCCTGCCCGCTCTCGCCCAGCAGTCGGGACATGGTGACCCGGAGCCTCTGCAGCCTGGATCTCTGAAGCCCCCGAGCCACCCCACCAGCCTCCTCACCCCCCTCCCCTCCTCCCCCTACCCCTGCCGGCGGAGCCGAGCCCCCTCCCCGCGGCGCGAAGGAAGCAGCCCAGCCCGGGAGAAAGCTGCACTCGGCGAGGTGAGCTCGGGACTCGGTCCGCGGGAGGGAGGGAGGGAGGGAGACCGGCTGCCCGCCCGGGGAGGTGTCCCCCGCTCCTGCAGAGGCACCTCGGGAGGGTCCCTGCTCTCTGCGCGGGGCTCGGCTGCGGAGGGAGCCCCCTCCTCGAACTCGCATTGTTCCCGCCTGAGAGCTCCCTGTAACCCCCCCCCACCCCCTCCCTCCCTGTAACCCCCCCACCCCCTCCCTGTACCCCCCCACCCCCTCACTGTAACCCCCCCCACCCCCTCCCTCCCTGTACCCCCCCACCCCCTCACTGTAACCCCCCCCACCCCCTCCCTCCCTGTCCCCCCCCACCCCCTCCCTGTACCCCCCCCACCCCCTCCCTGTCCCCCACCCCCTCCCTCCCTGTCCCCCCCACCCCCTCCCTGTAACCCCCCCCACCCCCTCCCTCCCTGTACCCCCCCCACCCCCTCCCTGTCCCCCACCCCCTCCCTCCCTGTCCCCCCCCACCCCCTCCCTGTACCCCCCCACCCCCTCACTGTAACCCCCCCCACCCCCTCCCTCCCTGTCCCCCCCCACCCCCTCCCTGTAACCCCCCCCACCCCCTCCCTCCCTGTCCCCCCCAACCCCTCCCTGTACCCCCCCACCCCCTCCCTGTACCCCCACCCCCTCCCTGTCCCCCTCCCTCCCTGTCCCCCCCCACCCCCTCCCTCCCTGTCCCCCCCCACACCCTCCCTCCCTGTCCCCCCCCACCCCCTCCCTGTACCCCCCCACCCCCTCCCTGTCCCCCCCCACCCCCTCCCTCCCTGTCCCCCCCCACCCTTTCCCTGTACCCCCACCCCCTCCCTCCCTGTACCCCCACCCCTCCCTGTCCCCCCCACCCCCCTCCCTGTACCCCCCCACCCCCTCCCTCCCTGTCCCCCCCACCCCTCCCTCCTCCCTCCCTGTCCCCCCCACCCCTCCCTCCCTGTCCCCCCCACCCCTCCCTCCTCCCTCCCTGTCCCCCATTACCCCTCCCTCCCTGCCCCCCCCACCCCAGCCTCTCCCTCTCCCCCTCCCTCCCTCCCCCCCTTCCTCCCCCTTCCCCCTCTCCCCTCCCCCTTCCCCCTCTCCCCTCCCCCTCCCTTCCCTCCTCCACCCCCCTTCCCTCCCCCTCCACCCCCCTCTCTCCCCTCCACCCCCTCCCCCTCTCTCTCCCCCCCTCTCTCCCCCCTTCCCCTCTCTCCTCCCCTCCCTCCCCCTCCCTCCCCTCCCTCCCCCTCCCTCCCCCTCCTCCCCTCTCCCCCCTCCCTCCCCTCCCCCTCCCTCCCCCTCCCTCCTCCCTCCCCCTTCCCCCTCTCCCCTCCCCCTCACTCCTCTCCCCCTCCCCCTCCCTTCCCTCCTCCACCCCCCTTCCCTCCCCCTCCCCCCCTCCTCCACCCCCCCTTCCCTCCCCCTCCACCCCCCTCTCTCCCCTCCACCCCCTCCCCCTCTCTCTCCCCCCCTCTCTCCCCCTTCCCCTCTCTCCTCCCCTCCCTCCCCTCCCCCCCTCCCTCTCCCCCCTCCCTCCCTCTCTCCCCCTCTCTCCCCTCCCCTTCCCCCTCTCCCGCTCCCCCCTCCCTCTCCCCCTCCCCCTCTCCCCCTCCCCCTCTCCCCCTCTCCCCCCCTCCCTCTCCCCCCTCCCTCCCTCTCCCCCCCTCCCTCTCCCCCCTCCCTCCCCCTCCCCCCCTCCCTCCCCCCCCTCCCTCCCCCTCCCCCCCCTCCCTCCCCCTCCCCCTCCCTCTCCCCCCCTCCCCCCCCTCCCTCCCTCTCCCCCCCTCCCCCCCTCCCTCCCTCTCCCCCCCTCCCTCCCTCTCCCCCCCTCCCTCCCTCCCTCTCCCCCCCTCCCTCCCTCCCTCTCCCCCCCCTCCCTCCCTCCCCCCCCCCTCCCTCCCTCTCCCCCCCCTCCCTCCCTCCCCCCCCCTCCCTCACTCTCCCCCCCTCCCTCCCTCTCCCCCCCTCCCTCCCCCTCCCTCCCTCTCCCCCCCTCCCTCCCCTCCCTCCCTCTCCCCCCCTCCCTCCCTCCCTCTCCCCCCCTCCCTCCCTCCCTCTCCCCCCCCTCCCCCCCTCTCCCCCCCTCCCTCCCTCCCTCCCTCTCCCCCCTCCCTCCCTCCCTCTCCCCCCCTCCCTCTCCCCCCCTCCCTCCCTCCCTCTCCCCCCTCCCTCCCTCTCCCCCCCTCCCTCCCTCCCCCCCCCTCCCTCCCTCCCTCTCCCCCCCTCCCTCTCTCCCCCCTCCCTCCCTCTCTCCCCCCCCTCCCTCTCCCTCCCCCCCTCCCTCCCTCTCCCTCCCCCCCTCCCTCCCTCTCCCTCCCCCCCTCCCTCCCTCCCTCTCCCCCCCTCCCTCCCTCCCTCTCCCCCCCTCCCTCCCTCCCTCCCTCTCCCCCCCTCCCTCGCTCCCTCTCCCCCCTCCCTCGCTCTCCCCCCCTCCTCCCTCTCTCTCTCCCCCCTCCCTCCCTCTCTCTCTCCCCCCCTCCCTCCCTCCCTCTCCCCCCCTCCCTCCCTCTCCCCCCCTCCCCCTCTCTCCCCCCCTCCCTCCCTCTCTCTCCCCCCTCCCTCCCTCTCTCTCCCCCCCTCCCTCCCTCTCTCTCCCCCCCTCCCTCCCTCCCTCTCTCTCCCCCCCACCCCTCTCTCTTCCCCCCTCTCTCCCCCTCTCACCCCTCTCCCTCCCTCCGTCTCTCCCCCCTCCCTCCCTCTCTCTCCCCCCCTCCCTCCCTCTCTCTCCCCCCCTCCCTCCCTCTCTCTCTCCCCCTCCCTCCCTCTCTCTCCCCCCTCCCTCCCTCTCTCTCCCCCCTCCCTCCCTCTCTCTCCCCCCTCCCTCCCTCTCTCTCCCCCCCTCCCTCCCTCTCTCTCCCCCCCTCCCTCCCTCTCTCTCCCCCCCTCCCTCCCTCTCTCTCCCCCCCTCCCTCCCTCTCTCTCCCCCCCTCCCTCCCTCTCTCTCCCCCCCTCTCTCTCCCCCCTCCCTCCCTCTCTCTCCCCCCCTCCCTCCCTCTCTCTCCCCCCCTCCCTCCCCCCTCCCTCTCCCCCTCCCTCTCCCCCCCTCCCTCCCCCCCTCTCTCTCCCCCCTCCCTCCCCCCCTCTCCCTCCCCCCCTCCCTCCCCCCCTCTCCCTCCCCCCCTCCCTCCCTCTCCCTCCCCCCCTCCCTCTCCCTCCCCCCCTCCCTCCCTCCCTCCCTCCCTCCCTCCCTCTCCCTCCCTCTCCCTCCCTCCCTCTCCCTCCCTCTCCCTCCCTCCCTCTCCCTCCCTCTCCCTCCCTCCCTCCCTCTCCCTCCCTCTCTCTCCCTCCCTCTCTCTCCCTCCCTCCCTCCCTCCCTCCCTCTGTATAGATCTGCTGCTGCCTTGAGTTGAAAGCTCCTTTACACCTCAGCCGGTTTGAAGCAGAAACGAGTAGCCGGGATTGGGGGGAAATGTCTCGCACGTTTAAATGTAATATCCATGAAACCTCTGAGCTGCGTCTTGTTGCCCGCCCGCCCGCACCCACCCGCCCAGCCCGACTGCCGCTTTGTCTGGCTCGAGGATTTCTTCCTGTGGCTGTTTGTGGCTGGCGGATGCAGTTTCGCTGGGAGTAAGGTTGTTCCCTAACCCCAAGACTGCAAGCAGTGGGGGTCTGTCCCGGTCTCTGCTGCTCCGACCAGTTGCACCAGAGTCGGGGGGTTTGTATCCAGCGTTTGAGGGGTGACCCATCCCGGGGTTCGATCTCACGGACAGGTAACCCAGTGTGGTCTTCAACCAGGAGCTGGAGGCCGAGGGATAAAGCTCCCCGTGCCGGTTTTGCGGGGCTGTAGGTATCTTCAGACAGGAGGTAACGTCGCCTGTGCAGTGTTTGCAAACCCGTCTGTTTATGTCTAGTTATTGCACATTAAATTCAGAGGGTATTTCATGACCTTTAACCCTTACAGTTAGATGTTGGGTTTCTACTTTTATTGGATTTTAAGTAATGTGCCTCATTCTTAAGTGCATATAATTTTGGAAATAGTATGGGTTTTCTTGAATCCTTTGTTACTGTAATGCATTAAAAAAAATCATTTTGTTGTATTAGGTGATGCATGTGCCCTTAGTGCTTGGGTGTAGTTGGGGAAGGATTGCAAGTAAAATTGCACTTGGTCTTTGAGTTAGAGCTGAAGACCTCTTCTGAGAAACCAGTTGTAATATCCAAAATGTGTCAGTGAGTTCATTCTGTCACCAGTAGATCCAACATTTCCTTGTGTTCACTTATTGTAAAGAATCAGGTTTATTATCACAGACTTAAATGTTGTGAAATTTGTTGTTTGGCAGCAGTACAAAGATGTAAAATTACTATAAATTGCAAAAATTAATAGTGCAGGAAAAAAAGGAATAACAAGGTAGTGTTCATGGACCGTTCAGAAATCTGATGGCGGAGGGGAAGAAGCTGTTCCTGAATCATTGAGTGTGGGTCTTCAGGCTCCTGTACCTCCTTCCCGATGGTCGTAACGAGAAGAGGGCACTACTTATTTATTTTCGTAATGTGGTAATTTTTATGTCTTTCTGTCTTGCACTGTACTGCTGCCACAAAACAACAAATTTCACGACGTGTCCGTGATAATCAACCTGATTCTGTCCCGGATGGTGAGGCTCCTCAATGATGGATGCCGCCTTCTTGAGGCACCACCTCTTGAAGATGTCCTCGATGGTGGGGAGGGTTGTGCCCATGATGGAGCTGGCTGAGTCTACAACCCTCTGCAGCCTCTTGCGATCCTGTGCATTGGAGCCAACATACCAGGCTGTGATGCAACCAGTCAGAATGCTCTCCACTGTACACCTATAGAAATTTGCAGGAGTCTTTGGTGACGTACCAAATCTCCTCAAACTCCTAACGAAGTAGAGCCGCTGGCATGCCTTCTTTGTGATGGATCAATGTCTTGGGTCCAGGACAGATCCTCTGAGATGTTGGAGCCCAGGAACTTGAAGGATTCATATTGGTGGGAAACCAGTTCACTTCTAAAGTGCTGCTGGTCCCTAATTCACACAGGACCCGGTTCACTTGCCTCAACTTGCTTGGAGTTATTGGGTCCAAGCTGTGGAAAGCCTGGACTTTTAAAATTTTCGTCTGTGTATACGAAGACTTCTGTTCTCACACTCTCCCCATCTCTGCACCAAACTTTTACAAACTTGTGGCTGAATGTCCTTCATTAGCTTCTGAGCATCTCTGAAGTCTCGTGTGGCCCAGCCAGTGACCGCCTGGTGCAATGATCTCGGGTGTTGTATTCCTCCCTCCAGCCACCTCCTATAAAATGCTCCTTCCCCAATGTCTCCCCGTGGCCTGCTCTAGGGAGCGCCTGGGTTGATTCACTTTGTTAGTGCCGCAGAATTGTTGGTGGAATCCCTGACTAATGGTAAACTTAAATTGGTTTATTGTTGTCACATGTACCAAGGTACAGTGGAAGAACTTGTCTTGCATACCGATCGTGCAGATCAGTTCATTACACAGTGCATTGAGGTAGTACAAGGGAAAACAATAACAGAATGCAGAATAAAGTGTCACAGTTACAGAGAAAGTGCAGTGCAGGCAGACATTTAGGTACAAGGTCATAACGAGGTAGATTGTGAGGTCAAGAGTCCATCTTATCGTACTAAGGAACCATTCAAGAGTCTTAGAACAGCAGGATAAAAGCTGTCCTTGAGCCTGGTGGTACGTGCTTTCAGGCTTTGGTATCTTCTGCCCAATGGGAGGGGGGAGAAGAGAGAATGTGCAGCATGGGTGGGGTCTTTGATTATGTTGGCTGCTTTCCCAAGGCAGCGAGAAGTGTAGACAGAGTCTGCGGAGGGGAGGCTGCTGTCCGTGATGTGCTGGGCTGTGTCCACAACTCTCTGCAGTTTCTTGCCGTCCTGGGCAGAGCAGTTGCCATACCAAGCCGTGATGCATGGAAGGATGTGCTGGAAGGCTGTACAGGCCTATCAGACTGGGTACAGACCCTGAGCTCTCAAACAGTAACCTTTATCTGCTGGCCTGTGATGGTTGCAGAAAGGCCAATATGTTTTAACTGATTTTGCTTGTTTGGTTTGAACCACCAGGTTCCAAGTGTCAGCCTGAATCTTCTGCTTCTCAGCATTGGGGGACAGTGTTTTGCTCGGAGTCCCCAAGCCCTTTATCTGTTGAAAGGCAACCAGCCCGAGTTACAGCAAGTTGTGACATTGGGGTCAGGAGGGAGTCTCGCCTGGAGCGGTCCAACAATGAGGGTGTGTTGCATTACCGGAGGACCTGCTTCCAGAGGAGATGGTTTAAACCCAGGCCATTGCCTGCAATCTCCTGGATGCTGAAGATTGCTTGGCATTATTTTGGTGGGCTTGAGAGGAATTCTCCTCCAAACATATTTACTCCTTCACAGTGGCGCCGAAGGTGGAGCTGCTGCCCCGTGCCTGCAGCGACCCGGGTCCAATCCTGACCTTGGGTGCTGTCTGTGTGGAGTTTGCATGTTTTCCCTGTGACCAGGTGCTCCAGTTTCCTCCCACATCCCAAAGACGTGCGGCTTGGTAGGCTAAATATCTGCTGTAAAGTGACCCTAGTGTTCGATGAGGCGTGGAATTTCGGGGGCAGTTGAGGGGAATGTAGGCAGAATAGCCATAGAGTGATGTGGGGGCATGGGATTGCTCAGTGAGCTAGCACAGACCCTGTGCTGAATGGCCTATGTCATAAGGAAATACTAGAAAGTGACTGCATCTCTAAAGTTCTTCATTGACTGGATGGTGTCCTGAATACAAGGTCACAAGATCACAAGACAAGGGAGCAGAAGCAGGCCATTCGGCCCATCGAGTCTGCTCCAAGGAAAGGGAAATAGAAATGGGGAATGGGGGAAGAAGAAGAAGAAAAAAAAACTATTCTAATCCCAATTACTGGCCTTATCCCCATATCCCTTGATATCCTGACTATTTAGATATCTATCTATCTCCTCCTTGAACGCCCCCACTGATCTGGCCTCCACTGCTGTACGTGGCAAGGAGTTCCACAAATTCACCACCCTCTGGCTAAAGAAAATTTTCCTCATCTCTGTTTTGAAACTGTACCCTCTAATTCTAAGATTGTGCCCTCTGGTCCTGGACTCACCCACCAAGGGAAACAGCCTAGCCACATGTACTCTGTCCTTTCCTATCAATATTTTAAATGTCGCTATGAGGTCCCCTCTCATTCTTCTGTACTCCAGCGAGTACAGTCCAAGAGCCGACAAACGCTCCTCATATGTAAGCCCTTTCATTCCTGGAATCATCCTCATAAATCTCCTCTGAACCCTCTCCAACGTCAACACATCCTTCCTAAGATGTGGGGCCCAAAACGGCGCACAATATTCCAAATGAGGCCTCACTAGTGCCCCGTAGAGCCTCATCAACACTTCCTTACTTTTATACACTATACCTCTCGAAATGAATGCCAACATAGCATTCGCTTTCTTTACCACCGATCCGACCTGGTGGTTAACCTTGAAGGTATCCTGCACGAGTACCCCCAAGTCCCTTTGTACTTCTGTGCGTTGGATTTTCTCTCCTCCTAGATAATAATCTGCCCGCTTATTTCTGTTTCCAAAGTGTACAACTGCACATTTCCCTACATTGAATCTCATCTGCCATTTCCTTGCCCATTCTCCTAAACTGTCTAGGTCCCTCTGCAACCTTCCTATCTCTTCAATACTCCCTGCTCCTCCCCCTATCTTGGTGTCATCCTCAAACTTAGCCACGAAACCATTTATTCCATCATCCAAATCGTTAATGTACAAGGTATAAAGGAGCGGTCCCAACACCGACCCCTGCGGCACACCACTAGTAACCGGTAACCAACCAGAACGAGATCCTTTTATTTCCACTCTTTGCTTCCTGTCAACCAGCCAATGCTCCACCCATTCTGTTATCCTACCCGTAATTCCATGACCTCTCATCTTATTAATCAGTCTCTTGTGAGGCACCTTATCAAAGGCCTTTTGAAAGTCTAAATACACAACATCTACCGCCTCTCCCTTATCCACCCTACCTGTGATTTCTTCAAAAAACTCCAATAGGTTGGTCAGGCAGGATCTTCCCTTCACAAAACCATGTTGGCTAGGACCTATCCTGCCCTGCGCCTCTAGGTATTCCGTAACCCCATCTTTGAGGATAGATTCCAATAACTTTCCCACCACTGACGTCAGACTAATAGGTCTGTAATTTCCTTTATGCTGCCTCCCACCTTTCTTATACAACGGTGAAGGACAAGTTTTATTTTGAGTGAGGGAAAGTTTGGGTCCTGCCATGTGAATTCAAAGACCGTTGCAAAATCTTTAGTTAAGGTGAATGATATTTTATGTAATCTTCTCAGCAGCCCTGGGGGGATTCAACCGTGTGACTGGGGGTGCAGAAAGAGAAAATGAACGTGAGTTTACAAAGGCAAAGGTCAGGAAATGATCCACACTTGACATCCAGCCAATTCACTGGAGGTGGACAGGGGCAACCTGGTAGGTTCCTGGTTCCCAGAGCCACGATCTCCTGGGAGTGAGGGAGAGAACACCATTAATACCTGGGTGTATCAGGGGAGTGACGGAGAAGTCTCCAGTGCTTTGGCTGAGTGAAGGATTTCCGGGAGATGAAAGTTGGGCCTGGTTTGGGTTACTGGAGACTTGGTAATTAGTTTACTATTGTCACATGTACCGAGATACAGTGAAAAGCTTTTGCTTCCGTGCCATCCAGACAGATCATTCCATACGCAAATACGTTGAAGTAGTACAAAAGGAAAAAACAATAGCAGAATGCAGAATATAGTGTTACAGTTACAGAGAAAGTGCAGTGCAGGCAGACAATAAGGTGCAAGGTCATGACGGGGTAGATTGAGAGATCAAGAGTTCATCTTTTTTGTACAAGAGGTGCATTCAAGATCCTGATAACAGCGGGATAGAAGCTGTCCTTGAGCCTGATGGTACATTTTCTCAAGCTTTTGTATCTTCTGCCCAATGGAAGGGGCGACCTTATAGAAATGTTTAACGTTAGAGGGGCATAGATAAGGTGGACGGTAACAGTCTTTTCCCCAGGGCAGAGGCGTCCAAAACTAGGGGGCATAGACATAGGGTGAGGGGTGTAAGATTTAAAAGGGACCTGAGGGGCAACTTTTTCACGCAGAGGTTGGTGAGTGTATGGAACGAGCTGCCAGAGGAAGTGGGTGAGGCAGGTACAACAGTATCATTTAAGAAGCACTTGGATAGGCACGTGGAGGGGCGGGGCTTGGAGGGATATGGGCCGAACGCAGGAAGTTGGGACTAGTTGGGTGGACACCGTGGTTGGCCTGGAACCATTGGGCTGAAGGGCCTGTATCTCTGTTGTATTGCTCTATGACTCTAAGAGAGAATGTCCAGGGTGGGAGGGGTCTTTGATTACGTTGGCTGCTTTCTCGAGGCAGTGGGAAGTGTAGACAGAGTCCATGGGCTTTTGGCTTCAGCCAGAAGGAGATCTGGGTCCCTCGAAGGAACCGTGAATCCCTGTTCACTGAATAGGTGGCTGTTGCCTGTGGTAAATGTCCTTGGAAAATGCTGCAATTTGTAAGCCCCTGAACAACACATTAGGTTTATTTTGAGAGAGATTATGTGCAGAACAGTCTTGGGCAGACCTTTAGGATATAGGGTGACTCTAATTCTGTGGGTTTGTACGTTCTCCCTGTGTCTGTGTGGGTTTCCTCCGGGTGCTCCAGTTTCCTCCCACAACCCAAAGACGTACGGGTTAGGAAGTTGTGGGCATGCTATGTTGGCGCCGGAAGCGTGGTGACACTTGCGGGCTGCCCCCAGAACACTCCACGCAAAAGATGTATTTCACTGTGTGTTTCGAGGTACGTGCGACTAATAAAGATATCTTATCTGGGTTCTGAGGTGGCTGATGAGGCCATTGTTGGGCCCACAGAGTCAACCACAGGAGGTGGCTGATTGTGGGGGAAGTTTGCGAGGTGGTGCACCCTTTCTGCTGCTTACACATGGTGTCTGTTTGCTCCCAGTACATGGAGCTGGTTCTCAACATCGTCCCCATTGTCATTCCTCATCTCATTTTCCAAAGTGTGTCGCCGAGATGCCAGATTAGCTCATTCTTGCACAATAGGTTTCACAAAGCAAAGGTGATGTGTTAAGCAAGTATCTAACCTTGGTTAGACTGCACTCTGTCTCCACGTTAGAAAAGGGGATCAAGAAACAATGACAAGAGGGATGAGTTTTGGATCTGGGAGCGTATTTTTGGATTGTTTTTGTACCAGCAGGAAATATTAGAGACTGGGACCTGCCTATCAGATGATCTGCCTCAATTCCTTTAAGATTCTGAAAGTTATGCAAAACTAAGAGTCCAAGATGTAAGGCAATCGTAATTCAGTTTGGCATAGCTGGAAGAGTCACTACCTCACCGTGCTAGAGACCTGGGTGCAGTCCTGTCTGTGTGGAGTTTGCACGTTCTCCCAGTGACCACATGGGTTTCCCCCGGGTGCTCCGGTTTCCTCCCACATCCCAAAGACATGCGAGTTGGTGGGTTAATTGGCCGCTGTAAATTGCCCCCGGTGTGTGGGTGTGTGATAAGTTCTGATGAGAATCGTTTACAAATCAGAATCGGGTTTACCACTAATTTGTATGTTGTGAAATTTGTTGTTTTGCAACAACATTTAAAAGACACTTGGACAGGTACATGGATAGGAAAGGTTCAGAGGGATCTCGGCCAAACGCAGGCAAATGGGGCTAGCTTAGATACCTTGGTCGGCATGAACGAGTTGGGCCGAAGGGCCTGTGTCTGAGCTGCATAACTGTGACCCCAGAATGTAGGAGAATAAAAAATGGAATTAATGTAAATACGTGGTTGATGGTTGGCACAGTTCCAGTGGGCTGAAGGGCCTGTTTCCATGCTGATCTCTCTGTGGATTGCAGGAAAATCCTTTGTTCCCTGGAGATCGTGGAGCTCACTCCCAGAGAAAAAGGTCAAAGTGCAGAGCAGGGAGGGGTTTAAGGGGAAGCTGGATAAACTCAGGAGAGAGGGAGATGTTAGTGGGAGGAGGTGGCAAAGTATGGTAGGAGGCTGGTGTGCCTGGCATAGAGGGGCTGGATGGTCTCTGTGTTTTAGGTTCAATGTAACATAGGCTCACCTCATCTGCTGCCTTTAACCTATCCAGCTGAAGTAATCATCCTACACAAAGGACAAACTGGTCTTCTCGTAATTTTATAAACTTTGATCTCATCAATCCCAATTCTACGTTCCAAAGTAAAGAGATCCAGATCATTGAATCTGACTGGGAGTTGTTGCCATCTGTACAAGATTTATGCAGGAGATTATGTACTGCCTGACAGGAAAACATATGTGCAAGTGTTAGAGTCAGAGAGAGATACAGCATGGAAACATGCCCTTCAGCCCATTGATAATCAACGGCCCATTCACCGTCGACCACCCATTTACACTGATCCTACATTGATCCCATTTGATACTCCCCACCTTCTCATCAACTCCCCCCAGATTCTACCCCTCATGTACACACTAGGGGTAATTTACAGTGGACAATTAACCTACCAACCTGCACGTCTCTGGGATGTGAGTGGAAACTGGAGCACCCAGGGGAATCCCACATGGCCAGCACCCAAGGCCAGGATCGAACCCGGGTCTCTGGCGCTGTGAGGCAGCTGCTTTACCAGCTGCATCTCTGTGTCACAGCTATTGTGAAGGAAATGTTGTTCTGAAATATCTCAGCTCCATTTCCTTGGGTCATTGTGCATCCCTGCATTTAATGGGCAAGACCTTATAGTTCTTGTGCACTGGGAGTACAATGGAGTGTTTCCCAAGTACTGTAAAAATGAACCTCCATCTAGTCAGTGTGCAATTAATGATGTAAAGAATATGCAAATTAAGGAGGGAAGGAGAGGGACTTCCTGATAGAAGTTTTTAAAATGATGTCCCAACCACCTTGTAAGGTACGAGTACTAATGTCAAGAGGCAGTACACTCTTAATGGCAAGATCCTTAACAGTGTTGAAGAGCAGAGAGACCTTGAGGTGCAAGTCCATGACTCATTGAAAGTGGCTACACAGGTAGACAGGGTGGTTAAGAAGGCTTATGGAATGCTTGCATTTATTAATCGGGGAATATTTATTAATAGGAGTCAAGAGGTTACGATGCATCTCTATAGAACTCTGGTTAGGCTGCATTTAGAGTATTGCGTGCAATTCTGGTCACCTCACTATAGGAAGGACGTCGGGGCTTTAGAGAGGGTACAGAGGAGGTTTACGAGGATGCTGCCTGGATTAAAGGGCATGTGCTATCAGGAGAGACTGGACAAACTTGGGCTCTTTTCTCTGGAGCGGTGGAGGCTGAGGGGTGATCTGTTGGAAGTGTATAAGATGATGAGGGGCATAGATAGAGTGGACAAGCAATATCTTTTTCCCATTACTGAGTGATCCAGTACCAGAGGGCATGCATTTAAGGTGAGAGGGGGTAGGTTCAGAACAGACGTAAGGGGTACGTTTTTTACTGAGAGAGTGATGGATGCCTGGAATGCGTTGCCTGATAGGGTGGTGGAGGCAAATTCATTGGGGGCTTTTAAGAGGGGCTTGGATGGACACATGAATGAGAGGAAAATAGAAGGATATGGGCATTCTGTAGGTAGGAGGGATTAGCTATGTCGGCACAACATTGTGGGCCGAAGGGCCTGTTCTGTGCTCTACTGTTCTATGTTCTATGATCTTAGACCTGACCTGATATAAAAGCAGAAAATGCTGGAAACACTTGGTCTGTGGAGAGAGAAACAGTCAACGTCTCAGGCCAAAGAACCTTTCATCAGAACAGTTCTGACAAAGGGTCTTCGACCTGAACTATTCTCTCTCCACCGATGCTGACTGACCTGCTGTTCTGGCTTTTCCACTTTTATTTTAGATTCCCAGTTTTTTCTTTTGATTTGAGATCACCACCATACCCTGAAACAAAATGACTGCTACAAAATGTGTGAGGTAGTTTGATTGCCTCAGCCTGTTCCTCGTGCACCTTGTGGTGGATTTACCCAGCAGGACATTTTGTGTTTGCTGCCGAGTCACTTGGACAAGCAAACCTCTGCGATGTCTGTCTCTGCTGAAGTATCTGATGTCCACAGGTTCCATCAGTAACTCTGCTGGGATTTCCATTACTGTTGGCTGTGTAGTGGATTCTACTCTGTCATGTAGCAGTACAGTACTGAAGTGTGCCGTACTGTCAGAGATGTTCAGCCAAGGATGGTCTGTTCCCTCAGCTGGCGGGAGGGTGGGAGACCTCCCTGTGCCTGACACCGATACTTATCCCTCGAGCTCTTCCAGAGAGTGGCTTGATCTACCTAGATGTTGCTGCTGGTGGGATCTTGCTGAACACTAGTTGCCACTGTCGATGGTGACAACTCTTTGGAGACATTCCATTGGCTTAGTGGTGTTACAGAGTCATACAACACGGAAACAGGCCCTTCGGCCCAACTCGTCCATGCTGACCAAGATGCCCATCTAGGCTAGTCCTAGTTGCTCATGTTTGACCCATATCCCTCTAATCCTTTCCTATCCATGACTTAAATGTTGTTGTTGTACCTGCCTCACACCCACTTCCTCTGGCAGCTCGTTCCATATACTCACCACCCTCTGTGTGGAAAAAGTTGCCCCTCAGGTTGCTTTTTTAAAAATTTTATTTACAGCGTGGTAACAGGCCCTTCCGACCCAACGAGTCCACGCCGCCCATTTTAAACCCAAATTAACCTACCCGTACGTCTTTGGAATGTGGGAGGAAACCGGAGCACCTGGAAGAAACCCACACAGACATGGGAGAACGTACAAACTCCTTACAGACAGCGACGGGAATCGAACCCCGATCACTGGCGCTGTAATAGCGTCGCACTAATCAGTACGCTACCCTACCTTTCCTATTAAATCTCTCCCCTCTCACCTTAAATCTATGCCCTCTAGTTCTTGATTTCCCCAACCCTGGGAAAAAGACTGAGTGTATTCACTCCATCTGTGCCCCTCATGAATTTTATACACCTCTATAGGATCATCACTCAAGTCTCCTACGCTCCAAGGAATAAAGTCCTAGCTTGCCCAACCTCTCTCTATAACTCAGTCCCTCGAGTCCTGGCAACATCCTTGTAAATCTTTTCTGCACCCTTTCCAGCTTAACCTCAAGAAGTGAAAGTTGATTGGAAATCTGTCCGCCTTTGTATGCATTTTTTGGGTTAGTTTCTGAGTTAGTTCTGTGCCTAAAAGTTCTTCCACTCTTGTCTGGGTTGAGACTCAAGCGAAGGTAAGATGCCGTACAACAGGAGCTTGTATCAGTATAATTATTGTGGTCAACTGTCCCAGGGCACGCCATAGGAACATTATTCTGACAATGAGTTATGTCAGGAGGTAGCCATACAACAAAAAAACTAACTGCGGGAGGACTCAGTGGGTCAAGCAGCATCTGTGGAGGTAGAGGGATGGTCAATGTTTCGGGTCGAGACCCTGCATCAGGACTGTTGAGGGGAGCTAGCCGGTATGTAGAAGTGCGAGGGAGGGGTGATTGGTGACAGGTGGAACCAGATGGGGGAGAGGTGATGGGGAGATGCAACCAGGTGGGGGAGGGTGATGAGTTTGGGTAACAAGGGTGGAGGGACCCTGGACGGACTGGTTGGAGTGGGAATTGCCCCTTCTGTAGGTGAGTGGTGGAATGTTGGGGGAGTTGATTAGAATGTGGGATTAATGTAGGAATAGAGTAAGTGGGTGGTTGATGGACTCAGTGGGCTGAAGAGCCTGTTTCTGTGCGCTCTCTCTCTCCCTCTCTCTCTCCCTCCCTCTCTCTCCCTCCCTCTCTCTCCCTCCCTCTCTCTCTCTCTCTCTCTCTCTCTCTCTCCCTCTCTCTCTCTCTCTCTCTCTCCCTCTCCGACTCTGTGGAGGAGCACAGACCATGGAGGGTTGTAGAGCTGGAGGGGGGGAGGGGGTGGCAGAGACGGAGGTGGGGGTTGAGACCAGAGAGGGAGTTGAGAAGGACTGTGGGTTATAAGATCGGAGTGTGGTTGGACCAACAGTTGGTTGCTACAGTGTGCTGATCAGTGCCTTCGAGGGCAGATTAAATCAGTTCAAAAGTCTGCTCTGTATTGGGCATTGGTTTATTATTGTCACAGGTACCGAGATACCGTGAAAAGCTTTTGTTTGCGTGCCATCCCAACAGATCGTTCCATACGTTGAGGTAGTACAAAAGCAGGAAAACAGTAACAGAATATAATGGTGGGAAATTTGTCAAAAGCAACTGTGCAGAGCAAATTACTGGTCCATCCATTCTGAGATAACTGGTGACTTCATGCTGGGAAACAGTTTTGTTTTGTGCAGGTAATCAGGTTGGGAATCTCTGCTGCCAGAAGTTGTAGGGCTGGAAGTGTAACAAGACCTGGGTGTGGAGGAATTTGTAATTGGTTTATTATTGTCACATGCACCAAGATGCAGTGAAAAGCTTTTGTCTGCATGCCATCCAGACAGATCATTCCATACAAGTACATGGAGGTTGTACAAAAGGGAAACAATATCAGAATGCAGAGTAAAGTGGAGAAACAGGAGATTTTGCAGATGTTGGAATCTGGAGCAACACACACAAAATACTGCAGGAACTCAGCGGGTCAGGCAGCGTCTATGGAGGGAAATAAACAGTCGACGTTTCGAGTTGAAGGATCAGGACTGGAAAGGAAGAGGGCAGAAGCCAGAATAAGGAGGTCAGGGAGGGGAAGAAGCACAGGCTGGCAGGTGATAGGTGAGTCCAGGTGAGGGGGGAAGGTGGGGGGGGGGGCGGGGGGGATGTGATGTGAGATGCTGGGATCTGGTTGGAGAGGACAGTAGACCATTGAATAAAGGGAAGGAGGTGGGATATCAGGGAGGTGATGGGCAGGTCGTGAAGATGGGGGAGGGGAAAGCGAAGGGTTGAGGGGGCCACAGGATTGAGGGAAAACAAAGGAGGGGGAAAAGGGAGTAAAAACAGAGAGGTGGTGTTACTGGAAGTTTAGAGAAATCGATGTCGCTGCCGTCAGGTTGGATTCCACCAAGGCGGAATATGAGGTGTTGTTCCTCCAACCTGCATCTGGCCTCAACGTGGCAGTAGAGGAGGCCGTGGATGGACATGTCAGTGTGGCAGTGGGATGTGGAATTGAAGTGGGTGGTCACCGGGAGATCCCGGCTGTTGCGGCGGACGGAGCGAAGGTGCTCGACGAGGTGGTCACTCAATCTGCATCGGGTCTCGTCGATGTAGAGGAGGCGGCACCAGGGATAGAGTGTTGGAGTTACAGAGAAGGTGCAATGCAGTAGAAAATAAGGTGCAAGGGCCATGATGAGATGTGTGTACGTCAGCCTAAAGGCGTGCAGCACGCCTGCCTTCATCGCTAGGGCATTGAGTATAAGAGCCAGGAAGTCATGTTGCAGCTGTATAAAACTTCTGTTACACCGCACTTGGAGTATTGTGTGCATTCTGGTCGCCCCGTTATAGGAAGGATGTGGAGGCTTTGGAGATGGTGCAGAAGAGGTTCACCAGGTGTTGCCTGGATTAGAGGGTATCAGCTATAAGGAGAGGACAAATTGGATTGTTTTCTCTGGAGCATCAGAGACTGAGGGGAGATCTGATAGAAGTTTGTACGACTATGAGAGGCAGAGATAGGGTAGACAGTCAGAGTCATTTTCCCAGGGCAGAAATGTCAAGTACTAGAGGGCAAAGCTTTAAGGTGAGAGTGGGAAAGTTTAAAGGGGATGTGTGGGGCAAGTGGTGGGTGTCTGGAACGGGCTGCCAGGGGTGGTGGTAGAAGCAGACACGATGGTGGTGCATAGAAAAAACTTAGGAATGTGCAGGGAATGGAGGGATACGGATCAGGTGCAGGCAGAAGAGATTTAGTTTAATGTGGCATTGTGCTCAGCCCAGACATCGTGGGCCGAAGGGCCTGTTCCTGTGCTGTACCGTTTCATGTTCTTTGGACTCAGAGGAGCAAGGCCAGTCCCTGAACTGTGGCAGAGGGAAAAGAGCAGGGGGTTGGGATTTCCCTGATAGCTCCTCAGAGAGATAACATCAGCATAATGGACCAAGGGGCAGACTCCTGTGTTGGGCAGTTGTGTGTGTTGGAACCTCTCCATCCAGTAGGTGTCTGCCAGTGTTATGGTTTACAAAATGTCTAAAGCTGTGAGAGAATGATTCTTTTAATAAGCGAGCCATATATTATTGAAATAAATTGGAGCATTCACATTAGTTCAGGAACGGCACAAAGACTGAGTTAAGTGTGCCTTGGACGCAGTGAATGTTACACTGGATACAGTCCAACTCAGTGAAGCTGTGAGCAGCATGCATGTTTAGAGGGTCATGGTTATTGGGTGGAAAGTACCGCTAGTACTCCTCTGAAGCTACATTACAAGTTCTATATAAATGCAAATTGTCTAATCAGCAAACAAGCCAAGGCTTTGGAACCCATATTGAATCTAATAGCAGCAGTGGATTGATCTATAAAACCTTCCTAGTAACTTTAGTCACTGATATTCTTCTAGAGAAAAACTTTGGATACGATGTGGTTTTCATAAATGGGTACACAATTACCCCCAGTGTCCTTGTTATTGGTAATTGGTTTATTACTGTCACATTTACTGTAATACATGAAAGGCTTTTGTTTGCATGCCATCCAGACAGATTATTTCCATACATAAGTACATTGACGTAGTACAAGGGAAAACAATAACGCAATGTAGAATATAGTGTTACAGTTACAGAGAAAGTGCAGGCAGACAATAAGGTGTAGTGAGGTAGATTGAGAGATCAAGAGTTCATCTGTACTGTATTGAGGTCCGTTCAAGAGTTTTATAGATAGAAGCTGTCCTTGAGCCTGGTGGTACGTGCTTTTGTAGCTTCTGCCTGATGGGAGAGGGGAGAAGAGAGAATGTCCGGGGTGGGTGGGGTCTTTGATTATGTTGGCTGCTTTCCCAAGGCAGTGGGAAGTGTAGACAGAGTCCATGGAGGGGAGGCTGGTTTCCGTGATGCGCTGGGCTGTGTCCACAACTCTCTGCAGTTTCTTGCGGTCCTGGGCAGAGCAGTTGCTGTACCAAGCGGTGATGCATCTGTAAAAGTTGGTGAGTGTCATTGGGACATGCTGAATTTCCTGAGCCTTCTGATGAAGTAGAGGCGCTGGTGAGCTTTCTTGGCCATAGCACCTATGTAGCTGGACCAGGAGAAGTTGTTGGTGATATTTATACCTCAGAACTTGACACTCTCAACCATCTCCACCTCAGCACCATTGATACAGATGGGGGTATGTACCTCAATGTAACTGCACTCTGTAATGAATTGACCTGTACGATCGGTATGCAAGACAAGTTTTTCACTGTACCTCGGTACAAGTGACAGTAATAAACCAATACATGTACATCGAAATACACAGTGAAATGCATCTTTTTGCGTAGAGTGTTCTGGGGGCAGCCCGCAAGTGTCGCCACGCTTCCGGCGCCAACATGGCGTACCCACAACTTCCTAACCCATACATCTTTGGAATGTGGGAGGAAACCGAAACACCCGTCCATCCCTTGTGCGCCCCTGAACAGAGTGGCTTGCTGGATCACATGGTTGTGGATAATGACAGCAGATTCCTTCCCCTGATGAATATTGGTGAACCAGAAGGGTTTTTGTGACAATCCAGTAATTGTGTGGTCACCAGTTCCGAGACCAGCTGCTGTGGTGGGATTTGAACTTGCCTGTGGATTGGTGGTCCATGTGGCTAGGTACTGGAGCAGTTACAACTGTACCTCCTTTAGAGTGTGGAAGTGATTGAATGCCGAGCCTGCTTTCTTTAACGAACCCACTGAAGTTGCCGTCTCTGTTTATCAAACAGCCCAGCCTGGGGTTTGGATCACAGTGGGACTTCACTCCCTCAGCGACAGCAGAGTTGCTCCTTGTCTCAAGCTCTGCCTTTCGAAGAGATGATTTAAAAACTCAATGTTTTAGATTCTGACTTCAGCATCAAATACTGAGTGTTAACGTAAGCTTGAGGAACAGCACCTCATCTTCTGACTTGGCACATCACAGCCTTCCGGACAGAATTGGTTTATTATTGTCACATGCACTGAGATACAGTGAAAAGCTTTTATGTTGCGTGCCATCCAGACAGCTTGTGCCGTACATCAGTACATCGCGGTAGTAAAAAGAAAACAGAATGCAAAATATAGTGTTACAGTTACAGAGAGAGTGCAGTGCAGGCAGACAATAAGGTGCAAGGGCCATAACGAGGTAGATTGTAAGATCAAGAGTTCACCTTTATCGTAGGAATTCAACGTAATCAGTAATTCCAGCCACATTTCCAGCATTTTTTTAACTCTCCTCTCCTGGTATTGTGGATTTGGTGTCATGGTTCCGAGTGCTGGCCCTCGATTCAGCTCCATTGATGGTGCCTCGTTGTGCAGCACATGGAATCCATGCTCTACTAATCGCATAACGACACACACCTGAGCCTCATCAGGAGACTAGCATAAGAGCCCTGGTTTCAGTAGCACTAGTTGCCAGAGTATTGGTTAACCTTTGGGTATACTTCATCTCCTGGCTGCTTAGAGCTGCCCACCCTAGAGCAGTCCTGGTTTTGTTGTTTCCCCTAGGATATCCTCTTCCCGTGTTGGGACTCTGCCTCAGAGCCCCGAGGCAAGATTCCTTCTGGTCTGCGTTTGGTTCCGAGGAAGCATCCCGACTTCAGTCTCGTACTGGTGTGCTGCATTTGGGTTCTCTGCGATCTTGCTCTTCGCTCGACATTCTGACATTTTGTTTGTCTCCTGGTTCTGCCTGCCTCGCCCCTCACCCTCCCTCAGCCACTCCTTCTGCCACTGCTTGTGTCACTTACCTTTTCAAGTCTCCATCCTGTCACCTCCCACTCTCTGTCCCTCCTCACTTGCAACCTAAAACTTGTTTCATTTCTTAAAAAGAAAGGTCATCGACCTCTGGCTGTTTCCCTCTCTCCAGGGGCACTGCCTGACCTGCTGAGTAGTTCCTGAGTCACTTTGTCTTCAGATTTCCAACATCTGCAGTATTTTGCTTTGGAGTTACTGAAAACGTTCTGCATTGCAGTAGCTGGATAAGTTATGACCACAACCTTTTAGTCTTGGCCAGTTTGTCATGAGGGATTTTTCTTCAGTGAAGTACAAAACACTCCTGTACAATTTGTATGAAAAGGAACTGGGGAGGTTTAGCAGGGGTGTGGGATCCCTGGGGGAGGGAGCAAGATGCCAACTCCTGAATGGACAGGGTAGGTGGGGAAGATGGAGTTGGGGGGGGGGTATGGGTTGATATGTGCTCCTGTGTATTTGGATTGTTCAAAGGGAGTGTTGTGGGAACAAGTCTGACCATTCACTGAACATAGGCTTCACAGACAGATTTAACCCTGC
Source organism: Pristis pectinata (assembly GCF_009764475.1). Lineage (NCBI taxonomy): Eukaryota > Metazoa > Chordata > Chondrichthyes > Rhinopristiformes > Pristidae > Pristis > Pristis pectinata. The sequence goes on from NC_067415.1 coordinate 84,511,173, forward strand.
TATTATGCGTAGAATAATGGGTGCCTTATTGAAAGAATCCCTTCTTTGTGTGCCTCAGTCAGTGAAGTAGTTGTGTAAGTCTACCCACTGCCGTTGGGTGATAATGGCTGGTGTCAATTTGTGCACAGCAAGCTCCCACAAACCAGAGCGGGACAGTGACTTTGGTGATCCACGTTGAAGCATAAATCTTGCACCAGGTAATAACTCCCTCCGAAATACTGTTATGGGATCTGTAGGCTGACTTGGAACCTCAGATGCTTTACTGGGAGCTGGCCAATATTGGATTGACACAGCAATCCTATCTGGATGCATCACGGCTTGGTACGGCAACTGCTCTGCCCAGGACCACAAGAAACTGCAGAGAGTTGTGGACACAGCTCTCGCCATCCCCGCCACAGAACCATGCAGTGGGTCAGTAAATCTTGCTCGGCTGCCTACTGTACGTTTTTTTTTCTGTCTTCCTTTATCCTCAAGGCTTCCACAGTCCCATTGGAGGTTTGAGATACACCGGCTTGACCTTCTGACAGGACCTGGAGACGGGTGCTGGTGGTGAGGGGGTGGGAAGAAGGTGACCCTACAATGTGTAGGCCATGGGTGTGGGATACCAAGCAAGAGGTCAAAATGCTCATCCAATCAACAGAGGAGCCTCCTGTGGATGGGATGGTGACCACTGATCTGATGTGTACAGTGCTAACTCACTAGGAGATGTTAAGTTAAGGCATTGGTTTATTATTGTCACTTGTACCGAGGAACAATGAAAAACTTGTCTTGCAGACCGTTTGTACAGATCAATTCATTACACAGTGCATTGAGGTAGTACAGGGTAAAAACAAAGAATACTGAGTAAAGCATCACAGCTACAGGGAAGTGCATTGCAGGTAGACAATAAAGTGCAAGGTCAAACAAGGTAGGTTGTGAGATCGAGTCCATCTCATCATATAAGGGAACCGTTCAATAGTCTTATCACCGTGGGATAGAAGCTGTCCTTGAGCCTAGTGGTACGTGCCCTCAGGCTCCTGTATCTTCTGCCCGATTGGAGAGGGGAGAAGAGAGAATGACCTGGGTGGGTGGGGTCTTTGATTATGCTGGCTGCTTCACCAAGGCAGTGAGAGGTAATGATAGAGTCCGTGGAGGGGAGGCTGGTTTCAATGATGTGCTGAGCTGTGTCCACAACTCTCTGCAGTTTCTTGCAGTCCTGGGCAGAGCAGTTGCCGTACCAAGCCGTGATGCATCCAGATAGGATGCTTTCTATGGTGCATCGGTAAAAGTTGGTGAGTGTCAAATGGGACATGCCAAATTTCTTTAGCCTCCTGAGCAAGTAGAGACGCTGGTGAGTATTCTTGGCTGTGGTGTCTATGTGGTTGGACCAGGACAGGCTGTTGGTGATGGTCACTCCCAGGAACTTGAAGCTTTCAACCCTCTCGCCCTCAGCACCATTGATGTAGAGAGATGCATGTACACCGCCCCCTTTTCTGAAGTCAATGACCAGCTCTTTTGTTTTGTTGACATTGGGAGAAAGGTTGTTGTCATGACACCATGTCACTAAGCTCCCTGTCACCTTCCTGTACTCTGATTCATCATTATTTGAGATATGGCCTACAACGGTGGTATCATCTGCAAACTTGTAGATGGAGTCAGAGCAGAATCTGGCCATGCAGTTATGAGTGTATAGGGAGTAGAGGGCTGAGGACACAGCCTTGTGGGGCACCAGTGTTGAGAATAATCGTGCCGGAGGTATTGCCGCTTATGCTGAATAATTGGTTGAACCCCTTCACTGATAGTCAACAGGTGAGCAGATTACTCCCCCCATAACTTGTTTCCTTCCTCTCTGGAGGAAGAGGCAGCTGTCTAAGTAGGAAGAGGACTTGACTTAGTCCCGGTGTTACAGCCTTGGGAGCGATTCAACACCTTAATTCCCTTTCTCAGCTGTTCCAGAGCGGCTGATGTGTTTCATGTAGTGCAAAAAAATAGCTGCAGTTTGAAAGCAATGAAGGTGCTATAGAAATGCACGTCTTTTGTATTTGCTGCTGTGGTTGTACTCCCCTAAAAGTCACGAGAATAAGAATTTGAATGTTTGGCTGAATTCTGACCCACAAAACTATCTGCTGATATTTCCTTCGTAACTGCTCACAGCTGGTGTGGGTATATTTTATCAAGATTAAGACTAATATAGGTGGTGTTTTAGACAGTGTAGATAGTTATCAAGTATTACAGTAGGATCTTGATCAGCTGGGTAAGTGGGCCGAGGAGTAGCAAATGGAGTTTAATTCAGACAAGTGCGAGGTGTTGCATTTTGGGAAGTCAAACCAGGTAGGACTTTTACAGTGAACGGCAGGGCCCTGGGGAATGTTGTAGAACAGAGGGAGTACAAGTTCATGATTCCCTGCAGTGGCGTCACAGGTAGACAAGGTGGTGAAGGAGGCGTTTGGCACGTTGGCCTTCATCAGTCAGGGCACTGAGTATAGAAGTTGGGATTGTCTGGCCGCACTGCACTTTCTCTGTAACTGTAACACTTTCTTCTGCATTCTGTAATTGTTTTCCCTTGTACTACCTCAATGCAATGCACTGATGTAAAATGAAATGATCTGTATGGATGGCATGCAAAACAAGGTTTTTCACTGTACCTCGGTACGTGTGACAATAATAAACCAATTTACCAATTTAGTGTTGCAGTTGTATAACATGTTGGTGAGGCTGCACTTGGAGAATGGTGTTCAGTTTTGGTCACCCTGCTATAGGAAGGATGCTATTAAGCTGGAAAGAGTGCAGAAAAGATTTATAAGAATGTTACCAGGACTCGAGGGCCTGGGTTATAGGGAGAGGTTGGGCAGGCTAGGACTTTATTCCTTGGAGCGTAGGGAACTGAGCGATGACCTTACAGACGGGTAAGGAATAGAAGAACCATTATATTTCAGAAGTGGAAGAGGGCTGAAGGTTTACCAAAAGGCCGGAATGTGCCCTGTGTTAAGATTGCCCCTTTGACAATCATCTCAAATCTTCCCAAAGCACTTGGGGGCAGGTACTGTTGTCATTGTAGGAAACAGTCGATCTGTGCACAGCAAGCTCCCGCAAGCAGCAATGTGATCATAACAAGATAATCTTTATTTGTTTTATAATGTAGATTGTGGGTTTAACGTTGGGCAGGGATTGTGCAGCAAGCACTAGTAAGGCAGTAAATACCAGGTTCTGGTAACTACCGCTCCCTGGCAGGGAATGATAATCTGCTTTTCCATTGGCTGCGTCCCAGGCTTTTGGAGGAAGATTTCCTGTTCCTCTTTCAAGCTCTGCTTTTCAAATTATTGCACATGTTAAGTCAGCCTTTCTGTTAATCATTTCCCCCTTGAGGTTCTCTGCAATCAGTAACGCGTCACAAGGACCAATGAAAAACAAAGAAAATCAGCAGTGAGTTTCAGTTTATGCTGGATGGTCTGACGAGATTATGTTGTTCAATCCTTTGTCAATCCATTGACGATTCTTTTATTCCTTCAGGTAACAGGAGAACTACTGTTAGATAAACAGAACGCAAAGCACATTGAGCTGTTAAGTAAACTAAATCAAAAATTTGGAAGTTGTCACAAGGACATCCGGCAACCATTCTTAAAGGCACAGGTTTATTTGTACAGTATTTGTGATCCAATTTTGGGAAATGCTAGCTGTGAATCTTTCTTCTTCCCATTTCCAGTCCTGGAGAGAGGCTGGATGTGCTGGGCGTTGTTCTAATTGGAATGGAGAAGTTTAAGGGAAGACTTCTCAGTGATCAAAATGATGAGGGGTTCTGCGGGATTAAGGAGGGAGAATATTTTCACTGGCAAGAGGGTCAGTGACCAGAGGACACTGGTTGAAGGAGATCAGCTAAAGAACAAAAAGGGCTGTGAGTATATCTTTCACGTTGGATGGTGCAGAAAAAATTCACAAGGATGTTGCTGGGAGTTATAAGGGGGAGACTGTGTAAGCTGCGACTGTTTTCCTTGGAGTGCAGGATGCTGAGGGCTGACTTTATAGAGGTTTATAAAATTGAGGGGCTTGAATGAGGCAGATAGTTGCAGTCTTTTTTTTCCCCCAGAGTCGGGGAGTCTAAAACTGGAGGGCATAACGTGGGAGGGGGAAGATTTCAAGGGGATCTGAGGGGCAGGTTTTTCCACACAGGGTGGTAGAGGTGGGTACAATTACAATGTTTAAAAGACATTTGGACAGGTACATGGATAGGAAAGGTTTAGAGGGATATGGGCCAAATGCAGGCAAATGGGACTAGCTTGAATGGGCATCTTGGATGGCATGGACAAGTTGGGCAGAAGGGCCTGTTTCTCTATAAAATAGAGACTGTATAAAATCTGCAAGCCAAGATCAGGAATACACTGCCTATAAGATAAGATTTCTTTATTAGTCATATGTACATCGAAACACAGTGAAATGCATCTTTTGCGTAGAGTGTTCTGGGGGGCAGCCTGCAAGTGTTGCCACGCTTCCAGCGCCAACATAGCATGCCCACAACTTCCTAACCGGTACGTCTTTGGAACATGGGAGGAAACCGGAGCACCCGGAGGAAACCCACGCAGACACGGGGAGAACGTACAAACTCCTTACAGACAGCAGGAATTGAACCCGGGTCACTGGCACTGTAAAAGCATTACACTAACCGCTACACTACTGTGCCTGCCCAGTCAAGGATGGTGATTAAAAGGGACTTGCATTTCTGTAGCTTCTTCCAGGACCCCCTGAAGTGTTTACAGCCAGTGCAGGATGTTCTGAAGTGTAGGTGCCACTGTAATGGTAGAAATGTGGCACAGCAAGCTCCCACAAAGCCACAACGTGACCATCATCAAATAATCAATTTCCCTCTGCGTTGATGGAGGGGATAAGTACAGGCGAGGGTGTGGGGTATAACTCCTGGATTGCCATGAACTACCTTCCAGATCCACCTGAAAGAGTAAATAAGAAGGAGACCTCTCTTACCAAGAGAATGAAAATCTGGAATGTGTAATAAAAACAAAGTCCCAGAGATATTCAGCAGGTCAAACAGTGTGTGGAGAGAGAAGCAGTTAACGTTTGGGGTCAGTAATCTTTCACTAGCGTCACAAAGACGGAGCTGGTGGAGCCACTGCCTCCCAGCTTCAGTGACCTGGGCTCAACCCTTTGTGTGGAGTTTGCACGTTCTCCCCGTGACCGGGTGGGTTTCCCCCGGGTGCTCTGGTTTCCTCCCATGTCCCAACGACGTGCAGGTTGGTGGGTTAATTGGCTGCAGTGTGTGGGTGAGTGGTGGACCGTTGGGGCAGTGAATGTGGGGAGAATAAAATGGGATCAGACTTGTTGGTCGGCACAGACTTGGTGGACCAAGGGGCTTGTTTCCGTGCTGTATGACTCTGGAACTTCACAGGGAGTGGCTGAGGTGAAAAACATGGCTGTGAAGGGAAACTGCACAAACATGGCAGAGAAAGAACGGGAGGTACTGATGGAGAGGTGAAAGGAGGCCACTGTGGGGCAGAAACACTGGCACAGGGCTGATGGGCCGAATGGCCTTTTCTTCTCTGTGCTGTTGAAGACTAGCAAAATGTTTTGTCTGAACCACAGTCGTAACCAGTTATGTGTGCTGGGTGTGTAGGTGAGCTCCATAGTTCGATAGGAAGGTGCTCACTGTTTACTTACATTCTTTCAAACCTCAGTTATTCTTGGGGTTGCTGGCATGTGGGGGTTGCTGTTTCGTGCTCTTCCCAATTGCCCTGGTGTTCTGTGTGGTGAGCGGGCTCCTCACTCTTGTGTCTTCCTTCACAGTATTGCGGGCACCGGAACTGGAATTATGGCGGATGTGGAACTGACTCACCAACCGCTTCAGACTCCCGGCGCCCGGCTGGGAGGTCAGGAGACCACCGGGATCAGCACCTTGGAGCCAGGGCAGAGACCACCTAGCTCTCCGTCCGGGAAACTCATCCCCATCAAAGTCCAGATGCTAGATGACACCCAGGAAGTGCATGAAGTTCCGGTAAGGTTAAACACTCAAATCTATCCCTCGGGGTCTGGAACTTGTGTTTCCATCCCTCATCTTCATTGCCAAGTTGTGCCAGATGTTTCTTGATGTGTTTCTATGTCCTGGTGCATTGTGGAGCAACTTGAAGTTGCCGCTTGTTGCTAGCTGTTTCCCATTGGTCTTTGTGTGCTGTGTGCCTTGAAGGAGTGAGCAGTTGTGTGTATTTCTGCTTGTTACCCGAGCATACGCAATGTTATCTGTGTTACATCTCCAACAGAGCTTCTTGGAGGTAGGACGGTGTTAATCTGACTACAAGAAATAGAACAACATTGGAACGTTTAGCACCTGTCCTGTAGTTCATGTTGTAGTCTTGTGGAACTGTTTTGATTTGCTGTTGTGTCTTTGGGTATTGGAGATGGTGATCTCTTGCTGTGATCTGGTTAGTGGCGATTTAGAATTGTTGTCTGTTTCCCTCAGTGAAACTGTTCATTGTCAGACTGTAGGGATCACGGGCAAGGCTGACCCCAGTTGCCGCTGAGAAGGGGGTGGGGAGCTGTCCTCCTGAACCGCTGCAGTCCTTCTGGTGAAGGTGGGGGTCGGTGTTCCAGCAATGATGGAGGAGCGTTGATGTATTCCCAAGCCGAGAATGTTTGTAACTGGGAGGGGAACCTGCAGTATTGCTGCAGTTCTCAGTGATAGAGGCCATGGGAGATCTGTGCAATATTCTGCAGTGCATCTTTCCTCTTGGACCTCTGTACCCAGGGGGACTGGAGCCTCGGTGACTGAGTATATTCAAGACTAAGGTTGATAGATTTTTGATTATTAAGTGAATCTAGGAATATTTTGGATCCATGCACAGAAGTGGTGCTAAGTCATCCATCTTATTGAGCAAGGGCATGGGGTCAAACTCCTACTTCAGTTTGTTCAGAAGTGAGAACAGTTAGAAAATAAGCTTTAAGACGAGTAAATGGGAGGACAGAGAGAAGTGGAGGTGAGAGGAGATTGAAGTGGTGAGTGTTGAAGGCAAGTGAGTAACAGATGGCAGATCTGGGGAAGGCATGAATAAGGTGTGAAGTTACCAGGAGAGGTGATAGGATGGGGGACCTGCTGGAACAGAGAATGACATACTGGATTGGATGGTTATCTGAAATTAGTGAATCCAATCGTGAATCTATTTCTCTACTCCCCTTTCCCAAAAGTATCTAGACGAGCACTTGAATTGCCAAGGGGTTGGAGGCCGTGGACCACGTGCTGGTAAAATGAGATGAGTGTAGATAGCAATGATGCTCAGTATGAACATGGTCGGCTGAAGGACCGTTCTCTGTGTGAATCTTGAAGAAGGCGACGTAGTTACAAGGGTGATCATTGAAACTGAGGTGGATGGCAAGTACTCAAAGAGGGACGCAAGTCTCTGGGATCCTCTACCTTTCTGGAGGGTTGTTGAGGCTGGATCATTGGGAGTATTTAAAGATAAATGTTTGAAAGATCAGGCGCTTGAGGGCTGTGGGAACTGGCACAGAGGAGGAGATGAGGCCTGGCCAATCAGCCATGATTGTATTGAGTGGCAGGGCAGGCTTGAAGGGGCCAAGTGGCCGACTCCTATTTCCTTGTGTTCTTGCATATAACTCTTCCGTCAAGCCAGCTTCATTCACTTGGGAAATCTCGTCAGTGCTTGACCCCAAACCTGACCTTAAATTATGGCAGAATTATCTGGTTCATGGGTCATGTGATTATAGATCAAGAGGTTTAAACAAAATCAATAATGCCAAAATTCTTTTGTGTTCAGTCTCGACCAGATGAAAGGCTGGGCTGATTTCATTGGTACATCGTGTTTCATTAGTGAGGACTTGGCAAATAGTTTAGGTTTAAATCAGTGATCACTTCCGGCTGATGAATAGAATGGTCCATGTTTTGGCCACTTTTTGACATCTTCATTGCTGCTGTTGGGGAGCTGGAAGGAGGGTGGTGGGTAAGCTATGCTCCAGGAAATGTTGGCTTAACCAAGTCTAGGCAGGGAAGGAAAGCTTCAACGACTTGTGTGGGTTGAGCTCCTTTTAACTTCATAATTGTCTCGTTGGAGCGTTGTTCAACATGTACTGTTTAGCCTGCCACACATGGAGATGTTGGGAATGGCAGCCAAAATCTCGGTGACAGGTAGATTTTTAGGGAGCATCTTGTGTGCAGAAAGGGAGTTCTGGAGCTTGGGACCCAGTCTGCAAGCAGGGGAGTGATTATATTGGGGAACTTTCAGGAGGTTGGAATTTGGAGGCATTTTGAGATTCAGGGAGGTTGTGGGAAAATTACAGGTAAAGAATAAATGAGCAAATTATCTCCAAACTCTGGAAAATTCACCAGTTTAGAAACTCCATCTGAAATTGGAAAATTGGTTTATTATTGTCACGTGTACCGAGGTAGTGAAAAACTTTGTTTTGCATGCCATCCATACAGATCATTTCACCACATCAGTGCACTGAGGTAGTACAAGGGAAAACAATAACAGAATGCAGAATAAAGTGTTACAGTTACAGAGAGTGCAGTGCGGGTAGAAAATAAGGTGCAAGGCCACGACGAGGTAAATTGTGAGGTCAAGAGTCCACCTTATTTTACGAGAGGCCATTCAGTATTCAGGTCAGGTGGCATCGGAAAGTGAAACATCGTTAATGTTTCAGGGTCAATGACTTTCCATCACTGCAGTGGAGAGAGACAGTTTTCCCTGCTTGGCCTCCTGCTGTAGTCCTTTAAACATACTCAACCTATTGCATTCTACACCGAGCCTGTATCCTCCCTTCTCCCTGCTCCCATCGGGCAGAAGATATAAAAGCTTAAAAACACGTACCACTGGGCTCAAGGACAGCTTCTATCCCACTGTTATAAGACTACTGAACGGTTCCCTAGTATGATAAAATGGATTCCTGACCTCTCAATCTACCTCGTTATGATCTTGCACCTTATTGTCTACCTGCACCGCACTTTCTCTATAACTAACACTTTATTCTGCATTCTGTTATTGTTTTCCCTTGTGCTGCCTCAATGCACTGTTGTAATGAATTAATCTGTATGAACAGTATGCAAGACAAGTTTTTCACTGTACCTTGTACATTTGACAATAATAAACCAATTTATTCTGAAAAGCGCAAATCCTCCTGGTTTAGAAGCAGAATTTAAAGATATTCTTTCACCTTGCAACCTGGGATTAATTGAAATCCCAGCAGTGATAAACCAGTCTGATGTAGCCGGCAGTCCCTGGCTAGACACAAGCTGTTTATTCCGTCTGGAATGTGCAGGAGAGGAGTGGGTGTTTGGGAAAACCAGTTAGGTGAGGTGGTGTCTGCATTCTACGTCGTACAATGGTTGAAGACAGGCTCCCTGATGGGAATGTTGTGGTAAAACAGGAAACTGGATACCCTGGGGAGAAGTTATTTGATTGGATAAATGAGGCTTAGGAGATGCATTTATGGGGTTCCTTCTCTGAAGTAACACAGGGGCAGTCTGTGTAACACTGCGAAATTAAACACCGATCCTGAAGTGGGTGTAATGACGACAATTTCTCAGTGCTTTTGAACTGATTTGTCCTGGGACTCTTTCGGTGCCGGGGCAATGCTGAAGGTGTATTGCCCTGTCAGACTGTTGGCACTGAGGGAGTGCTGCCCTGTTGGCTGAAAACCTTCTGGCTGATAAGTTAAACCGTGGCCCCAAATGCATCTTTTTTTTTAACAAGAAATAATTCCCATTTGTAGTAGAATATGGGGAGTGCTTCTGGGGTTCCTGCCGATTTTATAAAACTTCCAACCTGCTCAACTTCTCTCCTTAACTCAGTCTCTTCTTCCTAAATCTGTTCTGCACTCTTTCCAGCTTAATGGCATCTTTCTTTATAGCAGGGTGACCAAAACTGAACACACTATCCCAAATGTGGCCTTGTGTTGCCACGTTCCACAAATCCCATTGGAGGGATTTCAACTCTGAGAATGGACTAGAGACACTGGCGATATTCTTTGGGAGGATTTGATAGAGGTGACTGGATGGAAGAGGGAAAGGGCTCCCATTCTCAGGTGTTCCAGGAGCAGCGGGCACAGGTCTAAATCGTTAGGAAAATCTTTGGTGGTCAAGAGCGGGGATTCCATGGAACTCGCTGCCTGTGGGGGTGGTGGAAACCAAATCAGCTGGTGGCTTCAAAGGGGAATTGGATGGGCACCTGAGAATGTTGGGGCCATGGTGGGAAATGGGGTCGTGGTGGTTGTCCTTCCGGGAGCCGTGGGTTCCTGTGTCATAATGTTTGGAGTCCTGCAGCATGGAAACGGGTACTCTGCCCCACTGAGTCTGTGCTGCCACTCACACACTTGTACTAATCCCATGCTAACCTGATTTTATTCTCCCTACATTCTTATCAACTGGCCTCTGATTCTACCCCCCCCCCCCCCCCCCCACACACACACACTAGGGGGCAATTTACAGCAGGCCATTAACTCACCGTCCCACACATCTTTGGGGGAGTGAGCTCACAGGGAGAACGTGCACACTTCACACAGACAGCACCCAAGGTCAGGATTGAACCTGGGTCCCTGGCGGTGTGAGACAGCGGCTCTAGCACTCTGCTGCCACGTCGTCCTTGCCACTGACTGGCTTCGTGACTGTGCCATCTCTGACCAACTCTTTCAACGGCATTTCACGAAGAGTGGATCCCTCGATCAGTCCCCATAACTGCCCCTCCCTATCCAGCTGGCACGCTCCCTGGATTTGCCTTCCCTTCAGTTCCCACCAGGTTCCACTGGGACCTTGCAATAAGACTTCATCCTTGACCGCTCCTTTCATAATTGGAAGCGGACAAGCTCCATCAAAGATATTTCCGTAGCAACAATTTTGTGGCTGAACTCGAAAAGCTAAACTTAGATTCCCAGTTCATGTCCTGGGAGTTCGAGCTCAGAGCTCAGTGTTCCAAGGCACCCCTTAATTTGAAGTTTAACATTAAAAGTATTGTGGAAGGAACTTGCTGGGTTGCTGCCAGTGAAGTTTGATTTGTGGTTCACGTTTCCACTGCTTTGAGGTCTGCTTCAACCTCCCTTTGTCTTGATTTAATTTTCTATTTCGGGTGGCACCATGGCACAGCTGTTAGAGGTGCCGCCTCACAGCTCCAGCGACCTGGGTTCGATCCTGACCTCTGGCGCTGTCTGTGTGGAGCTTGTACGTTCTCCCGGTGATGGAGGGGTTCCTGAGATCTGGGCCCAGAAGGCGTGACGGACATTTCCTAACTAAACCATGAAGGTGAAGTTGAAAATTCAAACAGACCTGATGGTGGTAGGAAAGTAACAGATGGGATCCTCTATCCTGTGAGATTCAGCCAGTAAATTAAAGGTTTCTAAATTGCAGTCTTGAGTTGTGGAATTAGTCAAAATGCCAAGAATGAAAATCTCCAATAGAAAAGACACTTTTAGAAATCAGAACCTGTGGGGTGGTGTTGGATAACTATCTTAAGGTCAATCATTAGTTTGGGTGTATAATTAAAGTGGTTGGCGGCTTATAATTGTAAGCAGTGTTAAATATATCGGCTGGGTTTGTGCTATCTGGGGAGGTGGTTCTGTCCGAGGGAAGTTCTGAGAGAGAGAGAGGTTTGTGTTCACTTGACTACTTGCAGAAGATGGAATGAGGGGGTGTGGGAGGATGAAGAGAGGGTGTGTAAGTGTTGGGAATACAGTCGGTTTGGCAACAGATGACAGTGTAGGGTGATGAGGTGGAGTCAGGAACTGAAACTACAGCAGCAAAGGCTGCACACTGGAATCGCAGTAGCGTAACGGTTAGCGTAACGCTTTAGAGCGCCAGCGATCAGTGTTCAATTTCTGCTGCTGTCTGTAAGGAGTTTGTACGTTCTTCCCTTGTCTGTGTGGGTTTCCTCTGGGTCCTCTGGTTCCCTCCCACATTCCAAAGACGTACAGGTTAGGAAGTTGTGGGCATGTTATGTTGGTGCCGGAAGCGTGGCGACACTTGCGGACTGCCCCCAGAACACTCTACGCAAAAGATGCATTTCACTGTGTGTTTCGATGTATGTGTGACTAACAAAGATATCTTATCCATCAAGAGGCAGTACACTCTTAATGGCAAGATCCTTAACAGTGCTGAAGAGCAGAGAGACCTTGGGGTGCAAGTCCATGACTCATTGAAAGTGGCTACACAGGTAGACAAGGTGGTTAAGAAGGCTTATGGAATGCTTGCATTTATTGATCAGTGTATTGAGTACAGGAGTCAAGAAGTTATGATGCATCTCTATAGAACTCTGGTTCGGCCGCATTTAGAGTATTGCGTGCAATTCTGGTCACCTCACTATAGGAAGGATGTCGAGGCTTTAGAGAGGGTGCAGAGGAGGTTTACTGGGATGCTGCCTGGATTAGAGGGCATGTGCTATCAGGAGAGGCTGGACAAACTTGGGCTCTTTTCTCTGGAGTGGCAGAGGCTGAGGGGAGATCTGTTGGAAGTGTATAAAATGATGAGGGGCATAGATAGGGTGGACAAGCAATATCTTTTTCCCATTACTGAGCGATCCAATACCAGAGGGCATGCATTTAAGGTGAGAGGGGGTAGGTTCAGAACACACGTGAGGGGTACGTTTTTTTACTCAGAGCAGTGGATGCCTGGAATGTGTTGCCTGATAGGGTGGTGGAGGCAAACTCATTGGGGGCTTTTAAGAGGGGCTTGGATGGGCACATGAATGAGAGGAAAATGGAGGGATATGGACATTCTGTAGGTAGGAGGGATTAGCTATGTCGGCACAACATTGTGGGCTGAAGGGCCTGTTCTGTGCTGTACTGTTCTATGTTCTATCTCCCTCTCTCCAACCTTAACACACTCCATAAAGTCTGCTGGTTGAATGAAGTATTTGCTGACCTGTCATAGAACACAAAACAGTACAGCACAGGAACAGGCCCTTCGGCCCACCATTTTGTGCCGAACTAGTAATTAAATACCTAACTAAACGAATCCCTTCTGCCTACACAATGCCCATGTCCTTAGAGTGTAGGAGGCTGAGAGGTGACCTTGTAGAGGTGTATAAAATCATGAGGGGTATCGATAGGGTGAATGCACTCAGTCTTTTTCCCAGAGTTGGGGAATCAAGATCTAGAGGGCATAGGTTTAGGGTGAGGGGGAGAGATTTAAGAGGCATGTGAGGGGCAACTTTTTTTTACACAAGGGTGGTGAGTATGTGGAACGAGCTGCCAAAGGAAGTGGTTGACGCAGGTACAATAACAATTTTTAAATGACAATTGAACAAGTACATGGATAGGAACGGTTTAGAAGGTTATGGGCTAAACGCTGGCAAATGGACTAGCTTAGATGGGCATCTTGGTCGCCATGGACCAGTTGGGCCGAAGGGCCTGTTTCTGTGCTGTGTGACTCTATCCTTCCATCCTCTGTACATCCATGTGTCTATCTAAGAGCCTCTTAAACACCTCTATCATATCTGCCTCCACCACCACCCCTGGCAGCACATTCCAGGCACCCACCACTGTGTGTGTGTGTGTATGTTTATATATATAAAAAAAACTTGTCCCGCACATCTTCCTTGAACTTACCCCCTCTCACCTTAAATGCATGCCCTCTAGTATTAGACATTTTGACCCTGGGGAAAAGATACCGGCTGTCTATCCATGCCCCTCATAACCTTATAAACAAGTGTCAGGTCTCCCGTCAGCCTCTGCCACTCCAGAGAAAACAACCCAAGTTTGTCTGTCCTCGTAGCCTTAACCCGTCCTTTGACAAATCTTGAGCAACAGACGAAAAGCTGAAGGAACTCAGCAGGTCAGGCAGCATCTGTGGAGGGAAATGGACATTCGGCGTTTCGGGTGCAGATGAAGGGCCTCAACCCAAAAGGGGAGGGGAACCAGTGGGTGATGGGCAGGTGGGGAAGGGAAAGAGATGATGGTGGATCTGGAGGATTCCCCTTTGCCGGTCATTCCAATGAGCGTCACGGCCAATGGCCAACCTTGGAAGTGGAGTCGCTGTTGGAATTGGGGAAATCTAGCACAGCAAGATCCCAGAAAGGGCCGTAACGGGATACATGGGCTCGGTGTCGTTAGTGGAGGGATCCAGACTTGGTCAGAGGGCCAGAGGAGAATGTGCCAGCTCTCCACAATAGTGTTTAGCTCCAGCTGCAGAGAGTGGACGCAGCCCTGGTTTAATGGGTGGTTAGAGAGAGAGATGCCCCTCCTCCCTCTGCTTCACTCCCCCGCTACCACCTCCTGCACCGACGGCACATTCCCCCATTTCCCTTGGGATCTGAAACTCTATTCTGCCTTTCCCTTGGATATACTCAAACTGAAAGTTATTTAAGTTTCTAATTGTGGAGTCTCCTGCAGGAAGTCCGTTCTCTGTGCCAGAATCTTCAAACTTACATTTTTTTTTGCCTTTAATCCTCCTCTTTATTCCACCTTTTTCACCTCTTGAGTCACTTAACAATGTGTAAACCTCTGTGGTTAGGGGGATAGACTGTTGGTCCCGTTGATCATTGAGCTCTGTGCCCAGTGTATTGAGATGTGGGGTTCAGGGCTTGTCCACTCTTCCCAGGGTCTGCACAGAGTAAGCATGGAGCAGGTCATTGGTTGTGACATTAACACTGAGTTAATTGTTAATTAATTAACTGGCCCTCATACACTGGCTTGTAAGCTAGCAGTTTGGTAGGTCGATGAGATTCATGAACCACCACAGTGCTGGATGACTGTCTCAGTTGTGACTCCAGCTCTGTCATCAAAGACACAGCTGAAGAATGACAGGGAACTCGGGTACTGGCTGGGAGGTTGCAGATTGATACATTGGGTGAAGGAGTCGTCATCACTGGCTGTTATTAACCCACTTCACCATGCTGGGTCTGGAGATGAGTGACTTCTTGCAGGGTGTTCACCGATGGAACTGTGCCAGCGATCCTCCCAATCATGAGGTGACGTCCTCAGTCCATCTACCTTTTGGTACACAGAACGGTACGGCACAGGAACAGGCCCTTTGGCCCATCGTGTCTGTACTGACCATGATAATCTAAACTAATCCCATCTGCTGGCACAAGGTCCATTATTGCTCCATTCCCTGCCTGTTCACGTGCCTCTTAATCATTGCTACTGTGTCTGCTTTTACCACCTCCCCTGGCAGCGCGTTCCGGGCTTTGTGTAACAAACGTCTTGTAAATCTCCTTTAAACTTTCCTCCTCTCACCCTAAAACTTTGCCCTCTATTGTTTGACATTTCTGCCCTGGGAAAGAGACTCTATCTACCCTTTCTATGCCTCTCATAATCATATCTATGCCTCTCATTATTTTGTATTCCTCTGTCAGGTCTCCCCTCAGCCTCCAACGCTCCAGAGAAAACATTCCAAGTTTGTCCAACCAATCCTTATAACTAGTACACGCCAATTCAGGCAACATCCTGGTGAACCTCTTCTACACCCTCTCCAAAGCCTCCACACCCTTCCTATAATGCAGTGACCAGAACTGCACACAATACTTCAAAGTGGCCTGACCAAAGATTTTAATGCAGCTCCAGAATGACTTCTCAAGTTTTATACTCAATGCCCTGATGAAGGTAAGTACGCCGTATGCTGCCTTTACCACCCTGTCTACTGGTATTGCCACTCTTAGGGAGCTATGGACTTGCACCCCAGGATCCTTCTATACATCAGTGCTTCTGAGGGTCCTATCATTGACTTTCCTCTTGCATTTGACCTCCCAAAATGCATCACCTCACACTAACCTCCATCTGCCATTTCGCCACCCAAAATTCCAACTGATCCATATCCTGTCGGATATCCAGACTATCCTCAATATCCACCAGCTCCACCAATTTCACTGTTGTCTGCAAGCTTACTTTGTCTCGTAGTTTGAGGAGGGGTGTTGGTTGGCAGGGCAGTAGGAGCCATCTCTTCTCCAGAGTGAATGTGCTCTCTGGAGGTGGACCCCTGGAGCCTTGGTCAGTGGGCTTTTGGGTTCGAGACAGACCAGAGAGCAATGTTCTCAGGTGGTCCGGCCCTTCAGCTCTGGACTTGAGGCAGTGCTGCACTGTTGCAGGTGCTGCCTTCAGGGTGCAATGTTAAACCAAAGCCTCATTGACCCCTCGTTTGGGCAGTATGGATTGCAGGGGGCTATCTGAAGGAGCACGGCATTCTCCCGGTGTCCAGCAGCCTATGTTCCTCTTCCAGTGACAAAAACCCGGAATGGAAAATCAAAAATAAAACCGTTGGCAAGATGTGCCTGTGGAAGATCATCTCATCCTTCCTGGGGAATGATCCTGACCCAATTACACCTCCAGGCCACTCACCCTCCCCCTTTGAACTTGAACCTTTGTCCTGTCTGTCATTTAATCTCTTGAGCTCTACACCCTCCCACGTATTCCTCTCTTTACCTCTTTCTCTTCCTCTCTTCTTGCTTAAAACCTCTTGCATCTCCTGACCACTTCCAGAGCTGAGGGAAGGTCATTGATGTGAAGCGCTCTCGCTGCAGCAGTTTCTGCTTTCCAGCACTCAATGCTTTGCTTCAGCTTGTAGTTTATTTGTTGCTTGGGATGTACAGCTTTTGTCCTTTCTGGAGGTGAAGACGATGACTGCCCTTGGTCCTGACAGACTGCTAGAGTGTGCTGAGCCCTCAACCTGCTGACGAGTGAGCTGTGATTGTCCCCAGGGGATCCGTGGTGTTCTCACAGCCTGGGGTCTGCAGTCTGTTGGTGGAATGTGTGTATTTTACTTCCCCACCACTGCAGAAACTTGGCTGTCTTCTGTGCCAGGGCACTGCATGGGTTCTATCCGGAAATAACAGCAACATAGTACAGATGGTGGGAATCGGGAATAAACAGGGAAAGTGGATGCCCAGCAGATCAGGAATAAAATGACGTCTCCCTGACACACACACACGTTCTATCAACTGTTGTACAGCAGGGAAACAGGCCCTTTGGTCCAACAAGTCTGCGCCGACCATCACCCAACCATTTATACTTTTCCCACTTCATTCTCCCCACATTCCCATCAACTCCCCCACCCATTATTCTACCACTCACGCACACCCTAGGGACAGTTTACAGCGGCCAATTAACCTGCCGACCTGCACGTCTCTGGGACGTGAGAGGGAACCAGAGCACCCAGGGAAAACCCACATGGTCACAGGGAGAACATGCAAACTCCACACCGACAGCACCGGAGGTCAGGATTGAACCCTGGTCTCTGGTGCTCTGAGGCTGCAGCTCTATCAGTGAACACTCTCTCCACAAGTATTAACTCACCTGCTGAGAATTTCCATCTTTATCTGTTTTTGTTCTGATGTTTTGTGATAGTATTTAGTTCTTAGGTTTTGCCTTAACTTCATCACCATATTCTTAATTTCTAGTTGGTTTTGCCATCTCCCTGAAGCTTTCAACTTTCACAGATGGCATACAGGCTTCCAATTCCTTCACCGCACCCACCCCCACCCGCTACTTTTTCTCATTGACTCTTTCAGCCAAACTTAACTGCTTCATGTGAGCACCATCAGGCAGATGTTGGCACCCAGCCACGTATGGATGTATTGGGAGAGTTTGATTGAAGAGCTAGAAGGGCAGGGGGAGGTGGTCTAGCAATGTGATTCCTGAGCTTGAGGTTAGGTTGCGGATGGGATTTCATTTCAGGGGTGTTTTGAGTTGTCAGAATTGGAAGGGTTTAGAGAGAATCATACGCCTCACAGAAACCACTGCGTTCATACATCTAACATGGAGCACATCTAAGATATAAGGTATCTTTATTAGTCACATGTACATCGAAACACAGTGAAATGCATCTTTTGCGTAGTGTTCTGGGGGCAGCCCACAAGTGTCGCCACACTTCTGGCGCCAACATAGCACGCCCACAACTTCCTAACCCGTACGTCTTTGGAATGTGGGAGGAAACCGGAGCACCCGGAGGAAACCCACACAGACACAGGGAGAACGTACAAACTCCTTACAGACAGTGGCCGGAATTGAACCCGGGTCGCTGGCGCTGTAAAGCGTTACGCTAACCGCTGCACTACCGTGCCTGCCCATCTACACCAATCCCATTTGCCTGCGATAGGTTCACATCCATCTCCTCCCTTCTTATCCAAGTACCTGTCCAAATGCCTTTTAAATGTAATTGTACCTGCCTCGCCCACCTCCTCTGGCAGCCCATTCCAAATATTCACCACCCTTGGTGTGAGGAAACCCACCCATCAGATCTCCTTTTAAATTTCTCCCCTCTCACCTTAAGCCTGTACCCTCTAGTTCTAGACTCCCCTACCCTGGGAAAAAGACTGATTATCCCAGCTGTCCTTCATAATTTTGTAAAGCTGGATAAGGTCACCCCTCAGCCTCCAGAACAAACCCGGCTTGTCTAATCTCTCATAACCACAGCCCTCCATTCCAGGCGACATCCTGGTGAATCTCTTCTGCACTCTCTCGGTTGCTACCACATCCTTCCTGTAGTGAGGTGACCAGAACTGTACACAATACTCCAAGTGCGGCCTGACCGCTGTTTTGTTCAGCTGCAACAGGACATCCCAACTCTTGTACTCAAAGTCTTGGCCCTTGAAGGCAAGTGTGCCTTTTTCACTTCCTTATCCACATGTGTGGCCACTTTCAGGGAGCTCTGGACTTGCATCCCGAGGTCTTTCTATACATCAGTGTTCCTAAAATCCCTGCCATTTACTCTCCATGTCCGACTGGAATTTGATTTCCCAAAGTGCATTACCTCTCACTTGTCTGGATTTAATTCCGTCTGCCAATGCTTTACCCAATATTCCTGCAGATCTGTGTCGCACTGTATCTTTAAACAATCTTCTTTGGTATCTACAACACCAACTCTTGTGTTGTCTGCAGATTTACTAATCGTATATTCAAATCAAACGAATGTCCCAGCACTGATCCCTGCAGTACGCCACTTATTACAGATTTCCAGTCAGGAAAAACACCTGTCGAGCACCTTTGCTCCATCCGTCGCAACAACCAGGATCTCCCGGTGGCCACCCACTTCAGTTCCACATCCCATTCCCACACTGACATGTCCGTCCACGGCCTCCTCTACTGCCACGTTGAGGCCAGACGCAGGTTGGAGGAACAACACCTCATATTCCGCCTTGGGAGTCTCCAACCTGTTGCCTCAACATCGATTCATTGATTTCGCTAACTTCTGGTAACCCCACCCCCACTCCTGTCTTCCCTCATTCCCGTGGCTCCCTTCCCCTGCCTTGATGACCTGTCCACCTCCTCTCCCCCATCCTTTATTCCATGGTCCACTGCCCTCTCCTCTTGGATTCCTTCTCCTTCAGGCCTTTGCCTCTTCTACCTGTCACCTCTCAGCTTATTACATCTTTCCCCTCTCACCTGGACTCACCTGTCACCTGCCTGCCTGTGCTCCTCCCCCCTCCCCCCCACCTTCTTATTCCGGCCTCTGCCCTCTTCCTTTCCAGTCCTGATGAAGGGTCTCGGCCCGAAATGTCAGCTGTTTATTTCCCTCCACGGATGCTGCCTGACCTGCTGAGTTCCTCCAGCACTTTGTGTGTGTGTGTGTGTGTGTGTGTGTGTGTGTGTGTGTTGCTCCAGATTCCAGCATCTGCAGAATTCCCTGTGTGTCCGCCACTACCCTTCGTCTCCTGTTACCCAGCCAGTTTTCGATTCAATTCACCAACCTGCCTTGGATCCTTGGTGCCTGAACATTCTTATCTTGGAAGGTTTTATTACTTTGCTCGTTCACAGGGTGCAGACACAGTTGGCAAGGCCAACAGTTATTGCTCATCGGTGATTGCCCCTGCATGGAGTGGCTGACTGTGTGATTCCAGAGGGCAGTTTTGAGCCAATGATATTGGTGGGGCTGGAGTCATATATGGGTGGCAAATGTCCTCCCTCGAAGACATTAATTGCCCACTTCAAGGACAATTCAACGGTTTTACTCCAGATGTATTTTGGAATTGGATTCCATTTCCCCAGCTGGTGTGCCAGGATGGGCCAGGTCTCTCAGGATCCATGCCATTCCTGAGGATCTTTCCATTGATGGGTTTCTTGTTTGTTTGCCTATGACAACAATGAAACACGGGGCATAAATGTCATGAAAGTTAGCTTTTTCCAGCAGCAGTACAGTACAAACATAAGTTAACATAAACTTAAGGTAACAAATTATAATAATTTACCCATGAACAAAATAATGACATCAGTGCAAGATTGAGAGATGAAAAAATATCAGAATCGGGTTTATTATCACTGACGGATGATGTGAAATGTGTTGTTCTGTGGCAGCAGTACAGTGCAAGACATAAAATTACTAAAATTACAAAAATAAATAGTGCAAAAGAAAAGGAATAATGAGGTAGTGTTCATGGACTGTTTGGAAATCTAATGGCGGTATAGTCCGAGGTAGTGTTGGGGTTTTTCTGGTGGTATTGGTTTATTATTGTCACTTGTGAGGTACAGTGAAAAACTTGTCTTGCATACCATTCATACTGGTCAATTCATTACACAGTGCAGTTACATTGAGTTAGTACAGAGTGCATTGATGTAGTACAGGTAAAAACAGTAACAGTACAGAGAAAGTGCAGTGCAATAAGGTGCAAGGTCACAACAAGGTAGATCGTGAGGTCAGAGTTCATCTTATCGTATAAGGGAACCGTTCAATAGTCTTATCACAGTGGGATAGAAGCTGTCCTTAAGTCTGGTGGTACGTGCCTTCAGGCTCCTGTATCTTCTACCCGATGGAAGAGGAGAGAAGAGAGAATGTCCTGGGTGCGTGGGGTTTTTGATTATGCTGGCTGCTTCACCAAGACAGTGAGAGGTAAAGACAGAGTCCAAGGAGGGGTGGGTTCAAGAACCTGACGGCAGTGGGGAAGAAGCTGTTGTTGAACCTTGAGGTGTGGGTCTTCAGGTTCCTGTACCTCCTGCCTAATGGCAGCATCGAGAAGAGGGCATGGCCCGGATGGTGGGGGTCCCTGATGATGGTTTTGCAAGGAACCTGGTGTTAGGGTTGCCCAGAATCCTGCAATCAGTAAACAGCACAGGGCCAGAACAGGCCTGAACAAAGCAGTGAAACCATTCAGGAACAACAAAGATGTACCGCAAGTTAAACAAACAAAATCAATCAAACTAGTCCTTGCAAGTGATCGGACCTGATGTGTTGCTAGTCACTTGAAAGGCTTGATGATTTAATTATCCAGTGAAGGGTTTGCTACAGCGGCGTGCCTCTCCTGCAAGGTTTCTCCCTCTTTGTCACAGGGATCAAGATGTTTACACTAAGGCACTCCTCCCTCTCAGTAAAGCTGATAATTCTGTTTGATTAGTAAAATCAAAAAGGATATCCGAAAATTCTGAAGTTTGAAGCTGAAGTTTGCCCTTGTGTGTGTGAATGTCCCGGCACACTGCTGGAGCACGATCAAATGAGAGCTGGCCCTCCTCCATTTTAGGAGTAAGGCGGATGGTCTGTCACGGTGGTTTGAAGGAGTAGCTTAAAACAGGAGAGAGGTAGGGAGGGAATTCCAGAGCAGGGTGGCTGCGCAGCTGAAAGCACAGCTGACAGTGGGGGAGTGAGTAAATTTGGGGATAATCAAGAACACAAGAGAATAGGAGGAGGCCACTTGGTCCCACAAGCCTGCCCCACCATTCAATATGATCGTGGCTGATCTACGCTGGCCTCAACTCCTCTTCTGTGCCAGTTCCCTATACCCTCTATTCCTTGATCTCTCAAATATTTTTCTCACCTTAACTGATCCAGCCTCCACCACCCTCAGGGGCAGAGAATTCCAGAGATTCACTGCCTTCAGAGAAGAAACTATCTACGCGCCTCAGTTTTTAATGACTGGCCCCTGATCTTGCAGTTATGTCCCCTCGTTTGTGACTCTGGAAGAGGCCAGAACTGGAGGGATGCAGAGATCTCGGGGTAGGAGGAGGTCAGGTGGTGGAGGGTGGGGAAGGCCACGGGGATTCCCCTGCCTCTGTGTCTGTCCACGTTACGGGCACTTCAGAACCATCTCTGACCACCCTGCTTCAGGGGTTCCTGCAGGGGTAGTGTTGGTCTTTGCTGTGTTGATGTCCCTCGGAAGTCTGCGAGGTTTCACCACAGGTGGTGGTACACAAATGCAACTTGTTCTGGAGCAACAAATGGTCCCGATGCAGGGTCTTGACTCTCCGCCCCCCCCTCCCCCCCCCGCACCCCACAGATGCTGCTCGACCCGCTGAGTTCCTCCAGCAGCATGTGTGTTGCTCCAGATTCTGGCACCTACACTCCCTTGTGTCTGCAAGTTGTCCTTGATGCTGACTTACAAAGGTGGTTAAAACCTGCCCCTTGATTGTTCACATCCTGTCCTGGGCAGGAGCCTGGGGCACGAGGCAGCAGGAACCCAAGACTAACGTTCTGAGGCATTTTCCACAACTCTGACCCAGACCCCCCACTGCTGGGGGAAGGTCGTTCCCGTTGCAGTGAATGATTAGTGCACAGCAAGCTCCCACCAGCTGTGAGAACAGCTGGGCCATCCTCTATTGTGATAGAACGTAGAATGCTACAGGATGGGGACAGGCCCTTTGGCCCACCATGTCTGTGCTGTCCATGATGCCAATTGAAGCTCCTTCTGTCTGCCCGCATGCAGTCTGTATCGCTCCATTCCCTGCCTGTTCATGTGGTGTGGATTAAGGGATAAATGTTGACCGGGAGGGTCTTTTACATCCATTATGGAGGGGGTTTTGGTTTAATGTGCTATCTAGAAGACTGCATCCCTGCTGTGGTCAGTTCGGAACTCTGATCTCAAGAGTCCAGAGTGTGACTAGACCTAAGAACAGCTTCTATCCTGCTGTTATCAGACTCTTGTACGGACCTCTGATGCGCTAAAGATGAACTCTTTGTTCTCCCCATCTACCTCGTTGTGGCCCCTGCACTTTATTTGTCTGCCTGCGCTGTACTTTCTCAGTAACTGTAGCGATATAATTTGCATTGCGTTGTTACTTCTCCCTTGTTCTATCTCAATGTACTAATGTTCTGCGATGGTCTGTATTGATGGTTTGCAAAACTAAGTTTTTACTACCTTGATGTACTTGTGTACGGAATGATCTGTCTGGATGACATGCAAACAAAAGCTTTTCCTTGTATCTCGGTACATGTGACAACAATAAACCAATCCCATCCAATGTGAAACATTAACCTCTGGCTTGGGAGTGGCTGGCACAGAATGTACTGAGGGCACTGGAGTTCTCCTTAGCCACAGGGAGACCAAGCGTGCAGCCTGTGCGAAGAAGGGGAGAGACCAAGTGTCTTCACTGGAATCTCCTTGGCTAGATCCCTGGGAGAGCTCCCCTGCACAGCTTCAGTCTGGTAGGCAGAAGGATTGGGGGGTGTATGAGGGCAAATGTACCCTCCATTTCACATCCCACCCAGAAAACTGCACCTCCGACTTTGTGGCACTCCCTCAGCATTGCACTCTCGAGTCGGTTCAATGGGTGATATTCTGATCAGTTAATAACCAGTGTAACAGATTATAACATTGCCCCTGGGATTTGTTAAGGCCTACAGTTTAATCTCTTTAATGATAAGCCTGAATGAAAACCAAGGTAAATTTCCAAAACAAATGCATGATAATCTTTCGTGCCGTGCACTTGCAAAGTGCAAACCTTTGCACAGAGGACCAGTGGGTTTTTCCTACTTTTTGGAAAGGCAAAGGGGTCTGAATTTAGATGTTGGTGGCAATTGGCAAAATCCTGGAGCTACTGGAGGTTTCATCCTGTAGTCACTTGCCCCAAAACTTCTACTGGTTGTTTGGCACCTCCATCCTGACAGGGCCCCACCTCTCCACTGTGGAGAGACTTGGAGTCATAAGAGTAACACAGCACAGAAACCCAACTCATCCATGCCTTGTGAGACCATTCATCCCATCGGTGTTGTACCAGTCCCATTCTCCCTCTACTTATCAAAGTCGAGTTTATTGTCAGATGCACAAGTCCATGTGTGCACAGGTCCAACGGAAAGCTTACTTGCAGCAGCATCGCAGGCACATAGCATCATTTAAGCAGCATTCACAAGAAAAGCACAAAAATTATGTATAATTTACAAGAAAGAACGCAATTAGATCAAAAAAAAGTCATTGTAGTGCAAAGTGGTCACAGTGTTGCTGTACTGAGGTTGTGATTAGGGGTGTGCCGGTTGGTTCAAGAACCAAATGGTTGAAGGGAAGTAGCTGTCCCTGAACCTGGTGGTGTGGGACTTCAGGCTCCTGTACCTCCTGCCCGATGGGAGCTTATTTCCCCAAAGCCTATTGTCTTCTACACGTCCATCAACTCCACTTTGATGGGTTGACTACTTACCTACACTGGGGGGGGGGGGGGGGGGGGGGAACAGTAATTTACGCTGGCCAATTAACCTATCAGCACGGCTTTGGGATGCGAGGGCAAACTGAAGCACTCCGAGGAAACCCACACGGTCACAGGGAGAACGTGCAAACCCTGCACCCCAGGGTCGAGATCAAACCTGAGTCCTTGGGAGTTCTGAGGCAGCAGCACTACCCGCTGCACCCCATTATTTGATTGGCTGATTCCTGATTGTAAGTCAACTTGCTGTTCCTCCATTTTCAGTACTTGCTGTCCGGCTAGTTTCCTTTCACTTGTTCAAAGCACTCAATGCTTACACCCACCCTGGAAGCTTGAGGTCTGCTCCCCACAGACACCAGCAGCCCAGTGCAAGGCCCTCACTAAACACAGCCTCGATTTCCCTCAGTTGCTATTGCATAAGCTGCCGGTGGAACCGCTCCCAAAGTCTCGGGAGTCCTTCGGGGCTGCCTTAGTGGTTCTTCTCACTTCCAGCTAAGGAGGAGGAGGTTTAAGGGAAGTGTTTAAGTTCAGGATGGACTAAGTTGGGAGAAACTGCTCCTAGGATTAGAATCAGATTTATTATCACTGACATATGATGTGAAATGTGTTGTTTTGCAGCAGCAGTGCAAGACATAAAATTACTATAAATTACAAAATAATTAAATAGTGAAAAAAAGAACAATGAGGTGGTTTTTATGGGTTCATGGACCATTCAGAAATCTGATGGCGGAGGGGAAGAAGCTGTTCCTGAATCGTTCGGTGTGGGTCTTCAGGCTCCTGTACCTCCTCCCCGATGGTAGTAACGAGAAGAGGGCATGTCCTGGGTGGTGAGGGTCCCTAATGATGGATGCCGCCTTTTTGAGGCGCCGCCTCTTGAAGATGTCCTTGACGGTGGGGAGGGTTGTGCCCGTGATGGAGCTGGCTGGGTCTACAACCCTCTGCAGCCTCTTGTGATCATGTGCATTGGAGCCTCCGTACCAGGCGGTGATGCAACCAGTCAGAATGCTCTCCACTGTACATCTATAGAAATTTGTAAGAGTCTTTGGTGACGTACCGAATCTCCTCAATTTCCTAACGAAGTAGAGCTGCTGGCATGTGTTCTTCATGATTGCATCAGGAGGGTGGGTGTCCTGAGTTCACAAGTGAAGGGGGAATGGGAATCAGCAGAAGGAATTCAAAAGTTTCTCTTGCCCAGCGGGTTCTTGTGATCTGGAGTATTAATTCAATAGGAGCTTTTGATTAGATACGTACACTGAAGGTGAGTAATTTGCAGGGGAGTGCTGCTGATTAGAGAGAGCTTTCAGAGAACAAGCACAGTCAGAAGGAGCCAAATCTCTTCCTCTGCCTGGACTGTGAGGTTCTGCAGGTTTTGATACTGTGACTGCATCTGTTAACACGGCTTTCTGTAGTGGGCGAACATGCAGGAAGCTGGTTTGGTTGTTCTGAACCTGGTTTGGATTACACTCTGGAATGTAAACTCGAGGTCATCCAAGATCCTGCTGCCAGTCACTGACACACACCAGGCAGTCTGTGAGTGGTGTCTCTCTTAATGTGGTTGGTTCTGTTCCTGCCTAGTGAATCCTTGGAATCAATGCAGCTACTTAAGATGCATGGGTTTTTACTTACAAAAGGCTGCACTCGATTAAAAGGGGGTGGGACTTTTTGGGAATTCTCGCAGGCAAATGCAAAGCAGCAGGAAAGGAGCATTCATTGCACAGCGCTGTTCGTAGCACCTTACTTCTCGATGGCCGTTCCGCCTCTGGGCTTCAGGTACACAACCTGCATTCCCCGCGGAGTGATTCCCTCCTTGTGCTGTGGAGTACAGTTGGAGCCAAGGTGCAGTTGAATGTTTCCCCTCCACCACTTTGTATGTGAAACTGGATACTCTCAAGGAGCACTGAGGTGCACTTTGTCAGAAAATTTGGAACCAATGGGATTTGTAACGGCGGGGGAGGGTGGAGAAACTATCTGGAATAGCACGAAGAGCGAGTGGAGGGAAATTAATTGCACGGTGAAGTGGCTAGATTAGTCAGCCTTCCCAACATGCCCTCAAACCTACAGAGATACTTCATTATTGAACACCTACAAAGCTATGGAAATACATGGTTCCCTGGAAGTGGTGAAGAAGGCGTTTGGCACGCTGGCCTTCATCGGTCATAGGAGTTGGAGTGTCATGCTACAGCTGTACGAAATGTTAGTGAGACCACACCTGCAATATTGTGTGCAGTTCTGGTTGCCAGGCTACAGGGAGCATGCAATTAAGTTAGAGAGGGGCCAGAAAAGATTCACCAGGATGTTACTGGGACTGCAGGGCTTGAGTTATAAGGAGAGACTGGACAGGCTGGGACTGTTTCCCCAAGAACTAAGGAGGCTGAGAGGTGAACTTCTCGATGCTTAGAAAATCATGAGGAGCATCGATAGAGTAGATAGTTGCAGTCTTTTTCCCAGGGTAGGGGAGTCTCAAACCAAAAGACATAGGTTTGAGGTGAGAGGGGAAATATTTAAAGGGGACCTGAGGGGCAAGTCTTTCACACAAAGGTTGGTGGGTGTGTGGAACGAGCTGCCAGAGGAAGTGGTAGAGGTGGGTACAGTTACAATGTTTAAAAGACATTTGGACAGGTACAACACACAAAAAGTGCTGGAGGAACTCAGCAGGTCGGGCAGCATCCATGGAGGGAAATAAACAGTCAGCGTTTCGGGCCAAGACCCTTCATCGGGACTGGAAAGGAAGAGAGCAGAAGCTGGAATAAGGAGGGGGAGGAGCACGAGCTGGCAGGTGATGGGTGGGATCAGGGGATAGGTGAGTCCAGGTGAGAAGGGGAAGGTAGTGGGTGTAGACAGGTACATGAATGGGGAAGGTTTAGAGGGATATGGGCCAAATACAGGCAAATGGGATGAGTGGTCAGCATGGATGAACATAGAGCATTACAGCACAGTACAGGCCCTTCGGCCCACAGTGTTATGCTGACATTTTATCCTGCTCTAAGATCTATCTAACCCTTCCCTCCCACATAGCCCCCCCATTTCTCTATCATTCATGTGTCTATCTAAGAGTCTCTTAAATGTCCCTAATGTATTTGCCCCCACAACCTTTGTGTAGGCAATGCATTCCACACACCCACCACTCTCTGTGTAAAAAAAAACCTTAACCCCTGACGTCCCCCTTAAACCTTCCTCCAGTCACCTTAAAATTATGCCCCCTCATGTTAGCCATTGTCACCCTGGGAAAAAGATCTCCGACTGTCCACTCGATCTATGCCTCTTATCATCTTGTACACCTCTATCAAGTCACCTCTCATCAGGACTGCTGCTAGATCCATGTTGTGTACAGCACAGCCCTATCCGTATGGAATGGCCTTCCCTGCTTTGAATAAAAACAGCTCATTCCGTATTGGTCAGGTAAACACTCCAAGAACATTCATACATGCCAGAAGTTTAAAGGAGTCTCCCACTGCTGTATCTGTTTTTAAAAAGTCAAATTAAAAATTAATGTTTGCCATTTTAACTCTCTCCGTGATTACGTTTGGCTTGACTTTTCCAATGTGTCTCTGCCCTGGTTTCTCTTTGTAAAATCGAGGGCTGCCAAGTTTGGTTTCTGTTCTCGCTGACCCACACCACCCCCCCCCCCCCCACCCCCACAGAGAAGCACCTTTACACTGTCGTCTCCAAGTGAAAACCAGCCTTTGCTCCATCGACCCCGTCTACACTTCCCGCTGCTTTGTGAAAGCAGCCAACGTAATCAAGGATCCCTCCCACCCCGGACATTCCCTCTTCTCCCCCCTCCCATTGAGCAGAAACAAAAGCTTGAGAACACATACCACCAGGCTCAAGGACAGCTTCTATCCTGCAGTTATGAGACTGTTGAAGGGACCTCTTGTACGATAAGATGGACTTTTCATCTCTCAATCTACCTCATCACGGCTGTTGAACTTTATTTGTCTGCCTGCACTGCACTCTCTCTCTACTCTGCGTTCTCTGTTTTTTTCCCCTTTTATAGTACATCAATGTTTTATGTACGGAATGACCTGCCTGAATGGCACGCAAACAAAATCTTTTCACTATATCTCGGTACGTGACAATAAGAAACCAATTACCCCCAAGCCCTGCCCAGAACCATCTTTACACTGTCATCAACTCAAACCCATGACCTCCTCTTGTCTGTAATTCACTGGGATCTCTGCATTCCTCTTGTTCCTCCCTCTCGACCACCCTTCCACGTAATCATTCCCCCTCTGACCCTGAGCCCTTCCCACACCTCTTTCTTCAACCAAGCTTTTGCACTACCTGGCTAGGTGTTCAACTGTCTTTAGTAGTGCACTTGTGAGAAGTGTAAACAGGTTAGAAAGTCATATATCAATAACGTTGTTTGATCAGTGACTGGGTGACAGAATGAAGGAGCTGAAATAATAACTGTTGACACATAATCATCAATCAACTGTAGGTCTGCTTCTCATTACACCAGATCCCACCCTCAGCAACTTCAACGAACTGCTTTGACCCCACGATTCCATCAGATTTCTGCTTTCAATAAAATTCCATGAATCTTCCACCAGGCAGCCCACTGTAGGTAGCGGGGAGCAAGCCTTCACTTGTTTTTGGAGACACAAGGGACTGCAGATGCTGGAATCGGTAATTGGTATGTTATTGTCACATGTACCGAGGTACAGTGAAAAACTTTTGTATGTCATCCCACAGATCATTCCATACATGTACATGGAGGAATGTATGGAATGAACACTTTATTCTGCATTCTGTTAATGCTTACAGCTACAGAGAAAGTGCAGTGCAGGACAGACAATAAGGTGCAAGGGCCATGACGAGAAAGATTGAGAGATAGAGAGATAGATTGAGAGAGAGACAGACAGACAAGCAATCGTTATCGTACGAGGTCCATTCAGGAGCCTGATAACTGTGGGATAGAAGCTGTCCTTGAGTGCGCAACAAACCATCTGCTGGAGGAACACAGTGGGTTGAGCAGCATCTGTGTTGGGGGGGGGGGGGGGGGAGGGGAGAGGGAGGCGGGAAGGAATTGTTGACTCAGCCCAATGTGTTCTTCCAGCAGATAGTTTGATGATTCACTTAATTTTCTTGCCTGGTGAGGAAATGTACAGTTAACAAGTCCTGATGTGGCTTTGAGGGTGCAAGTCTCCAGCATGGACCACTTGGGCTGAATGGCCTGATTTGGAGTGTGACGAGGATACCACTCGGACTGGGCTATCTACCATGTGTAAGGTTGGTGGGCAATGGTCCGTGGATGGTGATTAACACTGCTCTGGCACATCGACATCAGAACCATGTAACCAATGGGAATGTTCTCAGGGAGAACACAACAACTTGCATGTGTAAGGTGCCTTTGACGTGCTGGCGATGACCCAAGGTGTGTAACACATCCAGGA
The DNA here is from genome assembly GCF_009764475.1 of Pristis pectinata. Taxonomy (NCBI): domain Eukaryota; kingdom Metazoa; phylum Chordata; class Chondrichthyes; order Rhinopristiformes; family Pristidae; genus Pristis; species Pristis pectinata. The sequence continues at coordinate 84,540,812 of NC_067415.1, forward strand.
GGGGTATAACACAGGTGACCGACTGAAGGATAAGCAGGGATGCGGAGGGTAGTGGAGCTGGAGGAGGTTGCAGAGAAGGGGAGAAGGATGAGGCTCTGTCAGGTTTCAAAAACCAAGGGGTGAATTTTAAAATTGTGTTTCTGGTATCGCTGGCAGTGCAGCACTCCCTCAGTTCTGTGCCACGTGAGACTGCAAACCTCTGAGGCGAGTGTACAACCCCCTGAACTCACTGGAAACACGAGACTGCAGTTGCTGGAATCTAGAACAACACACAAGAAGCTGGAGGAACTCAGTGGGTCAGGCAGCATCTACAGAGGGAAATGGGCAGTCCATGTTTCAAGTTGAGACCTTTCATCTGGATCGCTTTGGGTCGAGACCCTTCAGTCCAGATGAAGGGTCTTGACCCAAAATGTCGACTGTCCATCTCCCTCCATAGATGCTGCCTGACCCTATTGTGGTACCTATTTAAAACTGATCAAAGAAAACGCATGCAAACCAAGTCCCACACTTCCGTAATGTTGCCAGTCAAGTTCATGTTTGTCCTCAACTCATTTAGTGTTGGAAGTTCAGTGACTGGACATCTCACCCAGTGCACATTCTGTTGTGATGGTCTTGGATGATGAGTGTTGCGAGATTAGAGCTACCTCTTGGTCAAGAAAGCACACCAAACGCCTCTACGTCCACAGAAGGCTAAGGAAATTTGGCATGTTCCTAATGACCCTCACTAATCTTTACAGATGCACTGTAGAAAGCATCCTATCCAGATACATCACAGCTTGGTGTGGCAACTGCTCTGCCCAAGACCGCAGGAACTTGCAGAGAGTTGTGGACACAGCTCAACCCAACACGCAAACCAGCCTCCCTTTCACTGACTACGCCTGCACTTCCCACTGCCTCAGGAAAGCAGCCAACATAATCAATGACCCCTCCCACCCCGGACATTCTCTCTTCTCCCACCTCCCATCGGGCAGAAGATACAAAAGCTTGAAAGCACGCACCACCAGGCTCAAGATCAGCTTCTATCCGCTGTTAAAAGACTCTTGAATGGACCTCTTGTACAATAAAGATAAACTCTTGATCTCCATCTTACCTCATCATGGCCCTTGCACTTTATTGGTCTACCTGCACTGCACTCTTCATGTAACTGTAACGCTACATTCTGCATTCTGTTATTGCTTCTCCCTTTGTATTACCTCGATGTACAAATGTTTGGAATGATCTGTATGGATAGCATACAAAGTTTTTCTCTGTATCTCAGTACATGTGACAATAATAAACCAATGCCAATTCCAACATCCCAAAGTTGTTCTTCACGATTGAGATGGAAGAACAGTTGGGAGGGAATCAAAGTCCAGTGGTTTCAGGTGAGGCTTTTCAAGGCTGGGCAAGAAGCTAACATGGTACAAACGTTGAGGGTGATTTGCAGAAAACTATGTCATTGGAGTGCTTCTGGAGCAAACCTTGATTCAACCAGACAGACGCAGATGTTGGGGTGTGTGACCAGAGGAGAAGGTCCTAAGGAGTGCTAGAAAGCGAGAGACTTCCTTTACTGAAGTCTTTGCTTCAGTTTCCTTGGGGCACGGCGATGGTCTGTTCTACCCAACTCTTCAGTGCGGGAGCAGAGTGTGTGAAGAGGACAGAATAAAATGGAACCACCTCATTTTCCATCTTGGGACCTTAGAGGCTAATGGGATGAACATCGAACTCTCCCACTTTAAGTAAACCAACCCCCTCCCCCCGCCCCCCCCCCCATGCCTCTTCTTCCATTTCCTAGCCTATCTCTCTTTCTCCTCACCAATTTTTTCCCCTCTCTCCCTTCCCTCTCCTCCCTTCCCTCCATGCCACCTGCCTCCATACCTGTGACCAGTCCCCCGGTGGATCTGCTCTCCCCTCCTCCCCCGCACCTGCCCATCACTATCTCTTACCTGCATCTACCTATCACCACCCTGTGCCCACCCCACCTCCCCTCTTTTGTCCACCTATCACTGCTCAGCTTTCCCCCCCTATAAACTGGGCTTCCCCTTTTCCCACCTTCAGTCCTGAAGAAGGGTCCTGACCCAAAACGTTGACTGTCTGCTTTTCTCCACGGATGCTGCCTGGCCTGCTGAGTTCCTCCAGCATCTTGTTTTTTTTTCATCTAGATTCCAGTCCTTTGTTTCTCGAGAATAAAATGGAAATATCCAGTAGGACGGGTGGTGTTAGTGGAGGGAGAGCGGTTCAGGTCAATGAGCAGATGAAATAAATGGTGGATGTAGTGGAGACCAGGGTCGGAGGAGTGCGGAGACCTTGGAAGGTTGAGGGGCTGGCTGGCGGGCAAGAGGCATTAGAAAACAAGGATGAGAACTTTTTTGAAAAAACAGGGCTCTGTTGGTTTTGACGAAAGGTCGTGACCTTGAAACTTTCCCTCTGCTTGTCCCTCTCTGGATTCGGCCACTCTGCTGAGTAGCCCCAGGATCTGCTGTTTGTGTTTCAGACTTCCAGCGTCTGCAGTACTTGGCTTCTGGAGAAGGGAAAAAAAACGTTTGCAAATCACACTTAATTAAAGTCAGACGATTGAATAGCCAATGACAAAAAGGGTTGGCCTCCTCCTGAGAGCAGCTGGCCCGATGATTGGACGCTGACCTGAGCGCACAAACTCCTTCCTGTCAGTGACTGGTCCCCGACCTCCTAAGGTCAAATAACACAGTGCGGGGAGAGTTGCTGTAACACAGCACACCCACCGAGCCTGTGGACCGGTTCGTGTGGATTGACACCAGGAGCCAATGTGCCTTGTAGGGGAAAGAAAGCAGTACATTGTTATTACAACTGCCGTGAGATGTGTTAACTGTCTGTAACAGCAGAGCTTCATTTAACTGCCCTGGCTATTCTGTGCACCAGACAAACTCCAAGACCGAAATATTACTCCCCCACTCCCTTGTCTGAAGTCACTGACTCATGCCAAGTTCATGCTCTGATCCTGCAGTATTACAGTGTCCAAAAATGTACATCGAAAGGCATTGTATAACTGTGGTAAAAGGTCTTAAGCTGTCTTGCAGGGATGAAGAACATGTTCAGATTTTGCAACAAGTTCTTAGGGCTGAAAATCACAATTGGAGTGTCTCGGAGTGGCGGAGGGGTTTTAGGGAGGGAGTTCCTCGGGGTCCCCCAGCTAAAGGCATGGCTGACAGTATAGGAACGATTAAATTTAGGATGAGTAAAGACAGGCTGTGCTATAATGGCTATCGATCAGTTGTCACTTGGCCACTCTAGTCTTGCTCCTGTTGTATTAATGACTGCGTGTCATCCACTCCTCTGAGATACTCTAGAGGCTGAGGTTGTGAAAGGTGCTACAGAAATTCAAGTCTTTCAGAGGGTCTCACCCCTCATTTGAATAGCCAAGTGACTACTGGGCAATAGCCATTACAGTCAACCCCAACTTTACTCAACCCTCATTTTATTGTTTATTTTGACTTCCATTTTAGTCCTTAAGTAATAAACATATAAATTTCCAGAGCACCCCTCACTAATATTGTTTCTGAAGCATTGCTGTGTAGAAAACAATGCAGTTAGTTTGCATATATCATTCCGAGTGGTTAGCGTAACGCTATTACAGCACCAGAGACCCAGGTTCAATTCCCGCCGCTGTCTGTAAGGAGTTTGTACGTTCTCCCCGTGTCTGCGTGGGCTTCTTCCGGGTGCTTCGGTTTCCTCCCACATTCCAAAGACGTACGGGTCAGGAAGTTGTGGGCGTGCTATGTTGGTGCCGGGAGCGTGGCGACACTTGCAGGCTGCCCCTAGAACACTCAATGCAAAAGATGCATTTCACTGTGTGTTTCGATGTACATGTGACTAATAAAGAAATCTTATCCCCAAAAACACCAACGTAATGGTCAACCAACTTGCTTTTGGTGATTGAGGGGCAGCTACCATTGCAAATGGATACAAGTTCAAATCCCACATCAGCAATAGTAGTAATTAAATAAATAAAAAGCCAGCATCAGAGATGGTGACTGTGAAGCTTCTAGACTTTTGTAACAATTCTGCTTGATTCATTATTGTCCTTTAGAGAGGCAGTCCTTGGCTTGTCCAGCTTAAATGTGACCACAGGAATGTAGTTGACTCCTAAATGCCCTTTGAAAGACGTGCAATAGCCAAACCACTGGTAGCAGTCCAGGAAGAAGGTTGTAATGGGCAGAGTGCTGCCCTTGGCAGCTGTGCCCATGCACTGTAAACAAATAAAGAAGTATACTCTTTAAACATAATTAATCCAGAACGCCCAAATATCTGCATGACTTAACTCCTCTTGTTGGCCCAGATATTTGGCTGACTTGGCTACTGTTTTTGCATGGCCAGTTTATCAGTTTGATTGCTCGTCTGCTAGATTTCTACCCAGTATGTCTCGTCTGAATGGCAGTAATTAACTGCAGACGATTTAGTGCAAATTGCTGCGTCGGTTTTTGGAAATTTCTGATATTCTTAATTATAGTCTGAACTTTAACTGAGTTGTATTGAACTCTTTGATATGTTGCAGGCAAGCGGGTTTTAAAAGTTATAACTTTGAACCTTAAGATTGTTTCGAGATTTAAAAAAAATTGTTAACGAATAGTGTTTGGGTTTCAGTACTTAGTGCTTAATATAATTGTGCAGATAGAAATCTATAGGTGCACTTTCTAATTGCAAAGATCTACTAATTAAAAGAATAACTTCCTAGGGCAGTAGAGTTAGGCAGCAAATAATTGCGGTCTTCACTTGTTTGCCAGCTGTATCTCAGTGGTTACTCGAGGCAGGAGGTTAATGGTTGAGGTTGCACTCCCTGGGATGTGAGGACAATACCATCCTGATGTCCCTGCCCTGTGTGAAGGAAGTGCTGTATGTCAGAAGTGCCTTTTACTGATGTGATATTAAACACATTTGATCTCATGGGGATGGGTGAAGCAGGATATTTACCCTGACCTCTACTTACCCCTCTGTTACACATCGCAAAACAAAACTGATCCCGTCATAATCCTGTTATTGTTTGTGGGATCTTGCTGTGTGCAGGTTGAGCATTTCCTGCATTACAAAAGCCCGTATTTCCTTGTGTTATGTTGGTGGTAAAGTGCTTTGAGACGTTCTGAGATCTGAGGGAAGTTTGCATTCCTTTTAGGTTAACAGGTATTTAAAATATAATATTTAAATCCTCGAAGTTGTTTATGGAACAAATTACATTAAGTCTATAAAAATGAATCACCGCAGATGCAGGAAATCTGAGACAAAAACAGAAAATGCTGTAACTACACAGAGGTTCAGGCAGCATCTGTGGAGAGAGAAGCAAGTCAATGTTTCAGGTCAACAACCTTTGACTTGAGATGTTGATGCTGCCTGACCTGCTGAGAGTTTCTAACATTTTCTGTTTTTATTCAAGTTCAGGTTTATTGTAATGGGCATTGAGTTCTACCATTCACAAGATTTAAGTAGGTATTTAAACACTAGGGAGGGGGTATTCACTAGGAAGGGGGTGTGGTGGTCTGAGTTGGTGACAGCCTATATTTTCAGGAGGAGAAAGCAAGCCACTTGGTTCTCCAGAAGTTTGGAAGCTCAAATAATTTTAACCAGTCGATACAAGTCTACAGGTGCTGCAAACAATGTCCTGCTGCATTGTATTTAGAGCACGATTTCAACGGAGTGAGCAATCCCAACACATTTCAAAGAAATATTAGAACAAAAATTGGTGGTGAGCCTCCTTCAGGGCAGGTGATGTAAGATTAGTCATAGGGGTTGGTTTTAAGAAAGCCATTTAGAGAAGACAGACAGGATTAGGGAAGGAATTCCAGAGATTAAGGCTTTGGTAACTGACTGCTAACAGTGGAGCAATGGAAACTCGGGGTTGCAAGAGTTAGAGGGGAAACAGACCTTCCCCCACCTTCTTATTCCAGCTTCCGCCCTCTTCCTTTCTAGTCGTGATGAAGGGTCTCAACCCGAAACGCCGACTGTCCATTTCCCTCCATAGATGCTGCCTGACCTGCTGAGTTCCTCCAGCACTTTGTGTGTGTGTGTGTTGCTCCTGGGAGGCTGGGGCAAGTTTACAGAGAAGGGGAGAGCTGAGGGTAGGGAAGAGTTTGAAACCACAGATGAAAACTTAAAATTGAATGTTAAATTTTTAAGACCCAGGTAACCTTGTCTAGGGAATAATCACTTTTACTCCTCCTGGTCACTGCCGAGTTATAAAGTACTAGAAGTACCTCTGTGTTTCAGTGAGGGGAGGATTACACACTGTAATAACATGCCAGTACTGGTTTCTACAAATGCAAATTTAATAGATCTTGTAACTCGGGACCACGGGAGGAGCTGCAATCAAATATTAAAGAAAATTGGCGAACTCGCTGGAGGGCAGGATGAGTTTATTTACCCAGTGAGTTGCAGTGTTCTGGAATGCACTGCCTGAAAGGACGACAGAAGCAGGCTCAACAAGAAGTTTGCAAAGGGAATTGCCGTCCTTGAAGAGGGAAATCTTCAGGCTGTAGAAAAAGAGGAGTGTGTTAGTCCTACTGGTACACAGTGGCAACAGTGTGCACTGCCTATAGAATGCACTGCAGTTACTTGACCAGGTTACTCCGGCATCTCCCCAATCCCAAACGCCACCATCTGAAGGTTTCCCTGCAAGTCTTACACCTTCTTGATCTGGAAATGTGCCGGCATTCCTTCCTGGACACTTGGTCCAAGTCCTGGAACTCCCTCCCCGACAGAATGGATGAGGAGCTGATGGAGTTCAGAAGAAATGAGGGGAGGTGTCATTGAAACCTACCAGATACTGAAAGGCCTGGATAGAGTGGATGTGGAGAGGATGTTTCCATCAGTGGGAGAGTCGAGGATCCGAGGGCACAGCCTCAGAATAAAGGGATGTCCCTTTAGAACTGAGATGAGGAGGAATTTCTTCAGCCAGAGGGCGGTGAATCTGTGGAATTCGTTGCCACAGAGGGCTGTGGAGGCCAAGTCATTGGGTGTATTTAAGGCAGAGATTGATGGGTTCTTGATTGGTGAGGGGGTGAAGGGATATGGGGAGAAGGCAGGAGAATGGGGTTGTAAAAATAATCAACCACGATTGAGTGGCGAAGCAGAATCCATGGGCCAAATGCCCTGATTCTGCCTCTATTTCTTAACTTAACAGCAGTTCAAGGAGGCACTCCACCCCCACTTTCTCCAGGGCAACAAGGGATGGGGAATAAATGCTGGTCCCGCTGACAACAGCCAGGCCCCATAACGTGGGTAAATATCAAAATGCAGTGGACGGGCAGATTGCCTTCTGTGCTTTATAATTGACCCCAAAGTTGCCCCAGTCAGGACCAAGGGCAGATGTGTAGGAAATAAGGAAACCTTTCAAACAAATGACTGTGCAAGCGAGCTGTCTTCTACTCTGGTAACAACATCATTAATATTTGATGCCGGTTGACTGCTAAGGCAGTTGACCTTTCTAATCTCATCTGAATAAGATGGACTTAACTGGTGACTGATTATTGAATCCACTCTGATGTATGGATTCACACTCCCAGTGTCACAGGGACTGCAATAAATATTCAGCAACCATTGCAGTGTAAACACACCTGAGTAGCTTCTTGTTGTCGAAATCAATGTCTCCTGTGCCTTGTGTTTAGTATCAAAATGGAATATTTTTGTGAAGTTATATGGAGTTTTCTTCTCTCTGCTCTGACCCAATTAATTGCAAAGAACGGTTATTATGAAGTACATGTGAAATTATACATTTAAAAAATGGGTTTAATGTTACACAGTTAATGTTCTCAGTGGAATGAAATGAATTTGTCTCTTCCCCTCTTTATGACCTTCTCATTTAGAAGGGTAGGTATGTTAAGACTTTTATCTGTTGCCTCTCTAGCTCCTGTAATTGTTAACTAACCACCACTTCACCCAGCCAAAGAGACGAGGCCCAATCTCGGGAGCTCCCCCTCCCTGCTGCTTATCTCCTTAACCTTTGTTCTGCTGTTCAACATCCCACCATGTGACTTGGCAAACTGTCTTTGGTCGCACTTCCAAGAACTCCTCGGGTAACGAACGGGCTCAGTTTTTTTTTGCAGACGTCCGTAAGTCGGTTTTGCCTGTAAGTCGGGAAAATATATTAAATCACTGGATGTGGTAGCCACGCTTCCACAGTACTGTAATGAATGGCATCAACAGCACATAGGAATGATGCGAAAGAACAATATTGAAAATGGAGATAGGGAGAAAGAGAAAATTAGTCTGTCATTCATGGGAACAAACATGTGTATTTTTGTCAGACTTCTGAATTTAATAATATTATCGGACCTTGTTCATATGTAGGGATGTCCATCCATAAATTGGGTGTTTGTAATCTGGCAATGGCCTGTACCTTGAAGCGTTCATTTGCATTAAAGAACTTAAACACCTGAGGGCTGCTGTTGATCCTTAATTGGTCCTCCCTCTTCCCTGTCACTAACACCTGAACCTCCAGTTGAAACAAAGGATTGAAGCCAGAGTCTGATGTGGCCCAATGAGTTGGACTCTTATTTCTGAGCCAGAAGGTTGTGGGTTCAAGTCCCACTCCAGAGTCTGGGAAAGTCTGTGACTGTGATGGAGAGGGACCACTGTGCTGTTGAGTTGTTCTTGAGACGTTACACTGAGACCCTGACAGTGTTTTGTGGCATTGTCTGGAGGAAGGACAGGTGGGCGGCACAGTGGTGCAGCTAGTAGGGTTGCTGCCTCACAACGCCAGTGACCTGGGTTCGATTCTGACCTCGGGCACTGTCTGTCTGAGTTTGTATGTTCTGCCTGTAACTGCATGGGTTTCCTTCAGATGCTCCGGTTTCCTCCCACATCCAAAGATGTGCGGGTTGGTGGGTTAGTTGGCTGCTGTAAATTGTCCCTGGTGTGTAGGAGACTGGTGGAATCTGGGGGGAGAGTTGATGGAAATGTGGGGAGAATAAAATGCACTTGTGTAGGATTAGTGTAAATGGGTGATTGATGGGGGACTGGTATTGGTTTCTGTGCTGTACGACTGTATAACTCTTGGTGAACTATCACCTGATCCATGGCTCAATATTTCTTTTTTAATCAGCATTGCTGCTTTTTAAAAATGCAGGTTTTCTGCTCACAATGTCTGTGGGATCCTCCTGTGCTGTTGTGTTTGAACCAGCATTGTGCTACCCTACAAAAACGTTTGGTTGGCCATAATGGATTTGGACCCTTTGGATCGTGAAACATTTATTTCTGAACAATAAGTCCCCAACTTCCTACTTTGATAGAGGAATGTTCCCCTACGCCGCCCTTGTGTCAAATATTTATCAGTGATTAACCCAGGGGTTCTGGACCAAATGAGCCCATCTCTGTGGAGTCAGAGCTGCCTTCTTAAAGAAGCATGCAACTCTCAGCCTGCGCCCTGTTGCAAAGAAAATGGAAGAACTATCTCCACAACACTTTCCACATTCTTTACTGTATGTCCCAGAGCACCTTACAGCCAATGACCTATGTTTGAAGAATGGTCACTGTTGCAAGAAATACTCTCAACCATTCAGATTCAGATTAGTTTATTGTCACATACACCAGGGTGCATTGAAATTCCTTGCTCATGTGAAGCTCACAGAGTAAACAGTGTACGTGGTAATGATAAATACAGCAATAAATGCAATGTCGAGGACAAAACAATGGGAATGATGCAAAGATTGTAGTGCAGTCTGAAGTAGTACAAAAAGAATAAAGTGGCAATAACGGAAGAGGGAGAGTTAAGAGTCCGAGAACATGGCAGCACCACCGGGAAGGGGATGTGTGTTCAGGAGTCTGACAGGAGTGGGGGAGAAGCTGTTCTTGAGTCTGGATGTCGGGGCTTTCAAGCTCCTGTATCTTCTCCCAGAAGGTAGAAGAGAGAAAAGGGAACGGCCAGGGTGGCAGGTGTCCCTGACGACACCGTCAGCCTTCCTGAAGCAGCGCACGGTGCAGATGGACTGCATGGAGGGAGTTGACGAGCCTGTGACGGACAGGGCAGTGTTTACCGCTCTCTGCAGGTTCTGTCGGTCCAGGGCAGAGCGGTTGCTGTGCCAGGCTGAGATGCAACCTGTCAGGATACTTTCTGTAGCTTCCACGAACCACAACATGATATTGACCAGGTAATCTTGGGTGGCGTTGGGATACCATAAATATTAGCTGGGAAGGCTCATCTGTCTGTCCTTTGGTGCCTTGGAATTTTTTCCCCACTTGAAAGAGTGGGTGAGACCATTTAACACCCCATCTGAATGTTTGACCCCTAATGGGACAAACCTTCCAAAGAGGCAACACTCCCTGGTGGGCTAGCCTGCATCTGTGTGCTCAGATCTCTGAGTGGGCATGAACGCTGAACCCATTGATGGAGTCAGGGTCCATTGGGCCATGATTGATAGGCCTGGTGTAAGCTCCTGAGTGCTTCATGTTGAACCTGGGGTGGATTTGTGCCATGGACATCAATAAAACCCAAGTTATAGAGAGAGAGAGAGAGAGAGAGAGAGATCCTTGAGGTTACTTTCTTCCTTTTTTATATTTTGGCTTTGGATTTTTTGGGGGATCTAGGAGTTGGGGTGGATTTTGGGAGGTTGTCCCTTCCACAGAGAGGATCACGGATCAGAGAATTGGTCATGGATTTGAGATTTACCGCTGGTCGTGTTTGGAAGTGGACATGTGAAGGCCAGCATGTGACGTCCTCAGTCACCCCTCCCTCACCCTGCCGTTGGTCAAACCACAATATCCTGCACCAATTGGAAAATGAGCATTGGTTTGACCCAGTTGTCTGATTCTTGACTGTTTCTTTTCCAAAATAAAATCCTTTTATAGATTGTTTTGCATTGTTATGAGGCGGGATTAGTTGTCCACTGCTTCCACCTTTTGCCAAGACTACCCCCCCACCCCCCCCCCCCACCACTCCCCCTCACTCTCTGGAGGAGAGGATGAAAAGATAGTGGCCTTGAAGTAGGGGAACAGCCATCATCATCTTGAGTGGAGCAACAGGTTCAAGGGTATGAATGAATACCCTTGCTCCTTCTAGAGTTCTTCGATGCAACAATATTACGAAGGTTTTAAGGGATGTGTTTGTAAGGCGTGGTGCATAACACTGGGTGGAGGTTGCTTGAAAAGATGTAATTAAGTACAAAACAAATTGAACCTGAGAGAAAAATCTACAAGTGTTGGTTTGCAAATAGGGGAGAGAAAGAGAGTGAAGGTCGAAGGCAGGAGGACTTTCACTGAAGAAAGGTTTCGCCATTTCTTTAAGCATTTCCCTTGGTAAAGAAGATTCTAGAAGACAGATCTGTCTTACTGCAACAGCAACTTACATTTATCTAGCGCCTTTCAATGCAGGTCATAGAGTAACACAGCACAGAAACGGGCCCTTCGGCCCAACTCATCCATGCTGGCCAAGATGCCCATCTAAGCTAGTCCCATTTGCCCACATTTGGCCCATATCCCTCTAAACCTTTCCTATCCATGTACCTGGCCAAATGTCTTTTAAATGTTATTAATGTACCTGCCTCAACCACTTCCTCTGGCAGCCCATTCCACATATATACCACCTTCTGTGTGAAAATATTGCCCCTCGGGTCCCTTTTAAATCTTTCTCCTCTCTGACCTTAAACCTATGCCTTCTAGTTCATGATTCCCCAACTCTGAGAAAAAGACTGTCTGCATTCACCCTATCTATGCCCCTCATGATTTTATGCACCTCCATAAGGTAGTCTCCTACGCTCCAAGGAATAAAGTCCTAGCCTGCCCCACCTCTCCCTATAACTCAGGCCCTCGAGTCCTGGCAACGTCCTTGTAAATGTTCTTTGCACTCTTTCCAGCTTAATGACGTCTTTCTGATAACAGAGTGACCAAATCTGTACACAGTCCTCCAAGTGCGGCCTCACCAACATCTTATACAACTGCAATGTAATGTCCCAGCTCCTATACTCGATGCCCTGAAGGCCAGTGTGCCAAACACCTTTTTCATCACCCACTCTACCTGTGATGCCACATTCAGGGGACCATGTACTTGCACTTCTAGGTCCATCTGTTCTACAACACTCCCAGGGCCCCTACCATTCACTGTGAAAGTCCTGCCCTGGTTTGACTTCACAAAATGCAATACCTCAGGTAAAGGTGTGTTGCTCCATCTGAAAGAATTTGACACTGATCCATGCAGGGTACTGGGCATGGGAGTGAGGTGACCTAAAGCTTGGTCAAGGACACGTGCTTTAAAGAGGACAGAGAGGCGGAGGGATTTGGCGAGGGGAGTCCAATGCTCAGGTCCAAGGCAGCTGAAGACATGCCAGTAGGGGAGCAATCAAATTCAGGGATGGTCAAGAAATATGGAGAAACTCAGAGATCTGGAAGTTAAGGTATCTTTATTAGTCACATATACATTGAAACACACAGTGAAATGCATCTTTTGCGTAGAGTGTTCTGGGGGACAGCCCGCAAGTGTCGCCACACTTCCGGCGCCAACATAGCTTGCTCACAACTTCCTAACCTGCACGTCTTTGGAATGTGGGAGGAAACCGGAGCACCCGGAGGAAACCCACGCAGACACGGGGAGAACGTACAAACTCCTTACAGACAGTGGCCGGAATTGAACCCGAGTCGCTGGTGCTGTGGTAGCATTATGCTAACGACTGCACTACCGTGCCTGTGCATATGACAATAAACTCTGACTTGTACTGTAACAAGTCTAGTAAGTTTAGATTAAATCTTGAAAATAAAACAAACTACAAATTGGCAATGGAGACGCAGGAGACTGCAGCTGCTTGGAGGCTTATGTAGACACAAGAAATTCTGCAGATGCTGGAATCTGGAGCAATACACAAAAAGTGCTGGAGGAACTCAGCAGGTCAGGCAGCATCCACGGTGTCCAGTGCAAAAGAAGGCTTAGGACCAAGTGCTGGTAAATGGGATTAGTATAGGTAGGTACATTATGGCTGGCATGGACATGATGGGCCGAAGGGCCTATTTCCCTGTTCTGTGACTCTATAACTTATGGGTGGCACAGCTGCCTCAGAGCTCTAGTGACCCGGGTTCGATTCTGACATCGGATGTTGCCTGTGTGGAGTTTGTACGTTCTCCCTGTGACAGTGTGGGTTTCCTCTGGGTGCTCTGGTTCCCTCTCATATCCCAATGATGAGTAGGTTGGCAGATTAATTGGCTCCTAATAAATTGCTTCTAGTGTGTAGGTGAGAGGTAGAATCTAGGAGGGATTTGATCGGAATGTGCAGTGTATAAATGGGTCAGGGTAGGATTAGATGGGAGTTTGATGGGCCTGTTCCTTGCTGTACCTATCACTCTAGGCAGAAGATCAGAGATAGAGAGGGATGTGACCATGAAGGAATTGGAAAGCAAGAATTTTAAAGTTGAGATGTTGTGAGACAGGAGCCTCTTTAGACCACTGCACATCCTTATTACTCTGCTGTCAAAGAACCAAAGTATCTGTGGCAGCAGACGCAGATGTGTGTTTACAGTATGTGCATCTGGTTCTGCACAATTCAGTTAACACATTTCTGATCTGTCACTTAGACATTTACTACCGCGGAGAGATGCCAGAAAATAGCTCCTCATTTCCTAAGGGCAGGTTTGCTCGATCAAAACACAGAAGGTAGGATTGATGTAATGAGACACAGGTTTTCTGTGGCTAATTTGAGTCTGGTTTAATTCTGCTTTAGTGCATATCCTTCCTGTTAATCTCAGAAATTGGCAGATTATAATGGTCTCGTGTGGTCAATGAGACGGACAGCGACCCTTGCAATAATTGGAGACTTGAACATGTTTCCATTGCAAAGCAAGTCCAATAGCATGTGGGACAGTGAGACAGCTAAAGGGATGTGGTTGGACAGGAGAGCGGTGTTAGATTGAAATACCAGCAAGAATGAAAACGGAAAAAGTAGAACATTTAGTAAGAAGTGAGACACTTGTAAATATTGCTGTTCGGTGGGACGTTGAGGTCCTTGCAAAATGTTAACATGCAGGAACCTCAAGCAAGTAGGAATACTTCAGTATTCAGTGCCCCGACCAGTGAGGGCCAGAATCCCATCTGCCTTCCTCAGAACGTGATCTTCTTGTGTTGCCACCTTCAAGGATCTATGGACCTGTACGGTGTGTGCTCCTTCTTTCCTCAATACTCCCAGAGACCCTACTAATTCATGGTTTATGTCTGTAATGTACTGTGCTGCTGCTGCAAGAAGCTAATTTTCATGGTGTTTATACCCTGGGTATGTATGCCCATGAAAATAAACTTGACCTTGAACCTGAAGGAGGGATGTTAGCCTTATCACAGTGGGGTTTGGGGAACAAATTTTGATGCAATGATATAGGGCTTTGGTGAGTTCTTACCAGGAGAGCAGTTTTTGTGTTTTTTTTACTCAGGGATGTACTTGGAGACAGTACTGCATTAACTCCTGGCAAGGGGAGGGATTGCGATGGCTTGGTTTGTAATCCTTGTGATTCAGCAGAACGAGAGGTGATCTCAATGGAAAGTGAAAGAGGGTTTGGCCGGGTGGGTGCTGAGAGGCTGCGTCCTCAGGATGGAGAAGACCATAAGGCCACAAGGTATGGGAGCAGGATAAGGCCATTTGGCCCATCGAGTCTGCTTCACCATTCAGTCATGGCTGATTTTTTTCTTCAACCCCGTTCTCCTGCCTTCTCCCAGTAACCCTTAACCCCCTTACCAATCAAGAACCTATCAACCTCTGCCTTAAACAGACCCGATGACTTGGCCTCCACAGCCGTCTGTGGCAACGAATTCCACAGATTCACCGCCCTCTGGCTGAAGAAATTCCTCCTCACCTCAGTTTTAAAGAGACGTCCCTTTATTCTGAGGCTGTGCCCTCGGATCCCGGACTCTCCAACTACTGGAAACATCCTCTCCACGTCCACTCTATCCAGGCCCTTTGGTATTTGGTAGGTTTCAATGAGGACCACCCCCCCAACCTCCATTTTGCTGAACACCAGCGAGTACAGGCCCAGAGACATCAAACGCTCCTCATACGTTAAGCCTCCTTCTTGTGAACCTCCTCTGGACCCTCTCCAGGGCTAACACATCCTTCCTCATTGCAGGATACCCACTCTCTGACCTGCTCTTCAGCCACTGTATTTATGTGGCTGGTCTAATTGAGTTTCTGGTCAATGTGACCTCCCCATAGTGTAGACAGTTGGGGACGCGGCGGTGGTAACCATGTTAAATATGAAAGGAAGTTGGAGGACATTTTCTCGTTGGAGGTGGCCAAGAACTTGCTCTGCGCCTCTAATGTCCTCGTCGGGTCTTTGGGAGCTTGCTGTGCAATGACTGCTACACTGTAACAGTGACTGCTCATCAGGAATACAACATGGGCTGTAATGCCCTTTGGAATTTCCTTAAAGGGGATTGAAAGGTGGTATTTAAATGTTTCATCTTTGTTACCTTAACTTATTCTGCAGAGTGTTGGAATTTTAAACTAATTTCTTTGAACTGACTGCATATCATTGCAAGGACCCATTAATACTGAACGAGTTTCTCCTGTGCCACCGAAGCATGGGTCTCGTCCGGTTTCTTTCAACTAACACTTCAAAGCATGACTTTATTGCTCTTCAAGGGAGTCTGACCTTTGGCACCCATTAGAAGCTTTAAGCTGGCTTTGACAGCAAGTCCGTTTCGCTCAGGTGAGCGGTTATTTTTGTAAAAATAAAAAGTGTGTCATTTCCGATGACCCCCGTGGGCAACCTCTGGATGGTTGGAGTTGGGTTTTGTGTGGTTAGGATCGAGATTCCTGGTCTGTCTGAGCACTGATCTGCTGCACTGGCCCTCTGCTTCCCCTCCCCCCAACCCCCCACCCTTCCACACTCAGCAGCATTGGCTGCAGCCCCAGAACAAAGAAGCCACACTTCATCGCTGTTGGATTGCATTTCACTTCAAAGGAATTTGCTTCCCGAGAAGCTGCCAGAGATCGAGACGTTTTATTGGTGCAGGGTTCAGAGAGCTTTCATTCCCCACAGCCCTCCGCTGAACCTTATACCTGCCTTTTGAATACTCCAATAGAGTTGTAAGGAAATGTCAACAAAGCTTTCTGGCCTAACCAGTTTGTGATTCGCCCAAGGGGTTAGCAACACCTCCAGGACCGGCCCGCCGAGAGATGGTGATCACTGAGCATTGATGCTCCTAGGGAGGCTCAAGTCCTCACTCCAGAGGCCCGAGAACAACATCCAGGGTGACACACTTGGTGCAGGAACACACAAAGCGTTGGAGGAGCTCAGCGGGTCAGGCAGCAGTTATGGAGGGAAACGGACAGTTGATGTTTCAGGTGACGAGAATTATGATTTTAAAAGGCATTTGGACAGATACATGGATAGGAAAGGTTTGGAGGGATATGGGCCAAATGGGACTAGCTCAGGTGGGCAACTTGGTCAGTATGGACGAGATGGGCCGAAGGGCCTGTTTGCATGCTGTGAAACGCTATGAATCTATGACTCTAAATGCTCAGCAGGTCAGGCAGCATCTGGAGGGAAGTGGACAGTCGACGTTTCCGGTCAAGACCCTTCATCTGGGCTGAAGGAGTAGAGGGGAGATAACCAGTATGAAAGGTGGACAGAAGTGTTGGAGCAAGAGACCCGAAACGTCGACTGCACATCTCCCTCCACAGATGCTGCCTGACCTGCTGAGTTCCTCCAGCATTTCGTGTGTTGCCCCAGATTCCGGCATCTGCAGACTCTCTCGTCTACACTCGGTGCAGTGCTGGGAAAGTGCAGCACTCTCGAAGGCCCCATCTTTCAGATGGGATACTGACCCAAAGCTCCATTTTGGATGGACACTGGATCGCTGGTGAACTTCCCCCGTGCCCAGGGCCAATGTGCATCTCGGGGTCAACGTGAAAAAAGAGTTATTCAAGTCAGTTTCAGATTAGTTTATTGTCACATACACCAGGGTTCACTCGCGTGAAGCTCACAGAGTAAACAGTGTACATGGGGTAATAATGAATAGAACAATAGATACCACAACAAGCGCAAAACTACAAAATGGTGGCAAAGTACTGCAGTGCAAACTGAGGTCATGCAAAAAGAAATGCTAAAGTGACCATAACGGAAGAGATGGAGACATTGGGTGTTGGTGGGATCTTGCTGTGTACATTTGCCGCCACATTTCCTGGTATACAACACTGGCTGCATTATGTCGGTGGTTCATGAGGACCTGGGGACTTCGGGTGCTATAAAAATACGAGTCGGTTTTAGGAGAGAAGGGAATTGAACGGAATAATTTTGCAGGCGTGGTTTTGAGTTTTTGGCATCCAGTGTTGCCTGGGGCAGACGATCCCAGCAGCAGTGATGTGTGAAACCAGTCCGTCAACCAGGACATTTATTTTAATCAGGTTTATAGGCAAGAGCAGAACATCTACTTCCCTCCAACTGCTTCTCTTCAACCTGTCAACACCGTTCAGGGCTCCATCAATCTCCCTGGGATTTTCCCGTGCAACCATTGTTCCAACTCTTGCTCTCTGCAGAGCGTTGATGTACATTGGAGACTCTGTCCGTCACTTGCCTCGCACCAGGCTCCAATTGTCTGTCACCCGCCGTGCTCCTGGTAACAACTTCTTTTCGATCCTCAGCCTTCCTAATTCTCTCACACGATAGAAATGAGGCCATTTGGTCCACTGAGTCCATACTGGCTCTCAGAGCAATCCCATTCCCCCATTTATTTTCCCTCTAATCTCAGATGCCCTTTCCTTTCTAACCCTTCTGTGTCTCTCCAAGCCTCCTCTGCTACATCATCAATGGCCGTGCCTTCAGTTTGCGAGACACTGGCCTTTGGAATCCCCACCATTTTACTTACTGTCCTGGCCTGTTGTGTGTCTCCCTCACCACCTGCAGCCAGCCCCAACGTAAGATGTTCCTTAGATCTGACCTCTGAGTGTTGATCCATTTGTCCAGTATCTCCCACAGTGGTTGAACCAGAATCGGATGATCACTCTGACTTTGTACGATCACTGGCCACAGTTGCTTGGATACCCAGATTGAAAAGTATTTGCAGTTTCCCCCTGGTTTAGAGCAGAAATCCAGCCAGAGTTGTGGTTTTGCAAAGGGACTGGAATTATTTTTCATAGACATAGAGTTGTGCAGCTCAGAATCAGAATCAGGTTTATTATCACTGACATATGTTGTGAAATGTGTTGTTTTGCGGCAGCCGTACAGTGCAAGACATAAAAATTATTCTAAGTTACAAAAATAAATAAATAGTGCAAAAGGGAAATAACGAGGTAGTGTTCATGGACCGTTCAGAAATCTGATGGTGGAGGAGAAGAAGCTGTTCCTGAATTGTTGAGTGTGGGTCTTCAGGCTCCTGTACCTCCTCCCCGATGGTAGTAACGAGAAGAGGGCATGTCCTCGGTGCTGAGGGTCCTTAGTGATGGACCCTTCTTGAGGCACCGCCTCTTGAAGATGTCCTCGATGGTGGGGAGAATGTTGGCTGGGAGTTGAACGTTAGCCAAGACCCCCTGAGAAGAACCTCTTGATCTTACTCGGATAATACCATCTGATCTTTTATGCCCACATGAGAGGACAGTTGGGATCTGAAAGATGGCACTTCCGTAGATTCTCAGGGGGAACATTAACAAATCTCTCGCCAGAGCTCTCCTTTCACAGTTTAAACAAATTTCTTATTTTTCATAGTGTTACAGAGTCGCACAGCGCAGAAACAGGCCCTTCGGCCCACCATGTCCATGCCAACCTTTCTGCCCACCTACACTAATCCCATTTGCCCACATTAGGTCCGTATCCTTCTATGCCTTGCCTATTGAAGTGTCTGTCTAAATGCTTCCTAAACATAGTGATTGCATCTGCTTCCACCACCTCTGGTAGTGAGTTCCAGATGTCAACCACTCTCGAAGGAAACTTACCCCCCAGCTCCCCTTAAACCTATGCTCTCTTGTCTTCAACACCCAAACCAGGGGAACAAGATTTTGACGATCTACCCTATCTATGCCTCTTTTTATATTCTTTTATAATTTTATACTCTTCTAACAGCTTGTCCCTTTCTTTCCTGGGAAAGTGAGCCAGCCTATCCAATCCCTCCCCATGAACTTTCCTTTGATGACTGACAGCATTGGGATTGAGGGGGGATAAAGACGGCAGGCTTGGTGCTTCTCCTCTTTGTTGTGGAGTTGGGATTCTGCACGTGGAATTGGGGATCATTTATGAAGAAACGGGTTGCATTAAACTGGGGATGAACCTTGGTTGGACTGCATTGTGACGCAGTTCTGATCCCCATTTATATCAGAAGGTGGGCCACTTCTGGGGCAGTAGGTTGGAGTTGGTCTGCCCTTTCCTCAGTTTTTGTTGTGCTCCCAATTCATGTACTCGTGGTGAGCGATCATGACTCAGGATTCCAGGAGTTAAAGGGGACATTGCATTTTCTCCCTCCCCTAGCCCGAAGGTTTGGGAACATCCTTGAATCTTTTCCCTCTGAAGACACCAGTAAAAGGTGCAGAAATGATTTACAAGAATGATAACAGAATTAAGAGGCACAGTATCTGAATACTCTGTGAAATAAACAGAACATTTGTCAACTGTTTGAGTTGGGGTTGGGTCTATGACTTGGGTCTAAACAATGTCCATCTCCCCAGGAAACAGTCTTGCCCAAAGATGGGGAGGGCAAATGGCAGCAGCTTCTCCAACAACAGCAGGATCTGTTCTCTGGGGAAACGCAGTGAGTGGAGGTAGTTAAACACAAAATCAACCTCTGTCACTTTGTGGCATGCTCACCACGTTTGTTTAACATGGGAAACTGACCAATCAGCTCCACTCTAGTTGGTTAGTCCTTCCTTACCCTCTTCCACCCCCTCTCTGGACTGGGTGTTAGCGCAGAGGGGAAAGAGTGCGAGGGAGTAGGCAGCTGGTGTTGTCGGCCAAGACTAAAGCTGTGGCATAAGCTGAATTTTGCAGAGTTACAATTTCTGCTGAATCGCAGTTTGAGGAAGGCTTTTAATAATTTGTAGTCATTTAAGGTGATGCAATTTGTTTGAAACATTTGGGAGTTGCTTCTTGGAAGAGAAGCAGATCACCACGTCACTAATATTTATGTTATTGGTCTGACTATTTTTGCATCCTTTGGAGGGACGGATTGCGCTGGCAGGTGTGAGAATCTCATGAATATTGAATCAAGATTTCCCACTTTGGTCTGCCTCCTGACTTATTTCCCAATTATAAAAGCTTGTTGCCTAGATACCTGGCTTATTTCAGCTCACTTTAGTCGAGCTTTGCACTTCAATATTGAAGTCCTTTGAGGTTAAACCTGCAATTTTAGGGAACGCATTAGGTGTAAGGAGAATTTTGTGGATGTTCTAAAGTGTGTCAATCACAATGTGTCAGAGATCATGATTAACAAGTTACTGTCTTCAGAAAGACAGGTTTTCATGTTATACCTACATTGCTAGATCTGGTAGGAAGTTAAAAATAAAAGGAGTTTGGATTAGATCTTTTTTTACACAAAATATTCCTTAGTACTTACTCCACAGAAAGAGGCCATTTGGTCCATCTGCTCTGTGCTAATGTTGTCTGCTCCACACCAGACCCCTCTCATCCCTCTCCATCTCCTATTTCTCTCTGCCTTGTGTTCATCCAGCTTCCCCTTAAACCCATCTCTGGTATTTGTCCAAACTTCTCACTGTGCGGGTGAGTTCCTTCTTCTCTCTGCTCTCCAGGAAATGTTTCTTCTGAGTTTGTCATACAGCATGGAACAGGCCCTTTGGCCCACAGAGTTCACACTGATCCCATTTTATTGCCCCCACATTCCCATCAACTTCCCCACCCCCGATTCCACCTCGATCCACACGCTGGCGGACAATTTACGGCGGCCAATTAACCTTCCAACCTGCTCATCTTTGGAAACCGGAGCACCCGGGGGGAAACCCACGTGGTCACGGGGGGAACGTGCAAACTCCACACAGACAGTGCCAGAGTGAGGATCGAACCTGGGTCCCTGGAGCTGTGAGGCAGCAGCACTACCAGCTGTGCCACTGTGGCACTCAATATGTGGGAGCAGTGACCATTTTCTATTGATGGCCTCTGGTTTTGAACTCCCCTGTAAGAGGGAATATCTGCTCTATATCTACCCTTCATCCACTCTTGCATAATCTCAAAGATCTCAATCAGATAAATGTTTTGGACTTCCTCCAACAAAAAAGCGACCTAGTCATAGAGTCATACAGCACGGAAACAGGCCCTTCAGCCCAACTCGTCCATGCCGACTGTGTTGCTCAGCGAGCTAGTCCCATCTGTCCTGCATTTGGGTCATAGCCCCTTAAACGTTGCTAATGTGGCCGCCTCAACCACTGTTTTCTGGCAGCTCATTCCAAATATGTACCACCCTTGCATGAAGAAAGCTGCCCCAGATGTCCCTTTTAAATCTCTCACCTCTGATCTTAAACCTATGCCCTTTCGTTTTTAGTACCCCGCCCCTGGGAAAAAGACTGTGCTTTCAAGACTATCCCCCTCATGATCTTGTATACCTCTATCAGGTCACCCCTCCATCTTCTATGTTCCAGGAATAAGGCCCCAGTCTACGCAACCTCTCCTTGTAACTCCAGGCAACATCCTGGTAAATCTTTCAGGTCTTCTCAGATGGAGCTCCTCAGTTCTCTTGTACATATTTATACACAGCTCCAGTGGACTTTCCCCAGCCTGTTGATGATTACCCCACCTTGCGGTGCATCATGGATAAAGACCAGTTTAATGCAACTTCGCAACTCTGTCCCAATAAAGATAATTGCTGAGGACATATTTAATTTTTAAATAGCTTTGGAGTCATTTCTTTTATCTACCTGTGCATGAGGTTAAATTACTACCTATCCTTGGGAGTGTAAGGACTGTTTATAGAGCAACATGCAAGGTCTTGCCAGTCAGTTTTAGCTGAACTGGCAGTGAGACAAGATGGGGTGGGAATTGTGTTCTGCAGGTTCCAGGAAGAGGTCTATTTTGCTGTTGTAAGACTATTGAACGGTCCCTTAGTACGATAAGATGGACTCTTGACCTCAGAATCTACCTCGTTATGGCCTTGCACCTTATGGTCTGCCTGCACTGCATGTTCTCTGTAACTGTAAAACTACATTCTGCATTCTGTTATTGTTTTCCCTTGTGCTACCTTGATGTACTAATGTGAAATGATCTGTACGGATGGCATGCAAAACAAAGTTTTTTCACTGTACCTTGGTACATGTGACAATAATAAACCAATTACCAATGGTTTGGGGTCTGAGGAACGAGGCACCCAGTATTCCCTGGAGGTGATCTCCTTCTGCTATGGGACCACCAATATAGCATCAGAAGAATCGCCGTGGGGGTACTAAACTTGACGCACAAGCCTCCAGTTCTGTAGACCACTTCGTCAGCTAACTTTTTGCCCATTGCTCCAGTAAAGGTGTGCACGTGTTTTGCAAAAGAAATATCAGATCCTGCTCTGCCAATATGTATTTTCCAAATCCAGAGAGAAGAGGTTGATGAAATGGGCCCGACCCTGGGGGTGTAATTCCACTGTATCATTTATCACTCTTCAGACCAGAAGCCTGTGCTGAAGGCAGAATTATTCATTGCACAGATTAAAAACTGCATTTGCAAATGACAGAGAAAATGCCAAAACACCCTACTGAAACTTCCTATGTCTTGGCCCAGAGGTGAAAATATTCAGGTACTTTTTAAATGCACTGAGAGTTTCTGTCTCCATCCCCCTTTCAGGTTGAGGTATCCAGACCTTTACCACCTCTGGTTGGAAACCCCTTTCTGTAACTCGTTCCAATCTTTCCCTCAAACCTGTGCTCCCACCCACCCTGCAGTTACTGACCTCACAGTGTTTCCCTGTGTAAATCCCCACCGAGGACTGAGCAAGAAGGCATGGAGTTCGGTTGGCAGGTTAAGTCGTTTTACACTAATCTTGAGCCAACAAATCAGCGGGTCTCACCGTGAGCAGAGCTTCTGAAGCTGTCAGCTGCGATTACTCCAGGGATTATGGTCAGCAGCGGTTTAGGCTCTTAACAACAACAACATCCTGTGTTCGTAGATCACCTGCATTATTCCCAAATGTCCCCGGTGAGTTAATCAAACAAAACATAGAGCTGAGCCATGCAAAGGGAGGTTAGTGTTGGTGTCCAGAAAGCTTGGACACAGGTAGTTTTTGAGGAGAGTGACACTCTGGGCAGCTGGTAGACCATGGCAGTGTAGCAGTTAGCGTAATGCTTTACAGCACCAGAGACCCGGGTTCAGTTCTAGCTGTCGTCTGTAAGGAGTTTGTACGTTCTCCCCGTGTCTGCATGGGTTTCCTCCGGGTGCTCCGGTTTCCTCCGGGTGCTCCGGTTTCCTCCCACATTCCAAAGACGTACGGGTTAGGAAGTTGTGGGCATGCTATGTTGGCGCCTGAAGCATGGCGACATTTGCGGGCTGCCCCCAGAACACTCTACGCAAAAGATGTATTATCTTATCTTGCCTTAGCACCAGGGACCCAGGTTCAACCCCGACCTCCGCTGCTGCCTGCGTGGAGTTTGCATGGTCTCCCTGTGAACAAGTGGGTTCCCCACCCCGGGGTGCTCCGGTTTCCTCCCACAATGCAAAGATGTGTGAATTGGCCCCTGAAAGTGCCCCCTAGTGTGTGGGTGAGGGGTAGAATCTGGGGGAAGTTGGTGAGAATGTGGGGAGAATAAAAAAAATGGGATTGTTGTAAATGGGTGGTTGATGGTTGACATGGACTAGATGGGCCGAAGGGCCAGTCTCCGTGCTGTATCTCTCTATGATGTAGTTTGCTGTACATTCCCTGAACATTCTGAGGCTGTGAAAGGTGTTATCGAAGCATTCTTTGTTTTGTCAGGAATCCTTTCCTTCCCAAGTGTGACATTCCTGAGGAAGGTAGGGGTTCTGCTCATTACACGGTGCTCCATTCACAGCCGCCCGCATTCACGGAATCATTTCACTAAGACTGCCTCATTCTCTGAATGACCCATTCGCACTGGGTCAGTATTCGGACCCTTGTGACAACACCTAACACCCCTGCACAATCACTCTTGTCAAATACTTTGCTTATTCTCTTTTTACTTTGTGTTAGCCTGGTCTTGTCCCAAAGGGAATGTTTATAAGAAAGTCAATACCCATCCTTTTTCCAATGCTTTTAATTTTTTTGCCTGTTGATTTGTCGACCCAATATTAAGGAGCGTTCCCACGTGGTCAGGAGTGGTAATTCCCAACAGTGTGGGGAGAGGTTGGAGAGACTTGGGTTGTTTTCCCTGGAGCGTTGGAAGCTGAGGGGAGACCTGATAGAAGTTTATAAAATTATGAGAGGCGTAGATAGGCTTAGACTGAAAATCTTTATCCCACGGTAGAAATTCTAAAGACGTACGGGTTAGGAAGTTGTGGGCATGCTATGTTGGCGCCGGAAGCGTGGTGACACTTGCGGTCTACCCCCAGAACACTCTACACATAGGTGCATTTCACCGTGTGTTTCGATGTACATGTGACTAATAAAGAAACCTTAGTTAATGACTAGAGGACATGCATTTAAGATGAGGGGGAGGTTAAAGGAGATGTGTGGGTTAGGTTTTTTTTACACAGAGAGTGGTGGGTGTCTGGAATAGGCTGTCGGTTGGGGGGGGGAAGCGGTGGAAGCAGATACGATAATGGCGTTTGAGGATGTCAGACAGACACATGAAGATGCAGAGAATGGAGGGGTATGGATCATGTGCAGGCAGAAGGGATTTAATTTAATTCGACACAGTGTTCAGAATGATTAGCTTTGCTCATTGTCCACGAAAGAGCACAGCAGACATTGTGGGCCGAAGGGCCTGTTCCTCGTATGTACATCCTCCTCCCAACAATAACTGAGCACACTGATGTCTTCACCGGCTTCATCCGAAGAAACACAAATCTCCAGGACTTCTCTGTTGACTTACAAATCCCGTCCCCTGTTGTTTGCTTCACAAGGTCTTCCTCTGGTACCCGAGCAGTGGGTGGTCACACCACCACCACCCCCAAGTGAGTGAGAGCAGAGCAGTCTCACTCCTTCAGGTAGAGAATTGTCCTCCAAGTTTAAGTGAAGTTCACATATTTCTTTTTCCACTTTGTCTCTCTGTCTCGCTCTGTCTCGCTCTGTCTCGCTCTGTCGCTCTGTCTCTCGCGCGCGCTCTCTTTCATTCTGTACCTCCAGAGACTTTGTTTCTTTCTCAGTCCAGTGGGTTGAGCAGATGGACTGCTGATCCCAGCTTTTGAGGTCCTGGATGGTTCGATGCATCTGCCACATTGCACAAGCCTTCGTAAGGTTGCCATTAGCTGAACGATGAAATTTGGGGAAGGTCTGAAAGTCTCAATTAGGGGATCGTGGGGCCGGAGAGGGTGACAGATCCTGGGGAGGTGTGTGTGTGACTACAGAGGGCTTTGAGGACCAGGAGTTTTAGAATGGGTTCCTTACTTAACCAAGAGATGATGCAAATAAAAAACCTCAGCAGGGCAGGTAGCAAAGTGGAAAGAGGAAAAGTTGACGTCTCGGGATGAAGACCCTTCATCAGAACCAAGAGAGAGGGAAAGCAAGTTGAGCCGATGTAGATTGGTATTGGTTTATTATTGTCACTTGTACCGAGGTACAGTGAAGAAATTGTCTTGCATACCGTTCGTACAGGTCAATTCATTACACAGTGCATTGAGGTAGTACAGGGTAAAAACAATAACGGAATGCAGAGTAAAGTGTCACAGCTACAGGGAAGTGCATTGCAGGTAGACAATAAAGTGAAAGGTCAAACAAGGTAGATTGTGAGGTCAAGAGTCCATCTCGTTCAATAGTCCTTATCTCAGTGGGATAGAAGCTGTCCTTGAGCCTGGTGGTATGTGCCCTCAGACTCCTGTACCTTCTGCCTGATGGGAGAGGGGAGAAGAGAGAATGACCCGGGTGGATGGGGTCTTTGATTATGCTGGCTGCTTCACCAAGGCAGCGAGAGTCCATGGAGGGGAGGCTGGTTTCCATGATGTGCTGAGCTGTGTCCATAACTCTCTGCAGTTTCTTGCCTTCCTGGGCAGAGCAGTTGCCATACCAAGCCGTGATGCATCCAGACAGGATGCTTTCTATGGTGTATCGATAAAAGTTGGTGAGTGTCAAAGGGAACGTGCCAAATTTCTTTGTGAGTGGTCCAATATTCACAGTGATAATTTGTTTCAGAAATTCTGAAATCCTTGAGATTTTCACCTTGCAAAGTAAAACGAGAATCGGCTCCATTTCTTTCTACTGAATTTAATTTTACAGTGGAGGGGATGTTTGGATTTTGCAGTGCCCCTGCCACGTGATGCGTGCTTTTGCAGATACTAATCTGCATTCATTTTTATCCTTGTTTTTCTGTGCATGTTTTTCAAGAACAAAGGTTGTGTCCAGTGATGACGGGGCAATAACATTGTGCAGGAATGTTGGAGACAACACAAAACACACAGTCGTGCATTAAGGACTTGCTGGTGACATATTGGGCTCTGGGTCAGGAGGTTGTGGGTTGCATAGCCGAGCACAGAAGTCCAGGCTGACATTCTGGGGCAGGACTGAGAGGGTGCCACATTGTTGGCAATACCCTCCTTGAGAAGAGACATTAAACTGAGGGTCTGCCCTGCCCTTGAGGTGATTGAAGAAGATCCCGCAGCAATTAACTTGAAGAGCAAGAAGGTTCTCTGCTGGAGCAGCGTTTGTTGCTCAGGCAGCGGTACTGAAACAGGTTCTAGGTCATTTTCATCGGCTGTCCGTGGGAGTGTGCTGTACCCATATTGCAGGCATGGTAGTGTAGCGGTTAGCATATCACTATTACAGCGCCAGAGACCCGGGTTCAATTCCGGCCACTGTCTGTAAGGAGTTTGTACGTTCTCCCCGTGTCTGCAAGGGTTTCCTCCGGGTGCTCCAGTTTCCTCCCACATTCCAAAGACGTACGGGTTAGGAAGTTGCGGGCACGCTATGTTGGCGCCGGAAGCTTGGCGACACTTGCAGGCTGCCCCCAGAACACTCTACGCAAAAGATGCATTTCACTGTGTGTTTCGATGTACATGTATTGGTTTATTACTGTCACTTGTACCGAGGTACAGTGAAAAACCTGTCTTGCATACCGATCGTACAGGTCAATTCATTACAGAGTGCAGTTACATTGAGTTAGTACAGAGCACATTGAGGTAGTACAAGGTAAAAACAGTAACAGGATACAGAGTAAAGTGTCACAGTTACAGAGAAAGTGCAGTGCAGGTAGACAATAAGGTGCAAGGTCACAACAAAGTAGATCGTAAGGTCAGAGTCCATCTCATCATATAAGGGAACCGTTCAATAGTCTTATCACTGTGGGGTAGAAGCTGTCCTTGAGCCTGGTGGTACGTGCCCTCAGGCTCCTGTATCTTCTACCTGATGGAAGAGGAGAGAGAATGACCCGGGTGGGTGGGGTCTTTGATTATGCTGGCTGCTTCACCAAGACAGCAAGAGGTAAAGACAGAGTCCAAGGAGGGGAGGCTGGTTTCTGTGATGCACTGGGCTGTGTCCACAACTCTCTGCAGTTTCTTGCGGTCCTGGGCAGAGCAGTTGCCAGACCAAAAAATCTTATCTTAACAGTGACTGCACTTGGTAGAGTGCAGTAAAAAAAATAATCCGTTTATTTCTATAGTCCTGATCATTTTTTTCAGGATGTCCTGGAATTTTTTCCAAACCCATGAATTATTTTATAGGGGCTACCTCCCTTCTATCTTTCAGTCCAGATGAAGGGTCTCGATCCGAAAGGTCAACTGTCCATTTCCCCCCACAGATGCTGCCTGACCTGATGAGTTCCTCCAGCATGTTGTTTGATGAAATACTTCTGTTGTGCATCACCATTGTTACACTGGAAATCCAGCAAGCTCCCAGAAACAAGTGCAGAAAGTGCAAACAGAAATAGACACCATGTCCTCAGAATTTTTAGAATGTTGGTTGAAGACTACACATTAAGAACTCCTTTTTCCCTCTTCAAAAAAAATAATGGGATATTTTGCATTTGCTCAAGATGGCAAGTGGAGGTTATGTTTAATGCCTCCATCAATAGGTAGCCCCTCCAAGTAGACAATGAAAACCAAACAAACTGCAAATGCTGGAAAACCTCCAGATTGCCGGTCTGGACTTCTGTGCGTGTGTGTCTGGTGTGGGATTTGAGCCCACCAACTGCTGATCCAGAGGTGAGGGTGCAACCCACTGAGTTAAAGCTGATATTTTGGGTCAAGGCCCTACATCAGGACTGATAAAGGATCTCGACCCAAAACCGACTGTCCATTTCCCTCCACAGATGCTGCCTGACCCGCTGAGTTCCTCCAGCATTTTGTGTGTTGCTGCAGATTTCCAGTATCTGCAGTCTCCTGTGTCTCTGAGCTACAGCTTATATGTTTAAAACACTGAGGACATCCCAAACATAGAAAGGTGTTCTATATACATGAGCATTTTCCTTTTCTTTATTTACTAACATTGTTCTGTTGAATGAATATTGCACCATACAAGTCTGTAATGTGCATTTCTTCCTTTACCCAGAAAATTGTTCCTAAAGAAAATTAAACCAATTTAAATGAAAGATTAGTGTAAGGAACATCTTGGTTCCATGAATGCTGTCAGAAGAGTGTTGTCAGTCAGTACACTGTACATCAGCTAACAAGTTGGAGGTGGAAGTTGCCAGTTTGCTCAGAACTCAGAGTATACATAAAGGGCAGAGCAAGTAGAAAGTACAGCAACTTGGTAAATTGGTTTATTATTGTCACATGTACCGAGGTACAATGGAAAACTTTGTTTTGCATGCCATCCGTACAGATCATTTCATCACATCAGTGCATTGAGGTAGTACAAGGGAAAACAATAACAGAATGCAGAATAAAGCATTACAGTGACAGAGAGAGTGCAGTGCAGGCAGATAATAAGGTGCAAAGGCCATAACTAGGTAGATTGTGAGGTCAAGAGTCCATCTTATCGTACTAGAGGACCATTCAATAGTCTTATAACAGTGGGATAGAAACTGTCCTTAAGCCTGGTGGTACGTGCTTTCAGGCTTTCTGCCTGATGGGAGGGGGGAGAAGAGAGAATGTCCGGGGTGGGTGGGGTCTTTGACTATGTTGGCTGCTTTACAGAGGCAGCGAGAAGTGTAGAGGGTAATTTTGACAGAACACACCAGTCAGTGGAGGATCGTTGCACATGAATCAGTCTGAGACCTTTGAAACATTCACGACTGACATCTGCATCCTGGCAACCTGTGGGTTGTCACTGTAGAAAATGTTGGAATTGCTTTATTCTTGTCACATGTACCGAGGTACAGTGGGAAGCTTAGTGTTGCATGCCATCCATACAGATCATTTCAAAACATAAGTGCATTGAGGTAGTACAAGGGAAAGGAATAACAGAATGCAGAGTATAGTGTTACAGTTACAGAGAAAGTGCAGCGTAGGTAGACAATAAGGTCGAGGTAGATCAAGAGTGCATGTTTGTTTCACAAGGGGTCTGTTCAAGAGTCTTCTAACAGTGGGGTAGAAGCTGTCCTTGAGCCTAGTGGTATGTGTTTTTAAGCTTTTGAATCCTCTGCCTGATGGGAGAGGGGAGAAGAGAGAATGTCTGGGGTGGGTGGGGTCTTTGATTATGTTGGCTGCTTTCCCGAGGCAGCGAGAAGTGTGGACAGGGTCCATGGAGGGGAGGCTGGTTTCCATGGAAGAGTTGCTGGAAAACTGATTATTTCTTGCTTGGAGTTTGTGCAGAAGTCTGTGGACAAATGCTACCTAGAGTGGTGGGGGGAACAACTCAAAATTTATTTTATTTCAGCATTTCAATAATATCAGGAAAGCACCCAAACTCCAGAATGTGCTTCCAAAAAGAAAACTCAGTGTATGAATGGAAGCAAACATAGAGCCATCTCATTATTTACAGACCTGGATTTGATTAGAATGTGGCTGAACATTTCCTCAGTACAGTTTGTTTTTTGTACTTTGACAGATCAGAGCAGGGAATTAACATGACCCGACATAAAAGGCTTCTCGCTCTTATTAAAGACCAAAAGCAGCCTTTATTTTGAGAGATTGGTGCCAGTGTTCTGAGGCATAACTCTCTTTATCTGCGATCTGGTGTCTTTGATATTTGCTCACACAAATTACCTCATGCAAATACTGAGCAACAAGTTTTGGAGCAAGGAACATTTTTCCTTCCTTAGTTCTGTAAATGCAGTGACTTAAACTGCTGTCACTAAGTACTTTGTACTGTCAGCTAACAAGTCAGATGTCTTGCACTGCATTGTCCGCAACAACAACTGCCGTGTTCACATAAAGCACTGAAATGTGGCAAAGCATCGCAGGGTGCTTCACAGAGGCACCCATAGGGCGTGCCTCGAATGTTAGAGCCATGAATATAAAGTATTAAAAGCTATTTAAGGTAATATAAGCAAAACATGAGCTGCTTACGGTGGTAAACATGAAATTCAACAGGTCAGGCAGCATCTGTGAAGGGTGAGGCAGGGTTAATGTTTTGGGTTAATAAACCTCTGTAGAATTGAGTGCGGTAAGAGGTAAAGTACATTTGAAGATGCATATTCATTACTGGACAAACTTTACCAACACCCTGTCCTGGTCGAACCACATAGACGCCATGGTCAAGAAAGCTCACCAGCAATTCTACTTCCTCAGGAGGCTGAAGAAATTTAGCATGTCCCCTTTGACCCTCACCAATTTTTATTGATGCACCATCGAAAACGTCCTTTCTGGATGCATCACGGCTTGGTACGGCAACTGCTCTGCCTGAAACCACACGAAACTGCAGAGAGTTGTAGACACAGCTCAGCACATCACGGAAACCAGCCTCCCCTCCATGGACTCTGTCCACACTTCTCGCTGCCTTGGTAAAGCAGCCAGCAGAGTCAAAAACCCCACCCACTCTGGACATCTTCTCTTCTTCCCCCTCCCATTGGGCAGAAGATACAAAAACCTGAAAGCACGGACCACCAGGCTCAAGGACAGCTTCTGTCTCGCTGCTATAAGACTATTGACCGGTTCCCTAGTACGATAAGATGGACTCTTGACCTCACATTCTACCTCGTTATGACCTTGTACCTTATTGTCTGCCTGCGCTGCACTTTCTCTGTAACTGTAACACTTTATTCTGCATTCTGTATTGTTTTACCTTGTACTACCTCAATGCACTGTGTAATGAATTGATCTGTATGATCGGTATGCAAGACAAGTTTTTCACTTTACCTCAGTACAAGTGACAATAATAAACCAATTCCAATTGATGTTGAGTCACATAATGACCAGCACCACCATCTTTATGTTCCAAGTCACATACCGTCCTGATATATCACTGGTCCGTCATTGTCATTGGGTCTAAGTCCTGGAACTCCCTCCTGCCACGCCATTGTGGGAGCAGGACTGCGGTGGTTCACCGCCATTGCCTTGTGGGGTAGGCAATAAATGCCGGCCTCGGGTGACACCTGCATAACTCAAGTGTTTTTATTGGATGGTCAACGGGGTAGGTATTAAGGAGCATCTTGGAGAAGAGGTGGTGATGTTTAGGGAGGGAATTTCAGCACTTGCGTCCCAAACAGCTAGCGGCAAGTCCCCTAGTCACAAGGCACGTCTCTGTTATAGCTGCCTTTTGCCTCCCAGGACGTTGGGTGAGTGATTAATCTTCTGACGGCACAGCTGGTGACGGAAAAGTCAAAGCAAGTCCCCGGAGAATGGATGTTTTGGTCTCAGCCTTGCCTCAGTTGACCACTGTTTTCCTTCTGAGACCATAGTCTACTCTCCCAGGGTGGACGTATCAGATCCCATCAGTCTACCTTAAAGGGGACTGGAGGAGCTCTCACCAGAGCCCTGGCCAATGTTTAACCTTCAACAAATGTCACCAGAAGATTGTCTGGTCCTTTATCTAGTGGTTTGTGGAAGCTTACAGTGCACAAGATGGCTGCCCTGTTTCCTACATTATAACAATTACTAATTTTCCAAAGCATATTTCAGCTAATGAAGTACTTTTGGCCATTCTGAGGTTATGGGTTCATGTGAAAAGGGCAAGTCTTTTCACTTCCACCGTTTTTTTGGGATAAAACTACATTTCCTGGAGATGTTACTAGGAGGAACTTCCATCTGCTCCAGGAGACCTTTGAACAACTTGTAGTCTCCTTGAGTCATTTCAACACAGGAGGAGACTGTAATGCCCAAGGACTGGGTGCTGGCTTCTCGGACAATAAACCTGTCAGGGCCATTTTCCCTGCTCTGTTACTCCCCTTGTAGTACAGAGCCAGTTCCCTTTTGAAAGCACTGACTGACTGACTCTCTCTCCGCCAGCGCTGCAGGCAATGAGTTCCAAGTTTTGAAATGATATTAATCTAATAAACCAAGTGGGATATGGAAATCATCAAATTATTCAACAGCCTTCTCATTAGATTAGTCACCGGTGGTGCCACTTACTGCCACACTGACTGCACTCAAGTAAAGGGACGAGAAACGTAACTGTTAATGTCTTTGTCCTTGGCTGTAAGCCTCACTCTGCTGTGTTATATTTTGGCCACTCTTTTCATCACACAGCTGGTCTGTGGCCAAAGGAATAAGCCCTCCCTTCATTCCAAAAGGTACGTGCCCTTGTGTTCTCAAGCAAGTTGCTGTCGATCCAGCAGGAACACAAGGTAGCCAGTGTTTCCCGCTGCATCTGTTTCCCAGGGACTTGGAACAATATTTCTTTTGGGACTGCCTGCTTGGTCTCAGGAGCCCTCACTTTACTCTCCGTGTTTTCTTGTTAACGTTTCTGGGCCTTATTCTGCTAACTTTTTAACCCTTATTTGCCCCAGCTTTTTACTTGAAGTGCTTCCCATCTGTTCAGTTAAGTGGTGCTGATCTTCCGACATTCAGAGCCCTGAGCCCAAGCTCTCCAAAGCCCTGTGCACCGCTGAGCCGCTGGTCACTTCCGTCCTTCTGTTGTCTGTCTGATCACTTAAGAATAACCAGATCTATTTCTGGAGCAGACCTCTGAATAGGTACAATAAATAGCTTTGTTTCATTCTTGTGAGACAGGAGATGTAGGAAGCACTTGTATTGCTGCCAAGCAGCATCTGGAGATGACAGAGTCACAGAATGTTTACTGTACAGGAGAAACCGAGCCCTCACGTGAGAACAATCCAGTTGATCCCACTCCCTCAGCCTCTCCAATAGCCTCATAAACTCCTCCCTATGTGGAGAGATTGAACAAACTGGGGTTGTTTTCTCTGGAGTGGCAGAGGCTGAGGGGAGACCTGATAAAATTATGAGAGGCTCAGATAGAGTAGACAGCTCATGTCTTTTTCCCCAGGGTGGAAATATCTAACACAAGAGGACATGCATTTAAGGTGAGAGGGGGAAAGTTCAAAGGAGATGTGTGGAGCAAGTTTTTGTACACAGAGAGTGGTGGGTGCCTGGAATGTGCTGCCAGGGGTGGTGGTGGAGGCAGATACGATAGAGGGGTTTAAGAGGATCTTAGGCACATGGATATGCAGGGAATGGAGGGAGATGGACATTGCGTAGGCAGAAAGGATTAGGGTTGTTGGCTTAATTAGTTCAGCACAACATCAAGGACCAAAGGACCTGTTTTAGTGCTGTACTGTGCTATGTTTTATGTTCTATCACTGTGGGCCGAAGAGTCGGTTCTTTTTATCCAGCTTCCTTTTCAACACCACAATGGAACCTGCCTCACCCTTTACCCTGGACTGTGTTCTAGACTCACTACATTGAAAAAAAAATTCTCCTCATGATACTTACGGACCTTCTGCCTTTGGCCTTCTTGACCCCTCTGTCAAGGGGAACAGCTGCTCACTCTCTGCTCTGTCTGTACCCTTTGTAATCAGATCTCCTTGCAACCTCCCTCTGTTCCAAGGAGAACAGCCCCAGCCTCTCCAGGCTACCTGCAGGACTAAAGTCCCTCATTCCTGGAATTATGCTGGTAAATCTCTTCTCCACAAACTAAAATGTGGTCCCAGAACTGGACACGGTACTCCAGTTGTGCCAAAGCTATGGTTTATAAGGCTGCATCCTGTGCTTCTGTTTATAATAACCCAGGATTCCATGGCTTTTCTCAGCTGCTTTCTTGACCTGTCCTGCTGCTATCGATGAGCTGTGGACACATATATCCCTGAGCACCCTGTTCCTATACCACTTTTAGAATTATCCTCCCTAGTTTCTATCGCCTCTTCTCAGGCCTTCTATTCATTCAGCAAAAGAGTGGGGAAAATTTTCTCTGACGGGATTACTCTCTTGGGAGCCAGCACACTGGTTGATGGGCCTTATGGTCTCTTCCTGTGTTGTAACAGTTCTAGGATTCTTGGAGACTCAAAAGTTGTTAGAACCTTCCCTGGGGCAACGTTCAGACTTTCAAGACAGACAAGGTGGAAACTCCTGCTAACGTCAGCAGAACACTGCAGGAAATGACATTTAACCTGAAAAAGGTGGAGAAAGGGACTTGCCTTTTCTGTTTTGTGTGTGTGTGGGTCTTTGTGTGTTTGGGGGTGTGGGTGTATTTGAGTGTGTGTGCGCGCACGTGTGTGTGTGTCTGTCTGGATATGGGTCCGTGTGTACGCATGCATGTGTCTGTCTGTGCATGCATGTATGTGTGTGAGGGTGTGTGTGTTGGGTTGTGTGTATGTGGCAGTGTGTGTGTGTCTGTGTGTATTTGGCAGGGTGTGTCTGCATGTGTGTGTGTGTGTCAGGGTGTGTGACAGTGTTTATGTCGGGGTGTGTGCGTGTGTCTGTGTTTGTGTGTGTCTGTATGTCGGTGTGTGTGAGTGTGTGCGTGTGATGGGGGGTGTGTGTGTGTGAGATGGCTCCCCTTTTGTTAAGGACATCAGGCCGTTGAGAGAAGTGTATCAAACATTGCTGTTCTGCCACGACTGTTATCAGTGATGAGGCTGGTTTCTCCGACTCTGACAGCCTCAGTCTTATTTCAAGTAACATTCTGTGGGTGAATTTGTGTGTACTTAAGCCAGACATTGATAGGTTCTGATCTGTAAGGGGGTTACTGGTTACAGGGAGAAGGTGGGAGAGCAGGATTGAGAGAGGAAACAATCAGCCATGATTGAATGGTGGAGCAGACTTGATGAGCCGAATGACCTAATTCTGCTCCTGTACCTTATGGATCCTGGACTGTGCCCGTTTGCAACACTCAATTGTGGGCAACTTAACACTCCTCAGATATGCCTGGGAAAATTTGCCACACGGAAGTCACTGTGTAAACGTAGATTGTGTTTTGTGTAATGAGGTTTTGTGGCAGTGGGAGTACCAAAAGTGAAATATGTCATGTCCTGAGGGGTCTTGGCAGGGTGGGAGTGGAGGGACTGTTGAGGGATAACCTAGAACTGGGGTCACCTTTTGAAAGTACGGGGTTGCCTATTGAAGACTGAGATAAGGTGAAACTTTTTCTCTGAAGGTTGTGAGTTTTCGGTGCCCTATTCCTCAAAGGGCAGTGGACGCAGAGTCTTCGAATATTTTTGAGGCAGAGACAGATCAATTCTTGATAAGCAAAGAGGTGAAAGGTTGAAACAGCATTAGAAAATGCTGGAAACACTCTGGGTCAGGCAGCATCTATGGAGAGAGAAACAGTTAATGTTTTGGGTCTGAGACGCTTTGTCAGACCATTTTGGTGAAGGTCTCAGACCTAGGACATTAACTCTGGGGCAGCACAATGGTGCATAGCTAGAACTGCCAGCTCATAGCTCCAGCAACCTGGGTTTGATCCTGACCTCTGGTGCTGTGTGTGTGACTGTTGGGTTTCCCCAAGGTTCTCCAGGTTCTGTGCGCAGCCCAAGGATGTGCTGGTTATTCAGTTAATTGGTTATAAATATCCCTATATGAACACCTCCTCCACGATCAGTCTAACCCTTCCCTCCTACACAACACACAACCCTCCATTTTTCTGACATCCATGTGCCTATTTAAGAGCCCCCGTTGTATCAGCCTCTACCACCACCCCCAGCAGTGTGTTCGAGGCACCCACCACTCTTTGTAAAAAAAAAACCTACCTCTGACATCTCCCCTAAACTTTCCTCCCCTGACCTTAAACTGAAGTCCTCTGGTATGAGCCATTGCCACCCTGTTTGTGGTTTAAGCTGCCTTGTTGTGGGGCGCAGAGGGAGCAGAGAAACAAGCCATTTGTCCCAATCTGCTCTGTGCTGGCATTTCTGCTGAAACAGCAGCATTCCCTGGAAGTGATTCGTGTATCTTCGTATGATGTAGAAGGAGGACATTCAGCCCACTGAGGTGAGGAACCGGTCACCTAACCCTCACATATGCTGGCTTTCAGAGCAATCTCATTCGCCTGGTTATTACCTGTGAGATATTCTCTCTCCTCGCATCCCCAGAGCTGTCTGTTCCTCTCTCTCATCGAAGCCATTTACCTCAACCGCACCTTAATGGATCAAGTGTCACACCCCCGTGTCCTCTGAGTGCACGCCAATTCTTCATTGGATTTCAGGGTAATAATTCTCCACTCGCCTTCTCCTTTAAAGATTCCCGTTAATTAAATTTCAAACTTTGTGAGGCAAAACCCCTGTTCTTTTACCCACGCAATGGTGTGACTTGCCGGGAAGAGCCCACAGGATTAGCAGATGTGAACTTGGCACGAGCCCACTGTAACCATGTACATGTTTGTGTCTCCGGTCCCAGGGGAACAGTGTTGGAGGGATTTGGAATTGCTTCAGTTTTTGGTTCCAGACGTACAGTGGGCACTTCATCCCGTCTGTCTTTGGCTGGGTGCCATGTGTATTGTTGAGTAACAGGAGGATGGGGCGGATAAATCCAGTGCTGCAGGCTGTGTTCCTGCTCTACCTGATGCCCAAATACATCACCAGAAATGCTGAACATCAAGTGGTAACCAAAACAATTACTTAGATCACACGTTGGTTTCTGGTCCAGGTCTTGCAGAAGTGGGGCATTTTGTTGTTTACCCCCTGGGCATTTACTCCTGCATCTTTGAGCTTTCAATGGAAGGGAAATTGGTTTATTATTGTCACATGTACCGAGGTACAGTGGAAAAACTTAGCTTTGCATGCCATCCACACAGATCATTTCATCACATCAGTGCATTGAGGTAATACAAGGGAAAACAATATAGAATGCAGAATAAAGTGTCACAGTTACAGAGAAAGTGCAGTGCAGGCAGACAATAAGGTGCAAGGCCATAACAAGGTAGATTGTAAGGTCAAGAGTCATCTTATCATACTGGGGAACCGTTCAATAGTCTTATAACAGCAGGATAGAAGCTGTCCTTGAGCCTGGTGGTACGTGCTTTCAGGCTTTTGTATCTTCTGCCTGAGGAGGAGGGGGAGAAGAGAGAATGTCCAGGGTGGGAGGGGTCTTTGATTATGCTGGTTGCTTTACCGAGGCAACGAGAAGTGTAGACAGAGTCCATGGAGGGGAGGCTGGTGTCTGTGATGTGCTGAGCTGTGTCCACAACTCTCTGTGGTTTCTTGCGGTCCTGGGCAGAGTAGTTGTCGTAACAAGCCGTGATGCATCCAGATAGAGATGCAGGGGGATAGAATCATACACTTTGGAAACAGGACATTTGTGCTGACCATGAAGTATCTGGTTATACTAATCATAGAGGCATACAGCAGGGAATCAGACCCTTCGGCCCATTGAGTCCATGCCGACCCACGTACACCAATCCCATTTTTTATTCCCTCCACATTCCCATCAATTCTGCCCAGATTCTACCCCTCACCTCTAGGGGTAATTTACAGCGGCCAATTAACCCACCAACCCACACGTCTTTGGGATGTGGGAGGAAACCGGAGCACCCGGAAGAAATCCCACGGTCACAGGGAGAACGTGCAAACTCCACACAGGGATCACAGCTTTCTTCTGGTCTATTCTAAAGTGGTATCCACGCCAGCCAAAGACAGACGGGATGAAGTGCCCGCTGTATGTCTGGAACCAAAAACTGCAACGATTCCAAATTCCTCCAACACTGTTCCCCTGGGACCAGAGACACAAACATGTACATGGTTACAGTGGGCTCGTGCCAAGTTCACATCCGTTAATCCTGTGGGGCCTTCCCAGAAAGTTGGACCATTATGGAGGTCAGGATTGAACCCGGGTCTCTGGCACCAGCCCCACAAATTTGGTAAAGAGGAATAAAGATTGAATTGAGAGAAAAAAACACATCAGTAAAGAAATAATAAAATTGAAGTAGATGTTTTAATCTCCAAGAATAATTCAGCACATTGTTTGCCCCTTTTCTGAGTAGTTCTGTTGGGAATTCAAGCACTTTTCTTACCTACTTTGCCAAGCCGGGTGCAGGGAGGAGTTGCAAATAAGGGGTTGGAGTCTCTGAATTGGACTAGCACTGTGATGTGGAGGAGGATCTTCAGTCAGAGTGCGGTGACCCTCCGGAATTCTCTACCCTGGAGCATTGTGGAGGTGCAATCCTGAGTTCATTCGAAACAGGTCGGTGGATTTCCACACAGCAAAAAAAGTTAAGGCATTTAGGGATTGTGCAGGAAGATGGCGACCAAGAGAGAAAATCAACCATGGTCATGAGGGGCTGAATGGCCACCTTCCTGCTCCAGTTTCTTCTGTTCTATCCTAAATCAAAAAGCACAAGCAGTGAGGCAGTCCGGCAGACTGAAAACTAGAAGTAAATGGATTCATTTTTAATTTTTAATATAGTTTTCTGGATGAAGTCCAAAGCGCTAATCACTGTTTTATTTTAAATGACTGGGATTCCTTGTACAGAATGTCATTGCAGGAGTATAAATCTCTTGTTAAAAGGTCCTTAAGGCAGTTGAGTGCCAGCCTTGCCTTTCGACAGTCAGTTTAGTTGCTAATTAATTCCAGACTTCGGCATTTTCTTGAAACTTGCAGGGGAAGTTGAAAGCGGGCAGGATTTTTGCCAGGCATCAGAGATCGCCAGAAATTTGCAACTTGCAGATACTTGCTGGCTGGTTTGTGCCACCACTGTTAAAGGCTGGTATCTTTCCAGAAACACTTAGTTAAGGCAAGAGTCACTGAATCATCTCTTGTGTACGTGCTCCCTTATCTCTGAGAGCCAGGCAGTGTGGGCTAGGCGCGCTGCTGGGAAACACTGCCAGGTGTGCCAGAGAATTTGAGCTAAAACCCCTCTGCTCAATGTGATTGGACCCCTGCTGCACAGGTCAAAGTCGAGTTTATTGTCACATGCACAAGTCCATGTGTGCACAGGTGCAATGAAAAACCTACTTGCAGCAGCATCACAGGCACATAGCATTAGAGAGACAACGTTCACAAGAGAAACATAAATTAAACATAAATTATACAAGGAAGAACACAATTAGAACGAAAAAAAAGTCCATTGCAGTCAAAGTAGTCACAGTGTTGCTGTACTGAGGCAGTGATTAGGGTTGTGCCGGTTGGTTCAAGAACCGAATGGTTGAAGGGAAGTAGCTGTTCCTGAACCTGGTGGTGTGGGACTTCAGGCTTCTGTACCTCCTGCCCGATGGTAGCTGCGAGAAGGTGGCACGGCCCGGATGGTGGGGATCTTTGATGATGGATGTTGCCTTCTTGAGGATATGTAACTCCTGAACAGTGTCTGGAGTAGGGTTCAGAACCCCAAAAGATGTCAAAAATCTACCACTGAGGACAAGAGGGAAATTAGGACAGTAATAAATAGTCTCATTCATCAGCTTTACTGATGGTTGCTTTTTAAACAAATAACTCATCCAGCTGGCAAGAAGTCCCTCATCTAACATCACACATTTACCTCTCTATCTTAAGAACAGATGAAGATGGGAATAAAGTGTAAAGCAAGGAGCTTCCATCTTTCAGCTAAAGGAATTGGTTTCAGTGAGGACAATTGACTGATGCACAGGAGAGTTTGCACAGTTTGTGGTTCATGGAGTCACCTTGCAATGAGTAATTTTTAACACAGTGGTGAAATGATTTACTGCTGTTAAGTTAATAATCCTGTGTGAGAAGCACATACTGCTGAAAATCCCCGTTGCCCCTTGAGTGAGGTGTATGGGCAAAACTGCTGTGTAATGCAGGAGGTGTGGCAGCCAATGCGCACAGCAAGCTCCCATGTGTGTTCTGCTGCTGTTAAAATGTCATGCATGGTCATTTGTATGGGGTATTAAAAAAGTAGCTTTCTTGGTTGAGACAGAGTACTTTTGTACAGAAATATGTCTGGTGCCTTGGATAAATATATCCAATCTCACTCTCAGCAGCCCCTCCATAAGGTGTGAAGAAATCTCCCAGTTTACAGCGCACGTGAACTGGAGCTTCATAGAGCCATAAATCAGACCGGCATATGGCCCAGCTTCTGTGTTACACAAGAAAATGGGAGCAGGAGGAGGCCACTCTGGCCCCTGAAGCCTACCCCACCACTCAATACGATCATGGCTGATCCACGCTGGCCTCAACTCCTGTTCCCCATCACCCTCAATTCCTTGATCTTTCAAATATTTATCTCTCTCCACCATAAATATATCTAATGATCTGGCCTCCACTGCCCTCGGGGGCAGAGAATTCCAGAGGTTCACCTTCGTCTCAGAGATGACATTTCTACACCCCTCAGTTTTAAATCACTACCACCCATCTTGCAGATGCATCCTCTTGTTCGTGACTCTCCCACTAGTGGAGACATCCCAACATCTACCCTGTCAAAGCCCCCGTAGGATTTTATGTGTTTTAATAGGGTCACCCCTCATTCTTCTAAACTCCACAGAATACAGACTCAACTGTCTGGTCTTTCCTGACGGGACAAGCCTGTCATCCTAGGAATTAGCCTGGTGAATCTTCGTGGTGAAGCCTCCTGCCCTACTATAGCTATCTTAGGAAAGGGGACTGAAACTCTGTGCAATTTTCCAGGTGTGGCCTCACCAACACCCTGTACAACTGGACACAACCTCCCCATTCTTAAACTCCAACCCCTTTGAAATAAGTACCAACATGCTGTTCACCTTCATACTACCTTGGAGACCCCTTCAGTGCGGTGGAGAGGTGCTGGGGTGCAGGGGAGGACAAGCAAAAGGAAGGAAGTGTGGACAGGGAAGGGGCTAGCGAGTACAGAGTGTGAGGGGTGGGTGGGGAGCAGGGAGTGCTCAGGGAAGGATGGAGATTAGAGTCTGGGAGAGATAATGAGGTTCTGGTCACCTCACTATAGGAAGGATGTGGAGGCGTTGGAAAGGGTGCAGAGGAGATTTACCAGGATGCTGCCTGGTTTAGAGGGTATGCATTATGAGGAGAGACTAAGGGAGCTAGGGCTTTACTCTTTGGAGAGAAGGAGGATGAGAGGAGACATGATAGAGGTGTACAAAATATTAATAGATAGAGTGGACAGCCAGTGCCTCTTTCCCAGGGCACCAATGCTCAATACAAGAGGGCATGGCTTTAAAGTAATGGGTGGGAAGTTCAAGGGAGATATCAGAGGAAGGTTTTTTACCCAGAGAGTGGTTGGGGCATGGAATGCGCTGCCTGGGGTGGTGGTGGAGGCAGGTACATTGGTCAAATTCAAGAGATTACTAGATAAGCATATGGAGGAATTTAAAATAGAAGGATATGTGGGAGGAAGGGGTGAGGTAGTCTTAGGCGAGGTTTAAAGGTCGGCACAACATTGTGGGCTGAAGGGCCTGTATTGTGCTGTACTGTTCTATGAGAGAGGGGGAAGGGGAGGCAGTAGAAGGCCAAAGGGGTCTGCAGTTCCCTCCCGTCACCCAGGCATGCGGGAAGCAACAACTAGGTCAACTTCCGAGATTCCCCCAATCTCAGGGCAACCTCCTGCTTCCCGCCTGCTTGCCTGCGGTAAGTCTTGGTGATAGCCACAGCCAGCATGTCAAGAATGGTGACTGAGGGCAGTGGTGAGAGATGAAAAGGGCCAAGCAGGCCAAAGCCCCTGGAGGTGGCTGCGGTCTTGATCCATCAGTAGAGCCCGTGTGTAACCCCAGATCAGAATTCAGAATCAGGTTTATTATCACTGACTTATACGTTGTGAAATTGGTTGTTTTACGGCAGCAGTACAGTACAAGAAGCTGTAAATTACAAAAATAAATAAGTAGTGCAAAAGAAGGAATAACGGGGTAGTGTTCATGGGTTCATGGACCGTTCAGAAATCTGATGGCAGAGGGGAAGGAGCTGTTCCTGAATTGTTGAGTGTGGGTCTTCAGGCTCCTGTACCTCCTCCCCGATGGTAGTAACAAGAAGAGGGCATGTCCCGGATGGTGAGGGTTCTTAATGATGGATGCCGCCTGCTTGAGGCACCGCCTCTTGAAGATGTCCTTGATGGTGGGGAGGGTTGTGTCCGTGATGGAGCCAGGACCAAGGGAGTACCCCTGGTGGGAAATTGGACGGATTCAGTTTGCTCAATTTAACCATGATTTTTTTGGTACTAACCTCCACAGACCCCTTGGGTAAAGATTTACAAAGGCCCACCATCTTCTGAGGAAAGGAATTACCCTGCCACTCGACACAGGTGCAGTTCATAAAGAACATAGAACATTACAGCGCAGTACAGGCCCTTTGGCCCACGATGTTGTGCCGACATTTTATCCTGCTGTAAGATCTATCTAACCCTTCCCTCCCACATAGCCCCCCCATTTCTCTATCATTCATGTGTTTATCTAAGAGTCTCTTAAATGTCCCTAATGTATCTGCCCCCACAACCTCTGCTGGCAGTGCGTTCCACACACCCACCACTCTCTGTGTGGGAAAACTTACCTCTGACATGCTCCTGATACCTTCCTCCAATCACCTTAAAATTATGTCCCCTCGTGTTAGCCATTGTCACCCTGGGAAAAAGTCTCTGACTGTCCACTCGATCTATGCCTCTTATCATCTTGTACACCTCTATCAAGTCACCTCTCATCCTCCTCCTCTCCAAAGAGTAAAGCCCGAGCTCACTCAACCTATCCTCAGGAAAAGCAGGGTCCTTTCCCTGATTGGGTGGTGTCAGCAACTTGGGCCACTGTGTGAACAAGCGCCAGGCTACAGCTAAGCCTAACCTGGTCACCAAGCTCCACCCAATTGACATACTCACTGGGCACCAGTGAATAGTCAAGCAGGGTGCATTTGCTCGTGGGGGAGCCCAGAACCATGGGCAGTGCAGTGGCGCAGTCAGTTGAGCAGCTGCCTCAGAGCGCCAGAGACCCGACCTCCGACACTGTCTGTTTGCACGTTCACCCTGTGACCGCGTGGGTTTACCCCGGGTGCTCCGGTTTCCTCCCACATCCCAAAGATGTGCAGGGTCGGTGGGTTAATTGGCCGCTGCAAATTGTCCCTCGTGTGTGGGTGAGGGGTAGAATCTGGGGGGAGCTGATGGGAGAATTAGTGTAAACGGGTGGTTGATGGTCGGCATGGACTCGATGCGCTGAAGGGCCTGTTCCCATATGTGACTCCACAAGCACCATGTTCACCAGCTCTGCCAGTAAAACAAGGGGGAATTCTGGAGAAATCCTTCATTCAATGAGTGTAGAACTCACTCACACACAATAGAAGTGAATAGGATCATTGCAGCACAGGAGAAAGGCCTTTCAGCCCAACAGGCCTGTGCTGGCTATGTGTGGGGACAGTCGGTTCAATCCCATTCACTTGTTCCTGCCGCCAGTCCTTCAGCTCCCCATCCAATGCTTCCTTGAACAACACAATTCCTCCATCATTTGGGGGGAGAAAGGATGATGCTGGAGGGGGAAGGGATGAGATGGAGTGGTGTGGGGCAGAAACACCAGTCTAGAGCAGAGGGGCCGAACAGCCTCTATTCTGGGCTCTACATTTTGTGCACGGTAGTGTAGCGGTTAGCGTAACGCTATTACAGCGCCAGTTACCCGGGTTCAATTCCGGCAGCTGTCTGTAAGCAGTTTGTGCGTTCTCCCCGTGTCTACGTGGGTTTCCTCCGGGTGCTCTGGTTTCCTCCCACATTCCAAAGACATACAGGTTAGGAAGTTGTGGGCGTGCTATGTTGGCGCCGGAAGCGTGGCGACACTTGCGGGCTGCCCCCCAGCACACTCTACGCAAACATGTATTTCACCGTGTGTTTCGATGTACATGTGACTAATAAAGAAATCTTAATTCCCTCCTTTGAGGTTGGCGATCAGTAACTCCCAGTCGAAGGTG
The DNA here is from genome assembly GCF_009764475.1 of Pristis pectinata. Classification (NCBI taxonomy): domain Eukaryota; kingdom Metazoa; phylum Chordata; class Chondrichthyes; order Rhinopristiformes; family Pristidae; genus Pristis; species Pristis pectinata. The sequence goes on from NC_067415.1 coordinate 84,584,819, forward strand.
AAACTGTTCTCCCATGGGGTAACTGCGCAGGTGTTAATTCAATTGGGTCTCAGTAATCTGGCCAATCCCAACAGGCACTGAAGCCACACATCAGTTCTTTCCTCACTGGTGAAGTTCAATCCAAATTACTTCACTAAGACCTAGGAGACGGAATCCCATTGTAATTCTTAAAGCAGAGGTTGTCATTAACAGACCTGTGTCAGTGCTGGTTCCAACTGCACAGAGGGCCGTCTGCTCCGAACTAGATCCTGCACCTTTTAATTTGACAAGTACCCCGGGGACAGTCCGTAGCCACGATCCAGGCTTCGTGACGCAGGGTGGATGATCTGCTGCTTCCTGCCTAGTGAATGATAGATGTGTGAGTAATGCAAAGCAGGTCGGTCAGCGACCAACTCCACTGACGGAACTGCTGCCTCAGAACATTCATCCTTACTAATGTGATGCTCGTCGGCTTGGTTTTTTTCTCTCTCCTGACCTCTGTAACACATTCTTCTAAATTATTTACGTGTTTAAAAACCGTACACATTGATGAGAGAGGCCATCTGTTGTTTATCCAGTGTCTGGGGAGACGTGAAGAGGTTTGCCTCAGGGAAAGGACATGCTGATCATACCTTGGTCTCAGTGTAAAGTCACCAAGCAAAACTTTGGGATATCAGAGTTGGGGCCAGAGTTCACAAGATCACAAGACAAAGGAGCAGAAGTAGGCCATTCAGCCCTTCGAGTCTGCTCCATCACTTCATGAGCTAAACTATTCTCCCATCTAGCCCCAATTCCCGACCTTTTCCCCATATCCCTTCATATCCTGACTAATTAGAAACCTATCAATCTCCTCCTTAAACACCCCCAATGATCGGGCCTCCACAGCTGTACGTGGCAACAAATTCCATAAATCCACGACCCTCTGGCTAAAGGAATTTCTCCTCATCTCTGTTTTAAATGGTTACCCTCTAATTTTAAGACTGTGCCCTCTTGTCCTGGACTCACCCACCAAGGGAAACAACTTGGCCACATCTACTCTGTCCAATCCTTTCAGCATTCGAAATGTTTCTGTGAGGTCCCCTCTCATTCTTCTGTACTCCAATGAATACGGTCCAAGAGCTGACAAACGCTCCTCTTACGTAAGCCCTTGCATTCTGGGATTTATCCTGGTAAATCTTCTCTGAACCCTCTCCAACATCAGTACATCCTTCCTAAGATAAGGGGCCCAAAAGTTGACGGCAGGTCCAGGGTTGATTCTGATGGGTGTTGGTTCGGTCTGACTGGGGACTGTTACCATGGTGCTCTCCATCTCACCCCCCACCTTGAGGGGCAGAATTTAAGATAAGATTTCTTTGTTAGTCACATGTATATCGAAACACACAGTGAAATACATCTTCTGCGTAAAGTGTTCCGGGGGCAGCCCGCAAGTGTCGCCACACTTCCGGCACCAACATGGCATGCCCACAACTTCCTAACCCGTACGTCTTTAGAATGTGGGAGGAAACCGGAGCACCCGGAGGAAACCCATACAGACACAGGGAGAACGTACAAACTCCTTACAGACAGCGGCCGAAGTTGAACCCAGGTTGCTGGCGCTGTAATAACGTTATGCTAACCGCTACGCTACTGTGCCTGCCCTCTGGATTTAGAAGTTCTCAGGAGAGGGTAGATACTCATGGTCTTTTCCCCAAGGTAGGGAAGTCTAAAACTAGAGGGCACAATCTTAAAGCGAGAGGGGAAGAGACAGGTACGTGGATAGGAAAGGTTGAGAGGGATATGGGCCAAATGGGATTAGTGTGGAGAGTCATCTTGGTCAGCATGGACGAGTTGGGCCAAAGGGCCTGTTTCCGTCCTGTTTAACTCTATGGAGCCATGATCTCAATTCCCTCCCTCCAGACAAGAAAGCCCCTGCCCATGCTTGGAGTTCCAGTGACCCAGGTACAATCCCAATCTCTGGTGCTGTCTGTGTGGAGTTTGCACGTTCTCTATGTGACCCTGTGGGTTTCCCCTGGGTGCTCCATTTTCCTCCCGCATCCCAAAGACGTGCGGGCCGGTGGGTTAATTGGCCGCTGTAAATTGTGTGAGCAAGGGGTAAAATTTGGGGGAAGTCGATGGAAATGTGGGGACAATGGGTTTCAGGGAAATAAGTGCGGGAATGGAATTGATGGGACTGCTCTTGAGAGCCAGCATAGACTTGATGGGCCAAATGGCCTCTTTCTAAATCAGAATGAAATATGAGAAAGATGTCAGATTCTGCAGACAACCTACTGCTTGTTCCAAAGGACAATGCATGTTGCTGGGAATTTGGAAGCCTTGGCTGTTAAAAGATGGTTGCAGGAGATACTGTGGCTCAGGACTTTCACAGGTGATGCTGTTAACATATTACCACGTAGAAAGAGGCCATTCGGCCCATTGGAGTTCATGCCAGCTCTCCACAGAGCAATCCCAATCACCCCCTTCCCTATTCCTCTTTAATGCTATAACTTTTTTTCTCTCTCACAAGCCCACCAACTCCCCTCTGATTCTTCTGCCGCTCACCTACACACTAATTTACAGTGGCCAATTAACCCACCGACCCGCACGTCTTTGGGATGTGGGAGGAAACCGGAATACCCGTGGGAAACCCACGTGGTCGCAGGGAGAACGTGCAAACTCCACACAGACAGCACCGGAGGTCAGGATCAAACCCGGGTCACTGGAACTATGAGGCAGCAGTACTACCTGCTGCGGTACCATGCTACAAGGTGAACCTTGAATGCTTGAAACCACCACTATTGTGAAAATTATTGCCAGGTTGAAATTTTCCCGACATCTTGCAACTTAGATTGTTCCGTATCATTGACAGGATACACTGAAGCTTTTGCCATGGCAACCGTTAGAGTCTATCTAAGGTGAAGATTGCAATGTTATCTCCTATCTGATCTGCGAGGGAGATGCAGTCTGCTGTAGATGGTCTGGTAAAGTTCTTGCCAAAAGCCTGAGAAAACTGGGTCAGGGAGACGTCTCTTTAATGTTTTCATGGTGCTTTATCTCTACTGGAAGACAAGACGTAGGAGCATCAACTAATTTGTTACTTGACCTGGTAGTTTAAAGGTGACGCCAATGACTTGAGGGACTGAGAAATAAAAGACTGCAGACGCTGGAATCTAGATGAAAAACACAATTTCTCAAACTATATCATGTTTAAACTTGGAAAAAATTAGGAGTGGTACTGTCGATCCTTCGCTTAAATTTGAAGATATTTGGAGTTCATTTATTCAATATTTTCACATGATGTAGATCCCCTTTCAATAACTTTCCAACTTGGAGGAACGGAGTTGACAATATAATATTGCTCTGTTTCTACTGAGAAATTTTAGCCCAGTTTTTTTTTCTTTTTTTTGTTGTTTGTTTTTTTTTGAAATTTTTTTTGTTTAGTTTATATTGTTTACAATTTTTCTTATTAATTTGGGGTTTTTAAAATTTATATAAATCTTTTTCTTTCCTTTCTTTTATATTATATTCATTTACTAAGAGATCGTTGGATCTACAGATTTTTTATACTTTATTGTTCTTTATGATTATATGCTATGATTGTTATCCTGAGCTCTTTGTATTACATGTATAAACATTGATGCCATATATCAATCTGTATTAATTTGAAAACTAATAAAAAGATTGAAAAAGAAGGAAAACCACCATGATACTGGAGGAACTCAGCGTCCGTGGAGAAAAGCAGGCGGTCAACGTTTCAGGTCAGGACCCTTCTTCAGGACCCTGTGGAAGGGTCCTGACCCAAAACGTTGACCTCCTTCTTTTCTCCACGGATGCTGTCTGGCCTGCTGAGTTCCTCCAGCACCATTGTGTTTTTCATTTGACTTGAGGGACATCCTGGAAATGGAAGGGGTTTGAGTGCAGAGACTTGAGCACACAAACCAGGCCACCACTCCCTGTGTAGAACACAGGGAGTGCTGCACTGTTGGAGGCTCTGTCTTATGGATCAGACATTAAGCTAAAGCCCCTCAGATGGATGTCAAAGTTTTTGGGAGTTCCTTATATCCTGGGCCAACATTACTCATGGACCCATGTCACGGACTGATTAACTGGCCAATGAAAGAAACTTAATTGAACCAAAGAAGATCTTGACAAGGTGAATGTGTGGAGATGTTTCCTCCCACAGGGGATCCTAGAACTCGGGATGACTTTAAAACGAAAGGGACTGCCCACATAAGAGGCGAGGCAAATTTTTGTCTCTGTGACTTCGGAATTCTCTTCCAAAAGGTGGAGAAAGGAGAGTCTTTCAATAGGTAGATAGATAAGCAAGGGGGGCAGTGTAAGGTTACCGGAGTACAGTCAGACAATGGCAGAGAGGATGTGAGGGGTGAGGGTGGGGCTATTGCCTTACTCCTAACTCGTAGGCTTCCATTCCATCTGTTCAGTTTTGGTCTCCCTGCTATAGGAAAGATGCTATTAAGCTGGACAGAGTGCAGAGGAGATTTACGAGGATGTTGCCGGGACTCGAGGAACTGAGTTATGGAGAGAGGTTGAGCAGGTTGGGACTCTTCTCATTGGAGTGTAGGAGAATGAGGGGTGATCTTACAGAGGTGTATGAAATCATTTTTGGGACATGGGAGGAAACAGGACCACCCAGAGGAAACCCACATGGTCACAGGGAGAACGTGCAAACTCCACACATTTCAGGACTGAACCCAGCTCGATGGATCTGTGAGGCAGGGGCTCTGCCTATGAATAATAAGGCAGGTATGTTGGGAGGTCAGGGTGCGGTTGTACAGGACGCTGGTAAGTCTTGCACTTGGAGAATTGTGTTCGGTTTTGGTCGCCCTGCTATAGGAAAGATGTCATTAAACTGGAAAGAGTGCAGAGGAGATTTACAAGGATGTTGCCAGGATTAGAGGCACTGAGTTATAGGGAGAGGTCGGCCAGGCTAGGATTTTATTCCTTGGAGTGGAGGAGACTGAGAAGTGAATGGGCGGGCACGGTAGTGTAGTGGTTAGCATAACACTTTACAGTGCCAGTGACCTGGGTTCAAATCCGGCCGCTGTCTGTAAGGAGTTTGTACGTTCTCCCTGTGTCTGCGTGGGTTTCCTCCGGGTGCTCCGGTTTCCTCCCACATTCCAAAGACGTACGGGTTAGGAAGTTGCGGGCATGCTATGTTGGCGCCGGAAGTGTGGCGACACTTGCGGGCTGCCCCAGAACACTCTACGCAAAAAGATGCATTTCACTGTGTGTTTCGATGTACATGTGACTAATAAAGGAATCTTATAATCTTACAGAGGTGTATAAAATCATGAAGGGCATAGATAGGGTGAATGCAGTCTTTTTCCCAGGGTTGGGGAATCAAGAACTAGAGGGCATAGGTTTAAGGTGAGAGGGAAAAGATTTAATAGGAATTTGAGGGGCAACTTTTTTTACACAAAGAGTGGTATGTATGTGGAATGTAAATCCACAGAGGGACTGAACGAGGGTGAGAACTTGAAAGTCGAGACCCTGTCAAATTAGGGGCTGTTGTCTGTCGTCGAGCATGGAGGCAATGAGTGTATGGACACAGGCAGCAGAGTCTTAGATGAATCTTGTTATTGTAGCTCGTACTTGATGAACATCAGCAGGTCAGATTCCCCCAGCATTGTGACTCATTGAAATCCAAATCTTTGTGGGGAAAAAAAACACCAAATTTGAAGCGTTTTTTTGGAGTGAGTGGCCTGGTCTCCTGGCAACTGTCAGGAGGCCTCACATTCCTTCTGTGTGGAATGCTGGGTCTGAGCCACAGACCGGCTGTCCGATTGACCAGGAGAACCGAGACAACAGCTGGCGCTCCCTGCTCCAGGGATCAGAAGCTCGGGGAGTGACCCGGGAGGTCTGTAAGATGGTGAAAGTGTTTAATGGGGGGGTAGAGATGACGTTTTCTTGTGTCAGCAGAGCACAACAGAATACCATCGGTCTAGACAAAAGATTCTGCAGAGGCTGGAATCTGGAGCAACACACACAAAGTGCTGGAGGAACTCAGCGGGTCAGGCAGCATCCATGGAGGGAAATAAACAGTCGACGTTTCGGGCCGAGACCCTTTGTCAGGACTGGAAAGGAAGAGGGCAGAAGCCGGAATAAGAAGGTGGGGGGGAGGGGGAGGAGCACAGGCTGGCAGGTGACAGGTGAGTCCAGGTGAGAGGGGGAAGGGGAGATGTAATAAGCTGGGAGGTGATAGGTAGAAGAGGCAAAGGGCTGAAGGAGGAGGAGTCCGGAAGGAGAGGGCAGTGGACCACGGAATAAAGGGAAGGAGGTGGGGAATAGATGGACAGGTCATGAGGGTGGGGGATGGGAAAGAGAAGGGGTGGGGGGCCACAGGAATGAGGGAAGACAAAAGGGGGGGAGGAACCATCAGTCGAGATTAGACACAAATAAATCTGATCAGGAAATCAGGAGAATCTTCTCTTCCCAGAGAATGGGGAGAAGGTGTAACTCGTTCCCACCTGGAAGACCAGGGATTGGTTCAAGGGGAAGCTGGATAAGCACAGAGGGAGAGAGGGATAGAAGGTGAGGATGGGGGAGATGGAGAGAGGTGGGAGGACGGAGGGGCTGAATGGGCTGGATGTGGTTCTGTGGAACAGCGGACAATGTGCACACGTGAGTTTTGGTGTGGCAGCGTTTGTCTGGAGTCCAGGGAAAGGCAGCTCACAGAGCAAGAGTCCTTGCCCAGAATCAGGGGAGGCTGAGACTGGCTTTTACAGTGGGAGTAAGGTTACAATAGAATGTGTGCACAAAAAGGCAAAAACACATCAGACCTGCTGTGATGTGGGGATTGTAGAGTTGATCTTGACATTTCTGCCTCTGTGATCCTATCTCTGATTTCTCTCTGTCTCCTCTCTCTATCTGTCTCTCCCTCCCCCTCCCTTCCCACCCCCCTCCCCCTCCCTTCCCACCCCCCTCCCCCTCTCTCCCTCCCCCCTCTCTCTCTCCCCCTCTCTCTCTCCCCCTCTCTCCCTCTCCCCTCTCTCCCTCTCCCCTCTCTCCCTCCCCCCCTCTCTCCCTCTCTCCCTCCCCCCTCTCCCTCCCCCCCCTCTCTCCCTCTCTCCCTCCCCTCCCTCTCTCCCTCCCCCCCTCTCCCTCCCCCCCTCTCCCTCCCCCCCTCTCCCTCCCCCCTCCCTCCCCCCACTCTCCCTCCCCCCTCCCTCCCCCCCTCCCTCCCCCCCCTCCCTCCCCCCACTCTCCCTCCCCCCTCCCTCCCCCCCTCTCCCTCCCCCCCCCTCTCCCTCCCCCCTCTCTCCCTCCCCCCCTCTCTCCCCTCCCCCCTCCCCCCCCTCCCCCTCCCCCCCCTCCCCCTCCCTCCCTCTCCCCCTCCCTCCCTCTCTCCCTCCCTCTCTCTCTCCCTCTCTCCCTCCCCCCCCCTCTCGGTGTGTGAAGCTCCAGTCACTTTCCCCATGAGCCACTCACTGCGAGCATTCACCAGTGCTGAGATGTAGTGCTGGGCCTTCATTCAGTATCTTCAGGGAGAAGAATAATCAGCCATTTGCCATTTGAAGTGTGCGAATTCTGTGGATCCTCGTGGTCTCAGACACAGAAAGCAAATGGTCCACAGAGTGAGACAAGTGCATGTGGGGAAAGGTTACAGGTCAGTGACCGTGCCTCTGTCTGTGCGGATGTGGTGATGATGGGGGATGGGATTCGTGGAATCTCCTTCCATGACCACAGAAGAAACGGAAGCAGGAGGAGGGAATTTGACCCTCTGTGGATGCTTTTCCATTCGGTCAGATCATGGCTGATTCACTACCTCAACATCATTCTCCTGCACTAACTGCCACCACCCCCTGGGAGTTGGCCTCTGAGCCACCCACCATCCTGACTTGGAAATATATCGCCGTTCCTTCACCGTCGTTGGGTCCAAATCCTGGAACTCCCTCCCTAACACCTTTGTGTGTACGCCCATACCTCAAGGACTGCTGTGGTTCAAGAAGGCAGCTCATGGGCACCCATGGATGGGCAATAAATGCAAGCTCAGGAAGCCCTCATCCCTTGAATGAATAAAAACTAAACCACATCCCGCAATCCTCCGTCATTGGAGCTCACGAGTATAGGATGGTTGGAGGTAACAGCACAGTGGCTGAGAGACCCAGGAGACTGCAAATGCTGGAATCTGGGGCAACACACGATCTGCTGGAGGGACTCAGTGGGTCGAGCAGCATCAGTGGGGGGAGGGGAACTGTCGACGTTCTGGATTGAAACCCTGCCTCAGGACTTAGAGTGGAGAGGGAAGGTATCACTGGCTATCTTCCCTCATCACCTTTAGTCCTGATGCAGGGTCTCGACCCTAAGTATCGACCGTTCTTCCTCCCTGCCCCACAGACGCTGCTGAACACGCTGAACTCCTCCAGCAGGTTGTTGCCCCCAGTGGCGGAGAGGTTGTCCTTCCATTGTGCCACCCGGACCTCAGGGGGAACTCGGTGCTTTGCAGCCGGAAGTGGGCGTCATTAGAAGGCAGGGAAAGCAGCAGCCGACGTCTGCACAGCAAGATCCCCCACACACGTGCCCGCTGCCTGAAGGTAGGCTCCCCCTCTACTGCCCCCAGGTCAGGCTGTTCCACCACAACTGGAAAGTGACTGCTTGCGCAGATCTGACCGCCATCTCTCTCCTGAGCGGGAAACCTCAACGCACCTTTCCATCTGTGGCGCCCTTCCTCTCCCTGATCTCATCCCCAGGTTAAACTCTGTGGGGGCTCCCCGGGTTACGGATGACCTGACTTCCAGCTTTACACATGTTGTACCATACTTTTTCAAAGCATTTTTTCAGCTAGTTGTAATAATAGTGAAATGTCTCATGGTGTTCGTTAAAGACTGGATTTCTGACAAGGAGAAATTGGTTCATGGACAGTTCTCGGGAACAGAGCTCTTATGTAACCCAGGGACTGCCTCTATTTGGAAATGTTCCTGGGGTGGAAGGTTGCTGTTCCTGGAATACGCCTGAGGGGAATCCACATCCTGCTGCATCTTTTGTGGGTCTGTTTCTGTGCTGTACAATCCTACGAGTAGTCTGGGTGTTTTATAATTTACTGTCACTGACAGTGCCAGCTGTTATTGTCCCTTCCTAATTGTCCCAGAATAGATAAGATAAGATATGTCACACGTACATCGAAACACACAGTGAAATGCATCTTTTGTGTAGAGTGTTCTGGGGGCAGCCCACAAGTGTCGCCACGCTTCCGGCGCCAACATAGCACGCCCACAACTTCCTAACCCGTACGTCTTTGGAACATGGGAGGAAACCAGAGCACCCGGAGGAAACCCACTCAGACACACAGGGAGAACGTACAAATTCCTCACAGATAGTGGCCGGAATTGAACCCGGGTCGCTGGCGCTGTAATAGCATTATCACTAAGGAGGGCAGTTAAGAGTCCACAATACTGGTTGGTCTGGAGTCACGTGTCGGCCAGGAGGGGTAAGGGTGGCACATCCCCTCCTGCTGAAGGACTTCAGTGAACCAGCTGGGTTAAGTGAACCTGGTAGATTTATGGTTGCGGTTGCAAAAGCTGGCTTTCTTGTTAAATTACAGATCTATTTAGTCACCGGAATTGGTCAAACGCTTCACGGAGGAGGAGCAGGGAAGTGGGAATAATTGGAGAGACTTCAAAAAGACAGAACAGACATGATGGGCCGAATGTTTGCCCCCCTCGTGTTTGCTTTTATGATCAAGTTCTCTTTGGAAGTATTGACAGGTTCCCAGGAGTCTTTTAGGAACGTTGTTTTTGATGATTTTCTTGATGTTGGTGAGTTACTCTGCTGGAGGAACTCAGTGGGTCAGGCAACGTCTGTGGAGGGAAAGGAACAGTCAACGTTTCGGGTCGAAACCCGATATTTTGCCCCAGATTGCGGCATCTGCAGGCTCTTGTGTCTCTAACTTACTCTGCTGTTGTGTGGATTTGAATTGCTGGGAGACTCACAAGGAAGGTAAAAGGGTTTGTTCACTGATTTACATACCATGCTCACAAACTTTGGTTACTGCAGCCATACCTGTCTGACTGCTTCCTGCCCAGAGATTAAGAAGAGCTTCCATTGTTTATCGGCAGACTCTGGCATGTCGAGTGTGACCCTCTCTTGCTGCTGGAAGTTCCCAGAAACTTTCCTCTTGAACCGTTTGCAGTCAAGAACTGCGGAATGTTCCAGATGTTGCAAGCTTCTCCCTCAGAAGATGCTGCTGCTTTTTGCCATTGCTCAGTTCCTCGGTCTGAAGCTGCCTGATATCCCGGGATGTGGTTGGGAGCGGGGTCGGAGGCTGCTTCCTCTTGGCTCTTCCCAGGTCATAGAGTCACACAGCACGGAAACAGGCCCTTCGGCCCAACTGGCCCATGCTGACCAAGATGCCCCATCCAAGCTAGTCCCAGTTGCCAGCGTTTGGCCCGTATCCCACTAAACCTTTCCAATCCATGTATTTGTCCAACTGTGTTTTAAAAGTTGTTAGTGTACCTGCCTCAACCACTTCCTCTGGCAGCTCATTCCACACACATACCACCCTTAGTGTAAAATAAAGGTGCCCCTCAAATTCCTATCAAATCTCTCCCCCCTCACCTTAAACCCATGCTCTCTAGTTCTTGATTGCCCAACGCTGGGAAAAAGACTGAGTGCATTCACCCTATCTGCACCCCTCTGCACACCTCTATAAGGTAAGGTCCTGGATGATCCAGAACTTGGAATCTCTCCTGGGAATATCACCTCTCTGTTGAGAGGCAGACCTTGGCTGCCGAGGCCACCAGACTCGATTACAAGTTGCAGTCGGGTCACTTTGACTCAGAGAAGACCCATTGGCCCTGGATTGGGCAGGTCCAGAGGAGACAACTGCCAATTCTATGAACAAACGCATTCCCATGTTAGTGTTGGGGGTGAGGTTTAGAAGTGGGTACTGAGGCAGGATGTCAGTGCTGGTCATGGGTACCTGCTGCCTTCGTGGGCCAGACACAGCTACATTGGTGGTCCGGGGTCAGGTCACCAAAAAAAGGTCCTTTTAAGGTGAGAGGGGAGGAGTTTAACAGGTAACTTTTACACACAGAGGGTGTATCTGGAATGAGCTGCCAGAGGAGGTAGTGGAGGGAGATACTACTACCACATTTAGAAGACATTTGGATAAGTATTTATAGAAGGACGTGGGCCTAATGCAGGCAATTGGGACTATTGTAGATGTGCATCACAGTCAACCTGGACAAGGTGGGCCAGAAGAGCCCATTTCTGCGCTGTATGATTCTTGGGGTGAGCTGGGTGTTTTATAATTTATTCCATCGCAGCTTGTGAATGTTACTGGCAACACCAGCATTTATTGTCCATTCCTAATTGCCCCAGAACAGAGGAGGCAGTTAAGAGTCCACTACACTGGGTCTGGAGTCACATGTTGGCCAGGTAGGGTAAGGGTGACACATCTCCTCCCCCTGAAGGACTTCAGTGAACCGGCTGGAATTTTACAACAATCTGGTGGATTTATGGTTATGACTGCAGAGACTGGCTTTTTTGTTAAATTATGGATCTATTTAACTACTTGAACATACATTTCCCAAGAACCCTGGTGGGATTCAAACCTTTTTATTTATTCTTTTGTTTCTCGGGACCTTTAAGCACAGTGACCAGCAGTGCGGCCACAGAAAGGGGATGACCAGCCGAAGGGGTAGAGGCATAGCCGTGGTAGAATTGTACAGCAAGGAGGCCATTTGGACCATCATGCTTGTTCTGGCCCCTTTTATCCAGGATAGTTGCCCCAGAGAAGGTGATGAAGTCTGGAGGCCAACTCTGGAAGATGGCCACAGTGTGCGTTGCCATTGCCAAACCACACCGTGTGTGGCAATGGTGAAATTCTCTGGGATCCGGGTCTGTGTACGTCTGGCAAAGCCCGAGTCTCCTCTCCCTGGAGAGGACAGTAGTGAGCTGTTTTCTTTATCCGCCAGATCCGGTGAAGGTGCTGTGGGAAGGAAGTCCCAGATTTAGAACCAGCGATGTATTTGCAAGTCAGGATAGTCTGCGACTTGGAGGGGAACCTGCAGGTGGTGGTGCTCCCATTGGCATTTTGCCCACAGGTGATGGGACAGGGAGGTGCTATCAGAATAACTGCAGTGCATGTTGTAAATAGTACACACTGCAGTCACTGGTGGAGAGAGTGAATGTTCAAGGTGTTGGAACCAGCTGTCTTGGATGTTGTCAAGCCTCTCCAGGCAAGTAGAGGATGTCACATCACACTCCTGACCTGCCCCTTGTAGACTGGGCAGTTGGGAGGTGTGAATGATAGGTCTGATGCTGATCTTGCAAGTTGGTTGGATGATTTTGGTTATTATTTAATTGGTAAATTGGTTTGTTATTGTCACAAGTACCGAGGTACAGTGAAAAACTTTGTTTTGCATGCCATCCATACAGATCATTTCATCACATCAGTGCATTGAGGTAGTACAAGGGAAAACAATAACAGAATGTAGAATAACGTGTTCCAGTTACAGAGAAAGTGCAGTGCAGGCAGACAATAAAGTGCAAGGCCATAACGAGGTAGATCGTGAGGTCAAGAGTCCATCTAATCATACTAGGGGACCATTCAATAGTCTTCTAACAGCAGGGTAGAAGCTGTTCTTGAGTCTGGTGGTACGTGCTTTTAGGCTTTTGTATCTTCTGCCCGATGGGAGAAGAGAGAATGACTGGGTGGGTGGGGTCTTTGATTATGCTGGCTGCTTTACCGAGGCAGTGAGAAGTGTAGACAGAGTCCATGGAGGGGAGGCAGGTTTCCGTGATGTGCTGAGCTGTGTCCACAACTCTCTGCAGTTTCTTGCGGTCCTGGGCAGGATAGTTGCCATACCAAGCTGTGATGCATCCAGATAGGATGCTTTCTATGGTGCATCGATAAAAGTTGGTGTGTCAAAGGGGACACGCTGAATTTCTTTAGCCTCCTGAGGAAGTAGAGGCACTAGTGAACTTTCTTGGCCATGGCGTCTACGTGGTTGGACTAGGACAGGCTATTGGTGATGTTCACTCCTCAGCTTTGAGAGCTGTAAAGCAGTTTGAGTTGCCCTCAGATAGCACCTGCTGGTCTCTGAGTCCTGTTTCTGTCTCCTGTTTTGACTATGTTGATCTATAATCCTCCCATTTCCAGGCAGCAAACTCCAGTTCCTGCCCTCAGGCAGAATGGTGACTGGATTTTTATCTAAAGAACAGAGTCGCTGCCAGAACATCCAGCATCAGAAAGGGCAACACCAGATGTATAGAAGCATAGGCATGGTAGGATTGTATAGTAAGGAGGCCTCTTGAACCATCATGGTTGTTCTGGCCCTTCAGAAAGGCTCTCCAGTTAGTTCCAACCCGTCTGTTCTTCCCTGCAAATATCTTCTGGTATCCAATGCCCTTTTGAGAGTTCTTGTCGAATCTGCTTCCACTGCCCTTTCAGACAGTGAATTACAGATTGCTGTGCTTTTATAGTCATAGAGTTATACAGCACAGAACAGGCCTTTTGGTCCAACTGGTCCATGCCGACCAAGATGCCCATCTGAGATAGTCCCATTTGTCTGCATTTGGCCCATATCCCTCCAAACCTTTCCTATCCATGGACCTGTCTAAATGTCTTTTAAATGTTGTAATTGTACCCGCCTCTCCCACTTCCTGTGGCAGCTCGTTCCATTTACCCACCTGTGAAAAAGTTGCCCCTCAGTTTCCCTCTCACCTTAAACCTATGCCCTCTAGTTTTAGACTCCCCTACCCTGAGAAGAAGACCATGACTGTCTGCCCTATCTCTGCCCCTCATGATTTTATAAATCTCTATAAGGTCACCCCTCAGTCTCCGCTGTTCCAGGGAAAACAGCTCCAGCCTATTCAACCCACCAGTCCAAGCAACATCCTTGTGAATCTTTTCCGCACCCTCTCCAGCTTAATCACGTCCTTCCTGTAGTGTTGTGACTAGAACTACAAACAATTCGTGTACGGGGATGAGGTTGAAAGAAAAAAAATTGTCCATCACTGAATGGTGGAGCAGACCCAATGGCCTAATTCGGTTCCTATATCTTATGGTCATAATACTCCAAGTGTGGCCTGGCTTTTCTTTATAAAGAGAAAAATCTCAATTCCTTTCCTTTGCTACTCTTCTCAGTTCCACGTGTCTCATATCCAATGTGTAATGTTCTGCAGATCACCCTCTGTCGATAGCTTTGCTTCTCTCGTGTCCCTCCTGTAACGCACTGGTTACAGCGTTGCTGCAGTTCGAGGCAAGAGGCAAAGCCAAGCCAAATGAAAGTCCAAGATCACTGGCTCAGTCCTTTAGTATTGGGAAGAGGTTAATTAACTCCTATGTTCTCCCTTGCTCTTTTTTTGCTGACTAGTTAGTTCCACTGGAACTGGCATAACTTTGATGGGTTGAATGGCCTCCTTTTGTGTCATAACAACCCTATGATTCTCCTCTCAATCCCTGCAGATGCTAGACCACTCTGGAACCCTTGAGTGCTCTTTAGTGCTTGCCTCAGTCTCTGGAGTCCTCCTTCAGTTATGGCTCAGTGGGACACGTTCTTGTTCCTGAAGGTTGTGGGTTCAAATCCCACCCCAGAGGCGTGAGCCGACACCCTCAGTGCAGTAATGAGGGAGTGCTGCACTGTTAGAGGTGACGTTAAGCTCGGTTCCGGTTGCCCTTTCTTTTAAAGGTACCACGGCACTAATTTGAAGAAGAACAAGGAAGATCTCCCCGGTGGAATGGACAACGTTTACCTGCCGACCAGCAATAAAAGGAAACAAATTACCTCAGGTCCGCAGCTCAGAGCCAGACCTTTCGTGCCTGTCAGTCCATACTAGCATTGGGGCTCCACTCAAGCCAACCCCTGCCTTTCTCATTTATCAGCGCGGCCCTCTGTTTCCCTCTTCCCTTCTCCGCATTCAGGTATCAAAAGTGAGGGGGCACAGGTTTAAGGGGAGGGGGAGGAGTTTTACAGGGGATCTGAGGGGTACGTTTTCTTTACACGTGCCTGTATGTGGAACTGGCTGCCAGAGAACGTGGTGGAATCAGATATAATCACTGCTTTTAAGAGCACTTAGATACTTGAATAGGCAAGGCATAGAGGGAAGCCATCCCAATGCAGGCAAATGGGATTAGTACAGGTGGGCAAAAGAGTCGGCATGGACGTGGTGGGCTGAAGGACCTGTTTCTGTGGTGTACAGCTCCGTAAGTCCTGCTGACTGCATCAATATCATATGCCTCCCTGTGGGAGTGAGCCCCACATTTTCACCACTCGTTGGGTGAAGTACCAGTTGGATTTGGATTCCTTGGTGGCTGGTTATCTGATTGTTTTCACCTCACAAGTTTGTGAGGACTTGCTGCTTGCAAATTGGAGGCTGACTTGCCTCCATTAGCACTATTGTGCTTGGGACATTGCAGGTGCCACGTGAATGCAAATACCTTCCTCTCCCTCCCCATCATTCTCGTCTTCTCTTGCTTTTAAGGAGCTGGAAACACATCACCGTTACCAGTGTTGGATTCGACTGTTTCAAGTAGTATTTTAACATGTATAGTGTTTAATGCACCTCAAGTGGCTGCACAAGGAACAGCCACTTCCTAGCTTATTGGTTCATCCATCAGGTGAACACGTGTTTTCCCATTGGTTGGCTTTGCCACAGGTATCTAATAGGTTTCCTGATTGGACTATTGTTAGCTAAGGAGTACCTCTTATCTCAGGTATAAAAGGTCTCATTTTTTTGTTAATCTCTCTCTTGCTCTCTGCCCTCCCACTGGCCCCAGCTCATTTTTAGTTCCTTTTGTCTCGGCTCATCTACCAGTAGTAAAGCTAGGGCCAATGTGCTCTGTGACTGTTTCTTTGTTTTAAACTTTTCCAATAAAACTTTGTGAAGCACCAGGTTGTTTTCAATGCATTCCTGGACTCCTGAAAGAACCCGTGGATTCGAAAAGAACCGGATCCAACACCGGCATCTGGCCCGCAGCACTGTCGAACCATCTCACCAGAAGGACTGTAGTCGTTAAGTAGGTGGCTCACGACCACTTTCTCGAGGGGAGCTCCATCACCAGCTTTCGGGGGATAGTTCAGGAAAACTTTCCCCTGCAGCGAAGCAGGGTGAGGGGTGGCCTTGTATAAAATCATGAGGGGCACAGATAGAGCAGACTGTTGTAGTCTTTTCCCCAGGGTAGGGGAGTCTAAAACTAGAGGGCACAGGTTCAAGGTGAGAGGGGAAAGATTTAAAGAGGACCTGAGGGGCAAGTTTTTCACACAGAGGGTGGTGGGTATGTGGAACGAGCTGCCAGAGGAAGTGGTAGAGGCGGGTACAGTTACGACATATAAAAGACACTTGGACAGGTACATGGATAGGAAAGGTTTAGAGGGATGTGGGCCAGACTCAGGCAAATGGGAGTCACTCAGGTGGGCACCTTGGTCAGCGTGGACGAGTTGGGCTTGCTTCCGTGCTGTTTAACGCTATGACTCTAAAGAGTTAATAGTTCTGTTATCACTTGGCAATTGTAATGTTCATGCACAACTTTGCCTGTTGTTTGATTTTGATTGTTGATGATGGACCCTAGAGTTCTCCAGAATTGAATGATAAAGGGGTTGCTTGAGAGGGTAGAGGGTCCATGAAGGCGTTACAGGAGATTGTGAGCGCAGGATGTTTGTTGTAAGCAGGCAGGTGCTGACAGCTGAGACCGAGGCCGCGGACAGGAGCAGAAGATTGATTGCAACTGTCAAAGTCAAGTCGAGTTTATTGTCATACGCAGAAGTCCATGTGTGCACAGGTGCAATGAAAAACTTACTTGTAGCAGCATCACAGGCACAGAGCATTAGGGACACAGCATTCAAAAGAAAAATATAATTTATACAAGAAAGAGCACAGTTAGAACAAAAAAAGTCCATTGTACTGCAAAGTCGTCAAAGTGGTCATAACGTTGTTATACTGAGGCAGTGATTAGGGTTGTGCTGGTTGGTTCAAGAACCGAATGGTTGAAGGGAAGTAGCTGCTCTTAAACCTGTTGTGTGGAACTTCAGGCTTCTGTACCTATATTCAACTTGTGTTGTTTAACTCTGAATTTTTACCAAACCTTTGGATAGTTGTCACAAACGTTAACTAATAATGATCCATAGACCGGCCAGCTCTCAGCTCGAAAAGGAGAAAAGAACTGCAGATATTAAAAATCCCAAAAAAATAAAATGGTGGGAACGCTCGTCAGGTCAGGCAGCATCTGTGGGGAAAGAAACAGTCAATGTTTCAGGTTGAACACCTTTTGTCAGACTGGGAAAGGTTTGACACCATCCTTTCCCAGTGCTGATGTCGGTGAGACTGAAAACAGCCTTCTCTTGGTTGGAATGGAACGGCTACAGTACATTGTAACTGGAGTGAACTCTCTGAGCTTGGTTAGTGTGCAAGTGGGAGTGTCTGACCGTTGCACAGAGGGTTTGTCTGACATCTGCGAGGTTGTGCCTGTTCGCTGGGGGACTGGTTTTGGCAGCTGCTTCTATCGGATAGTGTGCCTTCACTGGATTACAGGGCACATTCCACAGTCCTGAGGTCGTGAAGACCCTCCAGTCAGATTCGAGTCTTTACTGGTCCTTTCCCCAGTGATCATATGGGCCCCACATGGGAACCTGGCCTTTGGTATCCCAGCACTCTCCCATGTCAATCTCACCCAAATCCCTGCTGCCGTATCCTTCTCACACCAGAGCCCGTTACCCCATCTCCCTGCTGAGCTCACTGACTTCACATCAGCTCCTAGTTCATGTTCCTCCGTGGCCTTCTCCCTCCATAACGCTCCCTCCAGACCCTACCATCCCTCTCTGTAACTCCCTCCAGCCCCTACACCACTTGCTGTCTCTGAAACCCCCTCTGGCTCTTACACCCCTCCCTATCTCTGTGACCCCCTCTGGCCCCTGCACCTCTCCCTATCTCTATAACCCTCTCCAGCCCTCACACCCCTCTGTAACTCTGTACCCTCTCCAGCTCTCCTTATCTCCGTGACCCCCTGGGATTTAGTGGAGGAAGATTCTAATGTAACATTCAAAAGGGAGCTGGATAGGTATGTGCAAGGGAGGGGCTTGCAGACTCTGGCAAGGCTAAAATAGTGGGATTAGCTGGATTGCAGGATTGCATTTACGTACACCGGTGGGGACTGGGAGGTTCGAATGGCCTCCTGCCATGCTGTATTGCTGACTCCCTTAAAGCACATTGGTATATCCTGAAATGGACGAGGGTGGTGCTACCAGAATGCAAGGGGAACTGATTCAAGCTCCTACTCCTTTGTTCCCCACACCAGTTGTTTAGCTGAGTGGGTCACAGAAACAGGGAGGGGTGTAAGGGTGGGAGGGGGTCACTGAGATAGGGAGGGGTGTAGGGGCCACAGGGGGTCACAGAGACAGGGAGGGGTGTAGGGGCTGGATGGAGTTACAGAGATAGGGAGGGGCATAGGGGCCGGAGGGAGTCACTGAGATAGGGAGGGGTGTAGGGGCCGAAGGGGGTTGCAGAGACGGTGGGGTGTAGGGGCCGGAGGGGGGTTACACAGATAGGGAGGGGTGTAGGGGCTGGAGGGGGTTACGGAGACGGGGGGGTGTAGGGGCCGGAGGGGGTTACAGAGATAGGGAGGGGTGTAAGGGCTGGAGGGGGTTACGGAGACGGGGGGGTGTAGGGGCCGGAGGGGGTTACAGAGATAGGGAGCGGTGTAGGGGCCGGAGGGGGTTACACAGACAGGGAGGGGTGTAGGGGCAACAGAGGGTCACAGAGATAGGGAGGGGTTCAGGGGCCGGTGGGGGTTACAGAGATAGGGAGGGGTATAAAACCTCTCAAGAATATTCTAGAACTCTGTGCCATACGGGGAGCTGTCAGGACTGAAAACTTGGTGAGGGAAGTTGGTTTTAAAGAACGTGAGAGAGGCAGAGAAGTTTAAGGAGGGAATCCCAGAGCTCAGGGCCCTGGTAGCTCAAGGCACGGCCACCAGTGGGAGAGCGAGTTCATCTGTGGATAAGCAAGAGGCCAGGGTTGGAGGAGTACAGATACCTCAGTGAGGTTATGGCCATCAGTTGGCGTAGACCTAGCTGTTCTTTGTGGCTCAGTCTGCACTGTTGAGATATAGAGGAGCCCTTGATTTTTTTGCAGGGTAAGGAGTGCCAAGGTGTTTTTAAAAGTGTCCTGACATCGAGATATGACAAAGAACAATTTCAGTGTGCTCAACTGACGCCAACATTTCACATGTGTTCCCTCAGTAAATTGTCCACTTTCCAAATATTTAAACAGCCCTGGACATGGACAGTTTCAAATATTAGGTTTATGCATCTACCTTGTCAAGTGTGTAAATAACCTTGCAGACAATTTAACTCCTCTTCTGCTCCTGACCTAATGAAGTTATCTTGTCATTGACATCCACTCTGTTTAATTAGGTATGGTTCTGTTCCCATGAGGCTGCTTTCTCAGCACTGTATCTCACTTATAATTGGATTCCCATGAAATTGGCAGCACAGAATCCACAAGGCAGAGAAAATGAACTCTCAGCAGTATCGACCGTCACTCCGTGGGCAGGGCAATCACAGGTTTAAGACCAACCCTAGACGCACGAGCTCCACAATCTCGACTGCTGCTCTCACAGTGCAGAAGGAGTGCTGAACTGTCAGTCGTAGGGTCATACAGCATAGAAACAGGCCCTTCGGCCCAACTGGCGTATGCTGACCAAGATTCCCATTTAAACTAATCCCATTTGGCCCATATCCCTCTAAACCTGTCCTATCCAAGTGTCTCAAATGTTGTTATTGTACCTGCCTAAATCACTTCCTCCGGCAGCTCGTTCCATTTACAGACCACCCTCTAGGTGAAAAGGTTGTCCCTCAAGTTCCTTTTAAATCTCTCCCCTCTCACCTTAAACCTGTGTCCTCTAGTTCTTGATTCCCCAATCATGGAGGAAAAGACTGAGTGCATTCACCCTGTCTATGCCCCTCATCATTTTATACACCTCTATAAGGTGAAAGCTCGGTCTCCTACGCTCCTATGAAAAAAGTCCAAGCCTACTCAACCTCTCTCTGTAACTTAGTCCCTCGAGTCCTGGCAACATCCCCGTAAATCTTTTCTGCACTCTTTCCAGCTTAATGGCATCTTTCTTATAGCAGGGTGACCAAAACTGAACACAGTACTCCAAATATGGCCTCACCGACATCTTGTACAATTGCAATATAACATCCCAACTTCTGTACTCAGTGCCCTGACTGATGAAGGCCAGCGTGCCAAACGCCTTCTTCACCACCCTGTCTACCTGTGACGTCACTTCCAGGGAACCAGAGGCGGCAACTTTCAAAGGAGTCTTCAGACTTCAGCCTTCATCCCTCCTGTTCCCTAAGGTGGATGTAAAATGTGACAACGGCCAGAGAGTTGATTCTAGTGATGTAGGAAGGGGGATAAGTATTGGCTGTGCCGCATGAATTTCAGATTTTTTAAAAAAGTCTATTGCTCACTGCTGAATAAATCTTGCAATGCAGAATAACAACGCACACACTACTTGACAATTGATTTATTATTCGTTACAGCTTAAAGCCTCTGGGAAGCATTTGCTGGATTTGATTTGCCACAATCTTAACCTCATTGAAAGTGATTACTTTGCACTGGAGTTCTTGGACCATCACAAGGTTATGGTATGTGAAAGTATGTCCGTACAATGCTCTGTCTGTCCTGTCTCCGTTGAATAATGCTAAATGGACCTCATTTAAGAACAAGGCTCCCACTAATTACGATGTCTGGAGGGCAATCCCATTCCATTTTGCTGCTTTAGTTGAATATTCAAATGTTTGCTTTAATTGTTTAGATGTGGTGTCATTTTTATTGCTACACATATCCAGAATTTGAAGTAACGCAACTCATCATTGACGTTGATCCAATGGTCCATTGGGTAGGGATATGCCATTTTCCAATGCTGAGGTATCAGTTCAACAGGATCCCTGGCGCCCAGCAATGATGAGGTAACAACATCTGACTGGGCAGCCAAGTGCAGTGAGGTATTCCCATGGCAAAAGGCACCAAGTTCCACATTATCCCAACTGGAAAAATATGTTGCCCTTTCTCCATCAGTGTTGGGTCAGTATCTGGAACCCATTCCTAACTTCAGTTAGGAATCTCCACACAGACTGCAGTGGCTGGAGACACTAGCTGTTAAGGATGAGCAGTGAGTGCTAGCCTTGCCAATGATCTTTGTGTTCCATGGAAGGACTGAGGGGGAAGAAAGGAAATGAGTTGGTTAAATTACTCTATAAATACTTATTATAGTAATTGTAATCTCTTGTGCTTCTAGGTGTGGCTGGACCTATTGAAACCAATTGTGAAACAAGTCAGAAGTGAGTACGGTTTACTTTGTGTCCCTTTTGTGAACCAGAACATTTCTTCAAACTGGGAGCTGCTGACGTTCAGTCACAGGGCTGAGGGAGAATCAAACTTACCCACTCTACCGAAAAGATCACCTCTCTCGGGAGGATAAAGGGCATTCGAAACGGGACAGTTTCTGGGTATTAATCCATCTTGTATTTGTCGGGCTGATGAGTATTTTTCAAGCCTGTCATTACAAATCACTTCATCAAACTCTGGCTTCCTGCGTGACATCTGATTCACTTCATATGTATAACCAGGATTGGGGAATGTGTTAGTATCTGTTTAAAATCCTGGATAAACAATCTCCAGTGATTTGAATAAACACAGAACAGAGTCATATAGTTATACAGCCCAACTGGTCCACACCGACCAAAGTGCCCACCTGAATGAGTCCCATTTGCCCACGTTTGGCCCATATCCCTCTAAACCTTTCCTATCTGTGTCCTGTCTAGATCTCCTTTAAGCATTGTCATTGTACCCATCTCTACAGCTACCTCGTTCCATATACCCACCATCCTCTGTTTGAAAAAGTTGCACCTCAGGTCTCTTTTAAATATTTCCCCTCTGACTTAAACCATTCCCATTAGATTTTGACTCCCCTGCCCTGGGAAAAAGACCATGATCATCCAGCTTATCTATGCCCCTCATGATTTTATAAACCTCTATGAGGTCACCCCTCAGCCTCCTTCGCTGCAGGGAAAACAGCCCCAGCCTATCCAGACTCTCCTTATAACTCAAACCCTCCAGTCCCGGTAACATCCTGGTGAATCTTTTCTGCAGCCTTTCCAGCTGAATGACATCTTTCCCATAGCTGGGCGACCAGAACTGCGCACAATGCGCCAAGTGTGGTCTCACCAATGACTTGTACAGCTAACATCCCAACGCCCGTACTTAATGCCCTGACTGATGAAGGCCAGCGTGCCAAACGCCTTCTTCACCACCCTGTCTACCTGTGTTGCCGCCTTCAGGGAACTACGTACCTGCCCCTTTAGGTCTCTCTGTTCTTCAGCACTCTCCAGAGCCCTGCGATAGTACATCCCAGGCAGAGGCCATTCACCCCACTGAGCTTGTGCTGTCTCTTTGAAGAGCTCTCCAGTTGGTCCCACATCCCTTCCCTTACACCGCAGCCCGGGAAATATTCTCCTCATAGAATCACGGAGTCTTGTAACACAGGATAGACCCTTCGGCCTGCGAGTACGTGCTAACCATTAAGCACCCACCCACAATAATCCCATTTTATTCTCCCTGCGTTCCCCTCATTCCCCACCAGATTCTACCCCTCACCCACACGTTAGGGCCAGTTTACAGCAGCCGCACCGACCCGCACAGCTTTGGGACGTGGGAGGAAACCGGAGCACCTGGGGGAAACCCACTTGGTCACAGGGAGAACATGCAAACTCCACACAGACAGCGCTGGAGGTCGGGATCGAACCCGGGTCTCTGGAGCTGTGAAGCAGCAGCACTACCACTGTGCCATTTCATTCACATTTCTAGTCCCACTACGTTCCTTTCAGATCTGCCTTCGCTCAGGATTGTAGAGTTATACAGCATGGAAACAGGCCCTTCGGCCCGACTCACCCATGCTGACCAGGGTGCCTTGAGCTAGTTCCATTTGCCTGCATTTGGCCCATATCCATCACAATATCTTGCTGCATAAACCTCCTCATCTCTGGATCTTCTTCCAACTATCATAAATCTCTGCCCACTGTTCACCAGCCATTCTGTAATGGTAAACAGGTTCCCTTTTCACATTTATTCAATCACGAGATGGGGATCTCACTGATTACACCAGCATTTATTGTCCATCCACAGTTGCCTCTGGACTGGGGAGGCAGTACTGCATCTGATGAGTGGGTCTGGGGTCAGTCTGGCCAGACAGTATTTGGACAGCATATCTCCCCTCCCCCCCCCACCCCCCCCCCCCCCCCCGCCCCCACTGAAGGGCAGCAGAGAGCCGGTGGTTCAATCCTCACGTCCTGCCTTCCTGTTTTACCTCCCAGATTCTCTGCATCCCGGTACTGGGATTTGTGAAAATTTCTATCCAAAGTCACAGATGGCCAACCTCAAATGATTCAAATGGACAGAATAATTTTGAGCACCTCTTTAAAACTTTTCTCTCCTTAGAGAAGGTTAAAGGAACGGCAGTGTGGTAGTTTGATGGTTACTTTTAATGAGGCCAACTCTTACATCTCATTACTTGAATTTAAATTCCTTGACTTCTGTGGTGGGAGTTGAACCCGTGTCTCATGGCTACTGGTCCATTGGGCTACTGTACCCAATGTTACACTTATAAAACCCTTACTTCTCAAATATCCTTCCAACCTCCTCTGCGCTGAGCAGAACCCAGCTTCTCCACTCCATCATTGCTGGGTTCTGATAAATCTCTTCTGCACCCTTTCCAAAAGACTTTTAAGAGATAGCTCCAAAAGAACATAAAACTCTGTCAAAGCAATCACCTTTTATAAAATTGAGCAAATTATAATAAAGTCCTACATTTATATAGCACCTCCTGCATCTCTTTCAGAATGTCCTGAAGTATTTTATAGTCTACAAAATATTTGTGAAGTGTAGTCACTGTTTTAACACAGGATTCTGCCAAGTAGTGAAGATGTGTGAGTTACCACTTTTAATCATCTCAGCATAAACAACATCAAGTTCGCAATTGTCCTTTCCATTAATTTCCATTAAGAAAGCATTCAGTGGTACTGAGTCACATCAGATAGTGACATGCCAGTTGGAAGTTTTCCACACTGTTATCCTGGGAAGATCAAGCCACAGGTTCCAAGTCTCGCTGTCCATGTCTCGAGCAGTTTATTGGCGAGCATCATATTAAACTAGACAGTAGGTGACGTTATCCAGCAAGGAGCTAACGTTGTGTACCATGTATGGAAATGTGTGGTGCCTTGGTTTGGATATGCCATCAGATGAGCTACTCTCACCTGAGTCACGAGGTCTGGGTTCAGTTGGTGTTTCGGGACAATACCGAGGGACCACTGCACTGTTGGGGGTGACCTCTTCTGAATGAATCATTAAACCAAGGCCCCAAGTTGTTGTAAAAGATCCAATGGTCACTGTCTCAGTGAAGAACAGGGAAAGTTGGAGGGTCTTCATATCAATATATTTCCCTCAGCAAGCATTGCATTTAAAAGAAACATGCATATACGCACACCTCACCCACACACATGCATACTCACACACACATACATGCACACATACACATACCACACACACATATCACACACACACACAGACATACATGAACGTACATCTCACACACATCACACAGACACACACACACACCCCACACACATCACACACACACATCACACATCACACACACACCCCACACACATCACACACACACCCCACACACATCACACACACACACACACCCCACACACATACACACACACCACACAGACACACACACAATGCTGTCAGTGGGAGCTTGCTGTGGACCAGTTACCTGCTTTGTTTCCTACTTTCCAACAGTAAACACAGAAAATGCTTGTCTGTTTGGCTAAAAATTGGTTTGAGTTGTTTGGGAAGGGATGAGAAAGGCACTATGGAAAAGCAATTCTTCCTTTACTATTTCTTCCCCAGGGCCGAGACACGTTGTGATGAGATTCGTTGTGAAGTTCTTCCCCCCTGATCACACACAGCTCCAAGAAGAACTGACGAGGTTGGTGCCAACGCTTCTGCTGTCGATCTGGGAGCTCCCATTCTGTGGCTTCACAGAGGGCAGTGCCAGTGTGGAAAGTGAAGTGCCAGTGTGTGAGGGGGCTTGGGACACTGCCTATTGGCAGTAGTGCCTTTGGCCAGTGGAGTGCAGTCCCCTTTTGCATTGGGCAAGGACTCCTTGAGGTTGTGAAGATCAGACATGATCTCATTGAGTGGTGGGATAACCTAGATGGGCTGAACTGCCTGTAAACACTGTGAATTGCTGCTTGTTTGTTCTTGAGTGGGAGAATCTGGGGTGGGGGGGCAGGTGGTTGTTGATGGGAATGTGGGGAGAATAAAATGGGATCAGTACGGCTCCTTGAAGGTCAGCATGGACTTGATGGGCCGAAGGGCCTGTTTCCTTGCTGGCTGGCTGTATGACATTACATAGAAGCTGTGTCTGCTCTCACAGATACTTCAAAGAGCGCTCCCCGAGGTCCCGAGTCCTTGATCAGTATCCCTAAAACACATGACATGGTCGTTAACATATTGCTGTTTGTGGGAGCTTGCTGTGCACACATTTGCTGTTCTAGCTTCTATGTTGCAGAGGTGACTACCCTTGACAAGTGTTCAATTGGCTGTCAAGTGTTATGGGAGGCCCTAAGAAGAGATGTGAAAAGTGTTAGAGAAAAGCAAATCTATTTTTGTTTAGTCAGTCTGAGTTTTTGGCTTGTGACCTTTCGGAGGGGTTGTGTAACTTGCATGAAGTAATATTGATTAATAATGTTTCTTGGACATGCCTGGGAATGTTTCCAGGAATTCCTGTGGTTAAATGACCTCCTTTCGCAGCCACATCTCTGAGGTGCCTCTCTGTCACTGAAGAGCACTGTGGGCAGGGAGAACTGGCTGGGAATTATTTTTACAGCCGGCACTTTCTTCCGAGAATTCCAACCCTTTAAACTTTATCTTCTCCATTGAAAGTTTATATTTTATCCACAAACAAAACACTAGGATCACAAGACCTCCGATCTACTATGGTTTCCTTGGATACACCATGAATTATTGATTATTCTCCAGGATGTCTATAAGACCGTAAGATATAGGAGCAGAATTAAGCCATTCGGCCCATCGAGTCTGCTCCGCCATTCAATCGTGGGTGGTTTTTCTTTTTGTCAACCCCATTCTCCTGCCTTCTCCCCGTAAACCTTAACCCCCTTACCAATCAAGAACCTATCAATCTCTGCTTTAAATACACCCAATGACTTGGCCTCCACAGCCCTCTGTGGCAACGAATTCCGCAGATTCACCGCCCTCTCGCTGAAGAAATTCCTCCTCATCTCAGTTCTAAAGGGACGTCCCTTTATTCTGAGGCTGTGCCCTCAGATCCTGGACTCTCCCACTGATGGAAACATCCTCCCCACATCCACTCTATCCAGGCCTTTCAGTATCTGGTAGGTTTCAATGAGATCCCCCCTCATCCTTCTGAACTCCATTGAGTACAGGCCAAGAGGCATCAAACCCTCCTCATACGTTAAGCCTTTCATTCCTGGGATCATTCTTGTGAACCTCCTCTGGACCCTCTCCGGGGCCAGCACATCCTTCCTTAGATACGGGGCCCAAAATTGTTCACAATATCCCAAATGCAGTCTGACCAAAGCCTTATAAAGCCTCAGCAGTTCATCCTTGCTTTTACGTTCTAGTCCTCTCGAACTGCAAACCTAGGGGCAATAAAAGAAGACATTTTCTTTTGTCGGTGATGATTTTATTTAGGAGGGGTCTTTGGGAAGCTGTTTGATAGTCAAGAACTATTCAGTTGAGTGATGTTGCATATTTGCTGTCTGATGTGAGTAGAGTTTCCATGAGGATGGATGCATTGGATAACCAATGGCAAGAGGGAAGGGCTGGTGGAAGTGGGTGGGCAGATATTGGACCACCAATCAGATTTTGCAGCTTCCATGGGAACAGGATGAATGACAGAGATGATGAAAGGCTCATTCATAACACATCAGAATAACGGCATAAAGTTAGATAAATCAAGGGTTTTGTCCATTTCGCAATGGACAAGGTTAAGGGTGATTTAACAGAAGTGTTCAAAATTGCGAAGTTCCTGATAGAATGGGGTAAATGATTTCCAGTGTCAGTACCCAGAGTGAGCACAAGGAGCGGGGAGGAGAGAGGTTTCTGCAGAGCTAATCTTCGTGGTCCGAAAGGGAGGAGGAAGCAGTCTCCTTCAAAGTGGAATTGGGAGTGAAACTACCCAGGGGGGAGGGGTGGGTGGAACTCGCTGGAAAGTTCTTCCAAAGGTTCGGAGCGATCGAGGTCACTAAAAAAAAAAGCAGGATGTTTCACCACTTGCATGTGGCTGTTTGTGGGATCTTGCTGTGTGAAAATTGTCTGCTACCTTCCCTGTATGATAACGGTGACCACCCTCCGTAAAGCAGCTGGCTGCAAGTGGAGGTTATTGCCATGTGCACAGGTGCGGTGAGGTGCAGGTACAGTGAAAACCTCCCCTACAGCAGCATCACAAGTGCGTGGGTTCAGACAACACAGTTCTGAGCTAAAACAGCTCGTTCAGCATTGGTCAGGTAAACAGTCGAAATACATGCCCAAAGGTGAAAGGGCTCTCCCACTGCAGTCTCTCATCAAAAAGTCAAATCAAAAATTTTGACCTGTACAAAGAGGACGGGTTGCACTTGAATCCCAGGGGGACCAGTATCCTGGCGGGGAGGTTTGCTAAGGCTACTGGGGGGAGTTTAAACTAGATTTGTTGCAGGGTGCGATCCGAACTGGAGAGACTGGGGAAGAGGTGTTTGGCTCTCAAGAAGCGAAAGCTAATAGTAGGTACGAGGGGGAGGACAGGCAGGTGATAGAGAAGGGACGTGCTCAGACCGGTTTGAGATATGTCTACTTTAATGCTAGGAGTATTGTGAACAAGGCGGATGAGCTTAGAGCTTGGATCAATACTTGGAGCTACAAGGTGGTGGCCATTACAGAGACTTGGATGGCTCAGGGACTGGAATGGTTGCTTCAAGTGCCGGGTTTTAGATGTTTCAGAAAGGACAGGGAGGGAGACAAAAGAGGTGGGGGAGTGGCGCTGTTGATCAGAGATGGTGTCATGGCTGTAGAAAAGGTGGACGTCATGGAGGGACTGTCTACGGAGTCTCTGTGGGTGGAGGTTAGGAACAGGAAGGGGTCAATAACTTTACTGGGTGTTTTTTTATAGGCTGCCCAATAGTAACAGGGATATTGAGGAGCAGATAGGGAAGCAGATCCTAGAAGGTTGTGATAATAACAGAGTTGTTGTGATGGGAAATTTCAATTTCCCAAACATCGATTGGCATCTCCAGACAGTGAGGGGTTTGGATGGGGTGGAGTTTGTTAAGTGTGTTCAGGAAGGTTTCTTGACACAATATGTAGATAAGCCTACAAGAGGAGAGGCCGTGCTTGATTTGGTATTGGGAAATGAACCTGGTCAGGTGTCAGTCCTCTCAGTGGGTGAGCATTTTGGTGATAGTGATCATAATTCTATCTCTTTTATGATAGCACTGGAGAGAGATAGGAACAGACAGACTAGAAAGGCGTTTACTTGGAGTAAAGGGAATTATGAGGCTCTCAGGCAGGAAATTGGAAGATTAAATTGGAAACAGATGTTCTCAGGGAAAAGTACGGAAGAAATGTGGCAAATAGTCAGGGGATATTTGTATGGAGTTCTGCATAGGCATGTTCCAATGAGACGGGAGTCACGAGAGGATACAGGAACCATGGTGTACAAAGGCTATAATAAATCTAGTCAAAAGGAAAAGAAAAGCTTACAAAAGGTAGAGAGCTGGGCAATGTTAGAGATCTGGAAGAGTATAAGGCTAACAGGAAGGAGCTTAAGGAGGAAATTAGGAGAGCCAGGAGGGGACATGAGAAGGCCTTGGCGGGCAGGATTAAGGAAAACCCCAAGGCATTGTACAAGTATGTGAAGAGCAAGAGGATAAGATGCGAAAGGATAGGGCCTATCAAGTGCAGCAGTAGGAAAGTGTGTATGGATCCAGAAGAAATAGCCGAGGTATTTAATGAATACTTTACATCAGTATTCAGTATGGAAAAGGACCTGGGGGATTGTAGTGTGGACTTGCAGCGGGCTGAAAAGCTTGAGCATGTAGATATCAGGAAAGAGGAGGTGCTGAAACTTTTGGAAAGCATGAAGTTGGATAAGTCGCCGGGGCCAGATGGGATGTACCCCAGGCTGCTGTGGGAGGCGAGGGAGGAGATTGCGGAGCCTTTGATGATGACCTTTGCATCATCGATGGAGACGGGAGAGGTTCCAGAAGATTGGAGGGTTGCGGATGTTGTTTCCTTATTCAAGAAAGGGAGTAGAGATAGCCCAGGAAATTATAGACCGGTGAGTCTTACCTCAGTGGTTGGTAAGCTGATGGAGAAGATCCTGAGATGCAGGATTTATGAACATTTGGAGAGGTATAATATGATTAGGAATAGTCAACATGGCTTTGTCAAGGGCAGGTCCTGCCTTACGAGCCTGATTGAATTTTTTGAGGATGTGACTAAACACATCGATGAAGGGAGAGCAGTAGGTGTAGTGTATATGGATTTCAGCAAGGCATTTGATAAGGTACCCCATGCAAGGCTTATTGAGAAAGTAAGGAGGCATGGGATCCAAGGGAACATTGCAATGTGGATCCAGACCTGGCTGGCTTACAGAAGGCAGATAGTGGTTGTTGAAGGGTCGTATTCTGCATGGAGGTCGGTGACCCTCAGTGATCTGTTCTGGGACCCTTACTCTTTGTGATTTTTATAAACGACCTGGATGAGGAAGTGGAGGGATGGGTTAGAAAGTTTGCAGATGACACAAAGGTTGGATGTGTTGTGAATAGTATAGAGGGCTGTCAGAGGTTACAGCGGGACATAGGATACAAAGTTGGGCTGAGAAGTGGCAGATGCAGTTCAACCCAGATAAGTGTGAAGTGGTTCATTTTGGTAGGTCAAATATGATGGCAGAATATAGTATTAATGGTAGGACTCTTGGCAGTGTGGAGGATCAGAGGGATCTTGGGGTCCGAGTCCATAGGACGCTCAAAGCGGCTGCGCAGGTTGACTCTGTGGTTAAGAAGGCATATGGTGTATTGTCCTTCATCAATCGTGGAATTGAATTTAGGAGCCGTGAGGTATTGTTGCAGCTATATAGGACCCTGGTCAGACCTCACTTGGAGTATTGTGCTCAGTTCTGGTCGCCTCACTACAGGAAGGATGTGGAAGCCATAGAAAGGGTGCAGAGGAGATTTACAAGGATGCTGCCTGGAATGTGGAGCATGCCTTACGAAAGCAGGTTGAGGGAACTCGGCCTTTTCTCCTTGGAGCGACGGAGGATGAATGGGGGGACCTGATAGAGGTGTATAAGATGATGAGAGGCATTGATCATGTGGATAGTCAGGGGCTTTTCCCCAGGGCTGAATGGTGGCCACAAGAGGACATAGGTTTAAGGTGCTGGGGAGTAGGTACAGAGGAGATGTCAGGGGTAAGTTTTTACTCAGAGAGTGGTGAGTGTGTGGAACGGGCTGCTGGCAATGGTGGTGGAGGCGGATACGATAGGGTCTTTTAAGAGACTGTTGGATAGGTACATGGAGCTGAGAAAAATAGAGGGCTATGGGTAAGCCTAGTAATTTCTAGGGTAGGGACATGTTCGGCACAGCTTTGTGGGCCGAAGGGCCTGAATTGTGCTGTAGGTTTTTCTATGTTTCTAATATTGGGCATTGTTTGTCATTTTAATTCTCTCTGTGTGATGCACTTGGATTTTCTTAAGTCTCAAGTTGAGTTTATTACCATGTGCACAAGTGTGGTGAGGTGCAGGTACAATGAAAAACTTGCTTGCAGCAGCATCACAGGCACATAGATTCAGACAACACACAGAACATAAATTATACAACACAGTGAAGAAGAAAGTGCAAATCAAGACATTAGTTTAAAAAAACACAATCAGACAGTCCATGGTAGTGCAAGAGGTGGTCCATAGTGTTCCATTGCTGAGGTGGGGTTAGGGTTGTGCAGGTCGTTTCAAGAACCTGATGGTTGTAGGAAGCTTCCTGAACCTGGTGGGGTGGGACTTCAGGCTTCTGCCTGACAGTAGCAGTGAGAAGAGGGCATGACCCAGATGGTGGCAATCCTTGATGACAGATGCCACCTACTTTAGGCAGTGCCTCCTGTAGATGCTGTCAGTGGTGGGGAGGGCTGTGCCCATGATGGACTGGGCTCTTTGCAGCCTCTTGCGTTCCTGTGCCTGGCGAAAGGCACCAGTGACTTTTTTTTAATCCATTGCCTGGAGAGGTGTGTGGGAGGTGCTCCCTGCTCCTCTGCTATCAGATTGACTGCAGACAGGCTGGCGGTGTTACTGAGACGACTGACTGTGTGTGTTTTGCAGGTATCTCTTTGCATTGCAAATCAAGCAGGACCTGGCCTCGGGCAGAATGACCTGCAACGACACAAGTGCAGCACTCCTGGTCTCTCACATCATCCAATGTGAGTGAGTTCGAAGGTCTCCTGCTCTGGGCGTGGTGTTACGGACTGCGTAAAGGTTCTCTTCGGCATCTCATCTCACAGGTCTCCTTCAGCCTCCCAAACCCACCTTGGTGCAATACTGAAGGGGTACTACAGTGTCAGAGGGGTCATCTTCTGGATGAGACATCTGGTCTCTCTCTCGGTGGGTGGGAAGAATCCCAGTGCTGGGTCGAAGAGCAGGGAAGCTCTTCCTGATGTCCTGGCCGACACTAATCCCACAACCAATGTCAGCAAACAAGCAGAACATTCCAATATTTGGACACCGCTGTTTGTGAGGCTTCTTATTCCGGCCTCTGCCCTCTTCCCTTCCAGTCCTGATGAAGGGTCTCGGCCCGAAACGTCGACTGTTTATTTCCCTCCATGGATGCTGCCTGACCTGAGTTCCTCCAGCACTTTTTGTGTATTGCTCCAGATTCAAGCATCAGCAGAATTGTTTGTGTCTCTGTTTGTGAGGCTTGCTGTGCCCCCGTAGGGTGTCACCTCCCTGCATTACAGCTGCAGTGTTGCAGCACAGCACTGCTGCCTCCCAGCTCCAGCGACCCAGGTTCAATCCTGACCTCCGCTGCTGTCTGAGTGGAGTTTGTACGTTCTCCCTGTGACCGTGTGGGTTTCATCCAGGTGCTCTGGCTTCCTCCCTCATCCCAAAGCCGAGCGGGTTGGTGGGATTCTGGGGGGAGTTGATGGAAACATAAGAACACAAGAAACAGGAGCAGGAGTCGGCCATCCGGCCCGTCGAGCCTGCTCCGTCATTCAATAAGACCATGGCTGATCTGGCCGTGGACTCAGATCCACTTACCTGCCTTTTCCCCATAACCTTTAATACCCCGGCCATGCAAAAATCTATCTAACTGTACCTTATGTATATTTAATGAGGGAGCCTCTACTGCTTCGCTGGGCAGAGAATTCCACAGATTCACTACTCTCTGGGAAAAGCAGTTTCTCCTCATCTTCGTCCTAAGTCTACTCCCCTGAATCTTGAGGCTATGTCCCCTAGTTCTAGTCTCACCTACCAGTGGAAAGAACCTTCCTGACTCTATCTTATCTATCCCTTTCATAATTTTACATGTTTCTATAAGATCCCCCCTCATTCTTCTGAATTCCAGCAAGTATAGTCCCAGGCAACTCAATCTCTCCTCATAGGCTAATCCCCTCATCTCCGGAATCAACCTGGTGAACCTTCTCTGCACCATCTCCAAAGCCGGTATATCTTTCCTCAAATAAGGGGACTAGAACTGTGGGGAGAATAAAAAATGTCAGTAATATAGGATGGGTGTAAATGGGTGGTTAATGCTATGTGTGAACTGAAGAGCCCGCCTCCATGCTAGACACAAGAGTCTGCAGAATCTGGAGCAACACACAAGATGCTGGAGGAACTCATCAGGTCAGGCAGCATCTGTGGAGGGAGATGGATAGTTGACGTGCCGTGATTTTTCCTTCCTCCTTCCGCCTATCACCCTCCTCAACTGAATCCACCTATCGTCTGCAGCTTTTGCCCAACCCCTTTCCCTCACCTCTTTACGCTGGCTCTCTCCCCTCTACTCCCTCAGTCCAGATGAAGGGTCTCGACCCAAAAAGTTGACTGCCCATTTCCCTCCACAGATGCTGCCTGACCCGCTGAGTTTCTCCAGCATCATATTTATTGCTTCTGTTTCAACGCTGTACGCCTTTATGAGTAATTAAACTGCAAGGGGAACGTCTTGAGGGAAATGTGAAAACTGCTGTAGAAATTCAAATCTTTCTTTAATCCGTTGCCTGGGAGAAAAGATGGGAGATGTTATCAAAGGATGGGAGATGTTAACAAAATGTCTGGTTGATGATGAATCGGTGCGCTGAGTGATGGACTGAGCTAGTCCATACTTCTGTTTTCCAGCTGAAATTGGGGATTTTGATGAAGCTGTTTTCTCCGAGCATTTAGCGAAGCACAAGTACATACCTCAGCAGGACGCTCTGGAGGAGAAGATAAAGGAGTTTCACAGCGGGCATGTGTAAGTAGAGTCACAGAGAGAAGCCTTGTTAACTCTGACAGATCCATTCTATTTGTGTTTTCAACCCCACTGTGGTGGGAAAATGTAGGCAGGAAACATCAGGGATGTCCATCCATTCATAGTCATAGGCTAACACCGCCTTGGACTGTCCTGACACCCCCACCGGACCGCCCTGACACCCCCTCGGACTATATTTCTTTTTTTCTCTCTCAACTTGCACTGATGTCATTATTTTATTTATTTTGCCATTTAAATTATGTATAAATTATGCACAGCCTCAGATTAAAGGGGCGTCCCTGTAAAACTGAGTTGAGGAGGAATTTCTTCAGTGGAGGGTGGTGAACCTGTGGAATTCGTTGCCACAGAGGGCTGTGGAGGCCATGTTATTGGGTGTATTTAAGGCAGAGATTGACAGGTTCCTGGTCGGTGAGGGGGTTACGGGGAGGAAGCAGGAGAATATGGTTGAGAAAAAAATCTTCCATGACTGAATGGCAGAACAGACTCGATGGTCCAAATGGTCTAATTCTGCTCCTGTATCTTATGGTCTTATATTTTATGTTAATTTAAGATTATGTTAACTTATGTTTGCCATGTCTGTAATGCTCTGTGCTCTGCTGCAAAAAGCTAATTTTCATGGCATTTATACCCTGGGTATGTGTGCCCATGACAATAAACTTGAACTTGAAATGTATGCCACGGGAGAAGACCATACAGCCCACTGAGTACATACTTGCCAGATCTGGACCTCTGGTTACCCCCACTTCCCAGGACTCAGTCGGTGACCCTGCAGGGCAATAAGGGGTTGTAAAGGCACACTGGGTATGTTCCTCTAGTGACCAAGGGGTAGAACATAAAAGCAGGGAGGTTGTGGTGGAAATGGAGCAAGAAACAAATCTGCGGGAGGAACTCAGCGGGTCAAGCAGCATCTGTGGGGGCAAAGGCATTGTCAATGTTTCGGAAACCCTGCATCAGGCCCCTTTCTCCAATCACCATTTTTCTCCTGAAGATTTTCCCTTGAGCTGTGCACTGCAACAGAGGAAATATATGACAAAGGAAGCTGTCACTTCTGTGCTGGCTGATAAAGACCTCCCTACTCTTGTCCCAATGTCAAAGTCGAGTTTATTGTCATGTGCACAAGTCCATGTATGCACAGAACTTAGCTGCAGCAACATCACAGGCAGATCGCATTAGATGTTCACAAGAAAAACAAATTAACATAAATTCTACAAAATTATACAAGAAGGAACACAGAATAAAAAAAACAAAGTCCATTGTACTGCAAAGTGGTCATAGTGTTGCTAAACTGTAGTCATTAGGGTTGTGCCGGTTGGTTCAGGAACCGAATGGTTGAAGGGAAGTAGCTGTTCCTGAACCTGGTGGTGTGGGACTTCAGGCTTCTGTACCTCCTGCCCGATGGTAGCTGCGAGAAGATGGCGCGGCCCGGATGGTGGGGATCTTTGATGATAGATTCTGCCTTCTTTAGGTGCGGAGGGATGTCCCCGTGATGTATTGGGCTGAGTCCGCCACACTCTGCAGCTTCTTACATTACGTTAACTTTAAAACCTGTTAACTGTTGGAACAGGGAGCAAAGGCTGGTGGGTGGAGTTTATCTCCCAGTCAGCCATGGTCCATTTGATTGGCAGATGAGGTGTGAGGACTTGAATGACCTTCTGCGCCTGATGTGTGTCGAGTGTACCAGCTGTCCAAGATGTGCAGGGCTTTACTTTGCACTGTTGTATAAAGGTACTTGACAGAGTGACGAGTGGTGCATTGAATGTTCCCTCTGGAAGGCGAGCAGATTACCAGCAGAGTTGCTGTACTGTTGCTTAAATAAACTGGGGCAATTCAAGCACAGAACAAAAAGGACCTTTCAGAGTGTCCAAAGTGCTTTACGCTAATGAAGTATTGATGTAATACAGGGGACAAGCAGCCAATTAAGAGGGAGAGCTGCCTCCTCCTCACCGCTACATCATGGATCATTCATCTCAATGTGAGGGGGCAGAATGTGCCTTGGTTTAACACCTCATCTGAAAGGCAGCCCCTGAGGCGGAGCTGGATTCCTTCAGTGCTTGTGTATTCGGAGTGGAACATGGACCCATGACCTTGAGGAGCTGTAGGCGAGAGTATGAAACCTAACTGAGTCTGGAAATAGGGCCGAAGTAAACTGCTTCTTACCGACGCTATATGCAAGAACCAGCAAGTGCGTGGAAATTCTGGGGCATGGGGCTAGGATTTGGGAATGTGGACAGTGGGGCATTTGCCCCTCTTGTGTTTTGAATTTTCGTCCCTTCACTGCTTCAGTGCCTGTTCTGTTTTAATTGCTTCTTCTGCGGCCCATTATCCGCCTCTGTCTGTTGTCAAAGTTCAACCAGTCACTATGGAAGGGAGGGCAGTATAACTTGGAAGAG
Source organism: Pristis pectinata (assembly GCF_009764475.1). NCBI lineage: Eukaryota > Metazoa > Chordata > Chondrichthyes > Rhinopristiformes > Pristidae > Pristis > Pristis pectinata. The sequence continues at coordinate 84,620,724 of NC_067415.1, forward strand.
CAGGATTACTTGGGGACGAGGGTGGATGTCTGTGACTGCTCTCATGGCCTTGTGTGTAGTGTTTTAACTTGTGAATATAGGTTTGGGGTTGGTCTGTGTGAGGGTTACCAGAAGGTACGGTGATTAAAATGGGGCATACAAAGAGTTGTGGGGTGAAAAAACAGAACTGATGTTGATGGACTTGTCAGGTAAAGGAATTGAAGGTTGTGGCACTAAAGCTGATTGATGAAGCTTAGATGCAGATCTAATTAAAAGTAGACCAACTTCACAGGGAGAACAGCCTCCTTTTTGAGCCAATATTCCTTGCAGGAAAACTGGTTCTTAGACTAGTTTCCCAGCAACTTAGAACATAAAACATAGAACATTACAGCACAGGAACAGGCCCTTCGGCCCACGAAGTTGTGCTGAACTAATTAAGCTAATGACCCCTACTCCCTTCTGCCTGTACATGGTCTATATCCCTACATTCTCTGCATATTCATGTGCCCATCCAAGAGCCTCTTAAATACCTCAATAGTATCTGCCTCCACCCCCACCCCTGACAGCATGTTCGAGGCACCCACCACTGTCTGTGTAAAAAAAACTTGCCCCGCACATCTCCTTTGAACTTTCTCCCTCTCACCTTAAATGCCTGCCCTCTAGTATTAGACGTTTTGACCCTGGGAAAAAGATACCGGCTGTTTACTCTATCTGTGCCTCTCATAATCTTATAAACTTCCTCAAGTAGAATGCTTTGACAGCACTCATGTGTTGTTTGACTGGGAAGAGAAGGGAATTCTTGTGCAGGATTTAGAACAAGGCTGGCCTGTAAAAGTGGGAGCTGTCGATCCCAGTGCCTGAATTGATAATTGCCTCACGCTGTGTGAGAGGAAATGTGGCAATGCTGTGAATCACTTGCAGCAAAGGGCAGCCTCAGCTCGGCAGCCTGAGGTATGAGTGGACTTTGATAAAGTTTCTTTCAGACCTTCCCTGCAGAGAGACTTCCGTTGCCAAACTTCAGGCGGGAGAGAGGGAGAAATCCTCTGGTTTGTGCTGTTGGACATTTAAGGCAAGGAAATGAAATAAATTGAACGTTTGTGCAGAAGCCTGCTGCAACCTTTTCTGTTCCTCAAGGGAACCTGGCTGTCACAGTCAAGGCCAGAACTTAATGCCGATCTCCAGCCGTTCCCTGAGCTGGATCATTTCACAGAGCAGTTAAGAATTAACCATAATGGTGAGTCTGGAGTCATGTTCAGGCCAGACCAATGAGGATAGCAGATTTCCTCCCCGGGAGGAGGTTGGTGAACCAGATGGGCTTTCACAACCGCCCCGTGGCCTTGCACTCACCAGCACTGAGGCTCGCTTTTTACTCTCGATTTATTTAGCTAATTTAAATTTTTCAGCTTCCGCAGTGGAACTCGAACTTGCAACCGCACTGGAGTAGTTAAACCTCAGGATTGCTATTACAGGAGCATAAACATAATGCCACTGTGCAGTGTAACACACTCTAAAGCTTGAATTGAATCCCACTTGATGAAGTGGTCCGAACTGGTTTTGAAGAAGCTGAATTGGGAGTTATTAGAGTTACAGAATTTTTGCTAATGCACCATAGAAAGCATCCTATCCGGATGCATCACAGCTTGGTACGGCAACTTGTTCTGTCCAAGACCGCAAGAAACTGCCGTGAGTTGTGGACACAGCTCAGCACATCACAGAAACCGACCTCCCCTCCATGGACTCTGTCTACACTTCTCGCTGCCTCAGTAAAGCAGCCAGCATAATCAAAGACCCCATCCACCCCAGACATTCTTTCTTCTCCCCCCTCCCATCAGGCAGAAGATACAGGAGCCTGAGGGCACATACCACCAGGCTCAAGGACAGCTTCTATCCCACTCTGATAAGACTATTGGAACAGTTCCCTTATATGATCAGATGGACTCTTGAAATCACAATCTACCTTGTTTGACCTTGAACCTTATTGTCTACCTGCAATGCACTTCCCTGTGGCTGTGACACTTTACTCTGTATTCTTTGTTTTTACCCTGTACTACCTCAATGCACTGTGTAATGAATTGATCTGTATGATCGGTTTGCAAGTTTGAAGACAAGTACCTCGGGACAAGTGACAAAAATAAACCAATACCAATTCTCAAGAAAAACATAAATTAGACATAAAGTACACAGAATTTTTACAAGAAAGAACACAATTAAAATAAAAAAAAGTTCGTTGTGGTGCAAAGTGATCATAGTGTTGCTAAACTGTAGTGATTGGGGTTGTGCAGGTCGGTTCGAGAACCGAATGGTTGAAGGGATGTAGCTGTTCCTGAACCTGGTGGTGTGGGCCCTCGGGGATGTCATGCACCCTCTGGTGGACAGTGTTGACGGGGTGTTGCTGGAGGCCAAGAAAATCAACACAGGAATCATGGGATAATCTGGCAAGGTTGGGAGAGTGGGGACTGGAAATTGGCAGGTTTTTCTGAGGAGAGAGCGCCTAATGCAATGATCCCTTTTGCTTGTCTCCCTTGCCCAAAGTGGTCAAACGCCTGCTGCTTCTGACTACCAGCTGCTGGAGGTCGCGAGGAAGTTGGAAATGTACGGAATCCGGCAACACCGAGCGAAGGACAGAGAGGGGACGAAGATCAACCTCTCTGTGTCGCACACGGGGATCATTGTCTTCCAGGTAAAGGGGGCGTGTGTGGGGGTGGGGGGGCCACCGGAACCTTGTCTTCCCTCACACAGCAACGGCAAATGCTGGAAACGCTCAGCAGGTCGAGCAGCATCTGTGGAGGGGGAAACAGTGTTTAATGCATTGGGTCAGAGATACTTCATCAGGACTGGGAGTCAGAGTCATGGAGTAATATAGCACAGAACCAGGCCCATCGTGCCCATGCCGACCAAGGTGCCCACCTAAGTTCATCCCATTTGCCTGCATTTGGCCCATATCCCATATCCTGCACATACCTGTCCAACTGTCCTTTAAATGTTGTTATTGTACCTGCCTCAAACACTTCCTCTGGCAGCTGGTTCCATAATCGGACCACCCTCTGCGTGAAGGTGTTGCCCCTCAGGTCCCCTTTAAATCTCTCGCCTCTCACCTTAAACCTACGCCCTCTAGTTTTGATTCCCTTTCCCTGGGGAAAAGGACTGAGTGCATTCACCCTAGCTACACCCTCATGATTTTATACACCTCTATAAGGTCATCCCTCAGTCTCCTATGTTGCAAGAAATAAAGTCCTAGCCTATCCAACCTCTCTTTATAACTCATGCCCTCGAGTCTCGGCAACGTTCTTTGTACTGTAATTAAATTACCTGTAAATTATCATCTTTAATTAAAATTACCCTTTTTTTAGTCTCTTTCCCAAAGGACCACTGACCTGAAATATTAACTGTTTCTCTCTCTACAGATGCTGCCTGACACACCGAGTGTTTTCATCATTGTCCGTCTTTTCTTTCAGACTTCCAACATCTGCAGTACTTTTTAGATTTGTTTCCTGTCCCACCTGGGTTTGTTCTGACTCCTTGGTGTTTTGATGTCTCTGGTGCAGGGGAACAACAAGATCAACTCGTTCAACTGGGCCAAGGTACGCAAGCTGAGTTTCAAAAGGAAGAGGTTCCTCATTAAGTTCCGTCCGGAGACAAACGTAAGTGTTAACTGATGCAGATGCCTCTCTCTCTGGTTGCTGTCCTCTACGCACTCAGTGCTGATCTTGGTGTCCTTGCATCTCCTCCGCAGTCCTGCCAGGACACCTTGGAGTTTACCATGGCCAGCCGAGATTCCTGCAAGGCGTTCTGGAAGATTTGTGTGGAATATCATGCCTTCTTTCGACTGTTCGAAGAGCCCAAACCCAAACCCAAGCCCATCCTCTTCAGCCGAGGTTCCTCCTTCAGGTTTAGGTAAGGTGTAGAGCGTTGATGGTGACCCCTGTGCTTGTACCTTCCCGTGTAGAGTGTGCACCAATGCCTGCTGGTTGCGTGGGAACCCGGCCTGGTGGGAAGGGCGTTGCCAAGGGAGCATTGTGTCATGGGAGGAGCAGTGCTGAGGGAGCACCTCGCGTTTGGAGATAGTGTGTTGTGGGAGGGCTGTGCTGAGGGAGGAGCAGTTCAGTGGGACTCTGCATTGTGGGGGGACAGTTCAACAGGACACTGGATTGTGGGAGGGGCAATTCAATGGGACACTGTTGTCGAGGGGCAGTTCAGTGGGAACTATGTTGTGGGAGGGGCAGTTCAGTGGAACCGTTGTGGGGGGGGGCAGTTCAGTCTGGCAATGTTATGTGGGAGGGGCAGTTCAGTGGGACACTGGATTGAGGGAGGGGCAATTCAGTGGGACACGTGGGAGGGGCAGTTCAGTGGGACACTGGATTGTGGGAGGGGCAGTTCAGTGGGACACTTGTGGGAGGGGCAATTTAGTGGGACACAGTATTGGGGGGGCCATTCAGTGGAACACTGTTGTGGAAGGGGCAGTTCAGTGGGTCACGTTGGGGGCAGTTCAGTGGGACACTGGATTGAGGGAGGGGCAGTTCAATGGGACACTGTTGAAGGAGGGGCTGTTCAGTGGGAATCTTGTGAGGAGGCAGTTCAGTGGGAGTGCTGCATTGTAGAAGGTGCAGGCGCAACAGGTTGCTTTGCTTTTGGAGAGGGGATGCTGAGGTAGTGTGGCACTGTGGGTGAGCAGGAATAGGGTGGTGTCCCACTGAGAGAGGGGCAGTGCTGAGGAAACGCTGCAGTACCGTCCTTCAAATGTTCGACCAAGGTGTGTTTGTCCTCAGGTGGATATAAAAGATCTCACACATTGTTCTGACGGAGAGCACAGTAGCTCACCCTGTGTCCTGGCCTTTATTTTATTCCACAGTTGTGATTCAAAAACAATTAGACAAGCTGGCGGATGTGTTTCCCCCGTGACTGTATGGGCTTTGGGTTGTGCTGACGGTTCTGGATTGTGATATTTTTATTCTTTGAAGCAAATTTGCTTTTTCTTGAATGGAAGGGCTGGCTGTTTTCCAGCTGTTATCCAGTTGTTTCCCATCCCAAGAGCTCGTGTGACTTCCACCAGCTTTCAGGCAAATTAAATCATTCCATTGGAGGGAATCCCCTCAGTCTCCTCCCACCTCCCTGCTGGAGGAGCTGGAATGGTCCTTCTCAGATCAGATTAGTTTATTGTCATATACACCAGGGTGCAAAGAAATTCCTTGATGGCATGAAGCTCACAGAGTAAACAGTCTACACGGTAATAATAAATACAGCAATAAATACAGCGATGAACACAAAACAGCAGAATGGTGGAAAGATTGTAGTGCAGTCTATGGTAGTGCAGGAAGAAATGTGAAAGAGACAATAACGGAACAGGTAGAGTTAAGAGTCCAAGAACGTGGCAGCCAGCACTGGGAAGGGGATGTGAAGAAGGTGATTGGTTCAGGAGTCTGACAGCAGTGGGGAAGAAGCAGTTCTGGACGTCCGGGCTTTTCACAAGATCACAAGACAAGGGAGCAGAAGCAGGCCATTCGGCCCATCGAGTCTGCTCCAAGGAAAGGGAAATAGAAATGAGAAATGGGGAATGGGGGAAGAAAAAAAAACTATTCTAATCCCAATTTCCGGCCTTATCCCCATATCCCTTGATATCCTGACTATTTAGATATCTATCTATCTCCTCCTTGAACGCCCCCACTGATCTGGCCTCCACTGCTGTACATGGCAAGGAGTTCCACAAATTCATCACCCTCTGGCTAAAGAAATTTTTCCTCATCTCTGTTTTGAAACTGTACCCTCTAATTCTAAGATTGTGCCCTCTGGTCCTGGACTCACCCACCAAGGGAAACAGCCTAGCCACATGTACTCTGTCCTTTCCTATCAATATTTTAAATGTCGCTATGAGGTCCCCTCTCATTCTTCTGTACTCCAGTGAGTACAGTCCAAGAGCCGACAAACGCTCCTCATATGTAAGCCCTTTCATTCCTGGAATCATCCTCGTAAATCTCCTCTGAACCCTCTCCAACGTCAACACATCCTTCCTAAGATTTTAAGCTCCTGTATCTTCTCCCAGAAGGTAGGTGAGGGAAAAGGGAAGGGCCAGGGTGGCAGGTGGGTTAAGAGAGATCAGAGAAGGTTAAGGGGAGAGTTAATGGTGGTGTTCAAAATCAAGAAGGTTTTGAAGAAGAGGGGATGGGTGCCCAGTGGACACGGAGTGAAGGAGGTTCGCAGAGGGAGAAGAGGGGAGCGTCGAACTCAGTGAGTGTGATCTGGAACACGCTGCATGTGAGGACGATGAAAGCAGATTCCATGGGAACTTTCAAAAGGGAATTTGGGGAAATAGTGGAAGGGGAAAGATGCCTGTGGCTCTGAGTCCAAAGCAGGGCAATCGAGACCATTGGAGATTTTCACAAAGTTGATAAAAGCACAATGGGGTGAATGACGAGTGATTCAAGGATTGGTGACTTGGGGAACTGCAACTGCTAGCAGCTGGTGCCTGGCTACTTACGAGAAAGAGGCTTTTTGCGTTTACAAGATCATGAAACAGCAAATAGTCCGATAGAATTCCACGGAGAGCAGCTTTGTAAATAACGTTCCCTCTCTTCCAGTGGAAGGACCCAGAAGCAACTCCTGGATTACGTCAAAGAAGGTGGATACAAAAAGACACAGTTTGAGAGGTGGGGATGTTTCCTTTCCTGTCTATTTGTCATTGCCCTTCTAACTGGGTATCAGTGCCCCAGCAGGCAGTGACATTGAATCGGTGTAGTGAGGATTCCTCTGTTAGTTGGAAATGGAAACCAGAAGTTAGAAATTTAATCTGTCTTTTGACAGCAACTTAATTCAGATAAATGCAAGGTGTTGCAGTTTGGATAGACAAACCAGGACAGGACTTGCACAGTAAATGGTAGGGCCCTTGGGAGTGTTGTAGAACAGAGGGACCTAACAGTGCAGGTACGTAGTTCCCTGAAAGTGGCGACACAGGTAGAGGGTGGTGAAGAAGACGTTTGGCACGCTGGTCTTCACCGGTCAGGATATTGAGTACAGGGGTTGGGACGTCATGAACAGCTGTGTAAGGCCACATCTGGAGGAAGGATGCCATTAAGCCGGAGAGGGTGCAACAAAGATGTATGAGGACGTTACTGGGACCGGAGGGCTGGGGTTGTAAGGAGAGGCTGGATAGAACATAGAACACTACAGCACAGTACAGGTCCTGCGGCCCACAATGTTGTGCCGACATTTTATCCTGCTCTAAGATCTATCTAACCCTTCCCTCCCACATAGCCCCCTATTTTTCTATCATTCATGTGTCTATCTAAGAGCCTCTTAAATGTCCCTAATGTATCTGTCCCCACAACGTTTGCAGGCAGTGCGTTCCACGCACCCACCACTCTCTGTGTAAAAAAAAAACTTACCCCTGACATCCCCCTTATACCTTCCTCCAATCACCTCAAAATTATGTCCCCTCGTGTTAGCCATTGTCGCTCTGGGAAAAAGTCTCTGACTGTCCACTCGATCTATGCCTCTTATCATCTTGTACACCTCTATCAAGTCACCTCTCAACCTCCTTCTCTCCAAAGAGAAAAGCCCTGGCTCACTCAACCTAGGCTGGGACTTTTTTCCCTGGAGCGCAGGAAGCTGAGGGATGACCTTATCGAGGTTTATAGAATCACGAGGGACATTGTCTATTTTTCCCAGGGTAGGGGAGTCCAGAACTAGACAGAATAGGTTTAAGGTGAAAGGGGGAAGATTTAAAAGGGGACCTGAGGGGCAAGTTTTTCACACAGAGGGTGGTGGGTGTGTGGAACGAGCTGCCAGAGGAAGTGGTTGAGGCAGGTGCAATTATGATACTTAAAAGGCTTTTGGACAGGTACATGGATAGGAAAGATTTGGAGGGATACGGGCCAAATGCAGGTAAATGTGACAAGCTGAGGTAGGCAAATTGGTCAGCATGTACGAGTTGGGCCGAAGGGCCTATTACTGTGCTGTATAGCGCTATGAATCTATGACTAAATATTCAGCAGGTCAGGCAGCTTATGGAGAGAGCATCAGAGTTCAGGGCACTGATCTTCCAACAGAACCAAATCTGATCTTCTCCAGTACCAACACTCAAACCGCTGGAGGAACTCAGCGGGTCAGGCAGTATCTGCAGGGAAATGGAAGTCGACGTTTTGGGTCGAGACCCTTCACCTTGACTGAAAAATAGAGGGGAGCTAGGCAGTATAAAGAGGTGAGGAGGAAGGGGCGGAGCAAGAGCTGGCAGGTGATGGGTGGATCCAGGTGAGGAGGGGTGGTAGGCAGATGGAGGAGGGGAGATGGGAATGTTGACAGAGGCCGGGAGGTGATAGGTGGAGGTGACAAAGGGCTGAACATGATGGAGTCGGATAGGAGAGGAAGGTGGAGCATGGAACCAGATAAGGGAGGTGGGGAGGGCAGATGGGGACCAGTGGGGGGGAGGAGACCCAGTGGGAGGGGTGTGTGGGTGACGGGCAGATGGAGGGGGGGGAAGAGGGGAAGGTAACAGGGTGATGGGGGCTGCGTGGGTGTAGGAGGCACTGGGTAGATCAGGAGAGAGGAAAGGGACAGAGGTGGGGCAGGTTACCTGAAGCTGGAGAATATGCCACTACGAGGTTGCTTCTCTGGTACCAGTTTGCTTTTGAAGAGGTGAGAGAGCGAGGGAAATGAGAGGGAGGGCACCCAGAGCTTGACAAATGGTGGGAGGAAGCGATTGGGCAAGGCCAGAACTTGGTTCCTCTAATTCTAGCCTCACCCAATCACTCCCTTGGTCTGGAGATCCCTCTCTGGCCTCACGGCATCAACCACTCCTCTTGATCCTTGAAACCTACCTATCTAATCACTTGTTCTAAGTGTTTGTTCGTGTTTAAGGCAGAGAAGCACCTTGGAATGTTTTCCTACATTGTGGGTCCCATACACAGGTCCATTGCTGGGGTTTGTAATTGAGCCATGGGAGGTAACTGCCCTGGCCAGCATTCATTGCCCATCCTTAATTGCCCTTGAGAAGGTGTTGGTGAGCTACCATCTTTAACCACTTGCAGTACCTATGCTGAAGGTGCTCCCGCCGTGCTGTTGCACAGGAGTTCCCAGCGATGATGGATGGGTGAGACATTTCCAGGTTGGGATGGTGCATGATTTGGAGGGGAATCTGCAGGTGGTGGTGTCCCCCTGCACCTTACTGCCTGTCCTCCATGGTGGTAGGAGCCCTGGGTTTGGGAGGTGCTGTTTGGCACTGGTGTTGTTGCCAGTGCAGTGGAGTTCTTCAACTTTTTACGTTCCCTTTTGGACATTTTAGTGCAAATTGTGAACCTCTGAAGAAATTCCTAAAGTCAGCTGGAAAGAGAGGCCAGGTCATTAGTGTCTTAGATCGATATTTAGTTAAAGTTGTTACCTACTCTTTTAATTTTTTTTATTTTTCAGGAAACACAGTAAAGTGCAGTCCATCCGAAGTCTGCCTGATCATCAGTCGCTGGTGCCAAAACAAGTCAGTAAATCAGGAAGTGATGTTGTCCACAGAAAATGATTATGTCTGTTTTCCACTTCTGTTCGTTCACTCAAATGTCCCTAACATTAAGGGGTTATCGGATAGTAAATATCAGTATAAAGTATGCCATTAATGACAGGATCCTTAACACCATTGATGCACAGAGGGATCTTGGGGTCCAAGTCTACAGCTCCCGGAAAGTGGCAACACAGGTAGATAGGGTGGTAAAGAAGGCATGTGGCATGCTTACTTTCATCGGTCAGGGCATTGAGTATAAAAGTCAGGAAGTCATGTTGCAGCTGTATAAAACTTTGGTTAGGCTGCACTTGGAGAATTGTGTGCGGTTCTGGTCGTTCCATTCCAGCAAGGATGTGGGGGCTTTGGAGAAGGTGCAGACAAGGTTCACCAGGATGCTGCCTGGATTAGAGGGCATCTGCTACAAGGAGCGGTTGGACAAACTTGGGTTGTTTTCTATAGAGCGTCAGAAGCTGAAGGGAGACCCGATAGAAGTTTATAAAGTTATGAGAGGCATAGATAGGGTAGACAGTCAGAATCGTTTTCCCAGGGTAGGAATGTTGAATACTAGAGAGCATGGGTTTAAGGTGAGAGGGGGAAGTTTTCTTACACAGAGTGTGGTAGGTGCCTAGAATGCACTGCCAGGGGAAGTGGTGGAAGCAGATACAATCACAACCTTTAAGAGGGTTTTAGATAGGCAGGGAATGGAGGAATATGGATCATGTGCAGGCAGAAGGGATTGGTTTAATTTGGCATCATGGTTGGTGCAGATATCATGGGCTAAAAGGCCTGTTCCTACTCTGCACTGTTCCATGTTCTATGTTCATCAGGCCTGACACAGTTCCCATCACGTTCCCGGGTATGGTTATGAGATTGCCTGCTCGATGGCTGGGTATGGATGGGGAGAAACTAGTTTCCTGTGCAGTCGGCCTGGGAATGAGGAGGTTGTGAACTCTCCAGCTGAAAGTAAGATGGAAGCAGATCCCCTAGCAATTTCCAGATGGGGATTGGGTGAGCGTCTCAGGAGAAAGAACTGGACCAGTGCCAACTGGCTGACAAAGACGCCCTCCTGAGCCAATCTCAGTCCAGTAATTGAGGTTTGCCTTTACATAGCACCTGTAATGGAGCAAAGCATCCCAATTGGCTCTACAGGAGGTTGATTAACAACATTTGTTACTGGGCCACAAAAGGGAACATTAGGACATGGTCTACCCCACGGGAGGAAGGACTGAGAGATGGTGGGGTTGGGGGAGGGAATTTCGGAGCTCGGGGACACGGACACCGATGGTGGAGTAGTCTTGTGCAGGGATTGGAGGAATAGGGAGCTGACGGTCTGGAGGGGCTTCCGGAGATGAAGGGAACGAGGACATGGAGGTAATTGAGAGCAAGTATGGGAATGTTTAGGGTGAGGTGTGGCTGGACCAGTTGCAGTTCAGCTTGATGAGCCCAGGGAGGTGGGTGCTTGGTATTGGAATTGGTTTATTACTGTCACTTGTACTGAGCTACAGTGAAAAACTTGCATATGGTTTATACAGATCAATTCATTATACAGTGCATTGAGGTAGTACAGGGTAAAAACAATAACAGGATACAGAGTAAAGTGTCACAGCTGCAGGCAGACAATAAGGTGCAAGGTCAAACAAGGTAGATTGTGAGGTCAAGAGTCCACATTATCATACTAGGGAACCATTCAATTGTCTTATAACAGCAGGATAGAAGCTGTCTTTGAGCCTAGTGGTACGTGCCCTCAGGATCCTGTACCTTCTGCCTGATGGGAGAGGGGAGAAGAGAGAATGACCCGGGTGGATGGGGTCTTTGATTATGTTGGCTGCTTCACCAAGGCAGCGAGAGGTAAAGACAGAGTCCATGGAGGGGAGGCTGGTTTCCGTGATGGTGGAGATGTTTGGTACAGGTTAGGGCAGCAAGTCCCAGTGTTATTGAAGAGAAGCCTTGCTTGCTTGCACTGTAGAGCATGCCCTTCCCCTTTAATCTCTGCTAAAGATGACAGACCACTCCTCCCACAGCGTGGGGGTTATCCAAGGACAACAGTGAGGAGTGCCCCAGTTAGGGGAGCTCACAGGCCAAGTCTGTTGAGAATTACTTTCCCTTTCTGTGACATTCCCAACAAAGTTGTCCCAATGTCATTAAAATTTAATGGACTTTGTCATCTTTGACCTCATTCCTCCCCCCCCCCCCCCCCCCCCCCCCCCGTGGCATCCTTCCTGAGGGGGCGATGCTCCCCAGGGACAGGTGTTGAGGAGTGGGCAGTGGAGAATTGGGTGGACTCAGGTTTACAGAGAGTGTGTGGGTAGGAGAACAGTGAAGCAGTGGGTCACCAACACAGGACGGGGTGAGCTGATGCAGTGGCAGAGTCAGGGGGGGTTGAGGAAGTCTTTAGGGATGGGGGTGTGAGAGAGGGCAGGCCACAGTGGACACCAAGGCTGAGTTTGCTTTCTGTACTGTGGCCAGGAAGTATGATTGGTGGGTCTGAGCTGAACAAACAGGGGTAGGTAATACCAGAGGTGAAGCTGTTCCTTGCCCTCTGACATCTCCTGCTGAGGACCTGGTGTCCATTGTACAGTTCCCTAGCAAGCAGTCACCAGGGTACAGAGTGGGAGGCCACTGTACGTGCACCATTCCCACAGGCTACCAGTTAGTCCCGCTGCCCTACACACTAGAACACAAGAAAATAGCAGGAGACAGCCACTCAGCCCCTCAAGCCCACCCCACCATTCAATATGATCATGGCTGATCCATGCCGGCCCCAACTCCTCTTCTGTGCCATTTCCCCATCACCCTCAATTCCTCGATCTTTCAGATATTTATCTCTCTCCACCTTAAGTACATCTAATGATCCGGCCTCCACTGCCCTCAGGGGGGGCAGAGAATTCCAGAGATTCACCCCACCTCTGAGAGAAGAAATTTCTACACATCTCAGTTTTAAGTGACAGGCCCCTTATCTTGTAGTTATGTCCCCTTGTTCAAGATTCTCCCACTAGTGAAAAGCTTCAGCATTTACCCTGTCAAGTCCCCCTTAGGATCGTGTATGTTTGAACAAGGTCACCCCTCGTTCTTCTAAACTCCCAGGTATACAAGTCCAAACTATTTAGTCTCTCTTCGTAGAACAACCCTCTCATCCCAGGAATCAACTTTGTTAAACTTGTCCCTTCTGCCTGCACATGGTCTGTATCCCTCCATTCCCTGCATATTCATGTGCCTATCTGAAAGCCTCTTAAACGTTGCTATTGTGTCTGCTGCCCCTAGCAGCCCATTCCAGGCACCCACCACCATCTGTGTAAAAAAAAACTTGCCCTGCACATCTCCTTTAAACTTTCCCCCTCTCGCCTTAAAGTTATGTCCTCTAATATCTGACATTACCATCCTGGGAAAAAGACTGTCTATCCTATCTACGCCTTTCATAACTTTATAAGCTCCTATCGGGTCTCCCCTCAGCTTCCAGTGCTCCAGAGAAAACAGTCCAAGTTTGTCCAACGTCTCCTTATAGCTAAAACTCTCTAATCCAGGCAGCTTCCTGGTAAACCTCATCTGCACCCTCAGCAAAGCTTCCACATCCTTCCTGGAATGGGGCGACCAGAGCTGCACACAGTACTCCTTTGGACTGCCTCCAGTGATACTATGTCTTTTTTTTTAGGTAAGGGGACCAAAACTGAATGCAGTGCTCCAGATGTGACCCACCAACACCCTGTACAATAGCAACAAAACCTCCCTTATTTTGAAATTCCAACCCTTTCGTAATAACAGGGTTAGAGATTAAAAATAGGGAGGTATTGTTGCTCTTTGTGGGAGCTGCCAGCTGGTTTTTTGTGATTCATGCACTAGAACACCTCGATCCCTCTGCACTTGACTCAATGCCTCCATACGATTTTCTTTTCCCCTTTGGAAGTTGGAAGTCCTGGCCTCTCAGGCAGCTGTTCCAGACCATGAGATACTTAGCACAAGAGCTTTCCCTCATCATTTCTCCGGTGGTTTTCACCAATTATGTTTAATCTCTGTCCCCTTATCATTGACACTCCTACACCTGCAAACACTTTCTCCCTATTTACTCCTAAAACCCTTTCTTTGAACCCCTGTGTTAAATCTCTCCTCAATCTTCTCAGCTTTGAGGGAAACCACACTGGCGTCTCCAGTCTGTTCTGCACCCCCAGGACCTCCTGTAATCCTTTCCCCATAGCTTCTCCAAAAGTCTACTGTCCTATCGAAAGTTTGGAGCTCAGGATAAGACCCAATGGTCTTGCTGAGGCCCATGCAGTGATTCATAAGTGCTCAGCCTTTTTCTAGACAGTGTGATGGGGTGCAGTCCCAGAGGGAGTGTCGGTCACCATCCCTCTGCACTACTGTTGTATCAAAGGGGCCCCAGGAAGTTGTGTCTTCACTACCTGTTGAAAGTGGAGCACACACAATCACTAGGCTTCCATCTAGGCCCCAACGAGATCCAAGTCAGTCTAGTTGGTGAGGGGTTCACCTCTAAGACAAAGCTTTCCATTGACTCTCGGTCAACCAATGGCACTCTTGGCCAATGGAGGATGATGCTCGTGGTTGATATTAACCATGAAACCAAAAGCTCTTCACTATCTGCAAGAGATGCGGGAGAAAGTGCTTGAGGAGCGCATTGTAAGGAAAGATTTGAATTTAAGTAGAGCCTCTTGGAGGCTGTGCAGGGATCCCAAGGTGCTGTACTGCCAATGAAGATTTCCAGAAGTTGTAAGGTAGGAAATTTGGCGGCAGTATTGCAGAGCAAGCTTTCGTACGCAGCAGAGATCCAAAGCTCTGTTATTGTTGGCCAGAGTTCCGTGAAGAACTACTCTGCTCTTCAAAACAAGGTGGTGGGATCTTCTGTATCCAGTGGGAAGCTCTCATTAATGTTTCATCTGAAGGCCTCCCCTCTGACAGTGTGGTACTCCCTCAGGTCTGCACTGGGAGAGTCGGCCCAGTCATGAGTGGGATTTGAACCCATAACCTTATAATGATGCAGTGTCGTGGCCGGAACTAATAATTATATATCTGAAAAACCAGAGCTGGGTAGAATCAGCCATCAAGATTACTCTGGTCAGGCAGCATCTGTGGAGGGAGATGGACAGTCAATGTTTTGGGTCGAGACCCTTCATCTGGACTGAATGAATCTCGACCCAAAATATTGACTGTCCATCTCCCTCCACAGATGCTGCCTGACCCGCTGAGTTCCTCCAGCAGTTTTGTGTGTTGCTTCAGATTTCCAGCATCTGCAGCCTCCTGTGTCCCCCTCCAGGTTTACCTCTCGTCTTTACAGGAAGGATGTGGGGGCTTTGGAGAGGGTGCAGACGAGGTTTACCAGGATGCTGCCTGCATTAGAGGGCATGGGCTATAAGGAGAGGTCGGACAAACTTGGGTTGTTTTCTCTGGAGCAGCGGAGGCTGAGGGAAAATCTGATAAGATTATGAGAGGCATCGATAGAGTTAGACAGCCGGTATCTTTTTCCCAGGGTTGAAATGTCTAATACCAGAGGGCAGGCATTTAAGGTGAGAGGGGGAAAGTTCAAAGGAGACGTGTGGGGCAGGTTTTTTTTTGCACAGAGAGTGGTGGGTGCCTGGAATGTGCTGCCGGGGTGCTGCCGGGCAGATACAATAGAGGCATTCAGGAGACTCTTAGGTAAGCACATGAAAGTCAGAGAATGGAGGGAGATGGACATTGTGTAGGCAGAAGGGATTTGTTTAATTGGGTATTTGATTACTAATTTAATTAGTTGGGCACAACATTGTGGGCCGAAGGGCCTGTTCCTGTGCTGTACTGTTCTACGTTCTGTGTCTTTTCCAGAGTGACGGCTTTCCCTTCGGAACGGGGTCCTCATTGACGGGACCTCCGTCTCCCAACAAGAGGAAAGACCCGGGAGCTTCCCGCCTGACCGACGAGCAGCCGGCGGAACGCAAGAGTCGCTCGCCGTCCCGGAGCCCCAAGGGGGTCGGGCAGAAGGAGGAGGAGGAGGAGGGGGAGGCAGCGAGGGAGAACAGTCAGCAGACCAAGGCCCAGAGAGACCGACAGAATGCAGGTCCGGCATCCCGAGCCACTCGCAGCAGCTGCTCTTCCATTCCGTACATCGACTGCAGTGATGCCGATAGCGAGCATGAGCGGGCGCGGCTCCTCGGCTCGCCGCTGCGGGCAAACGGCGACGATGAGGAGGAGGGGGGGTCTGCCCCCCTCAGGCGCTGGGACTCCCCGGACCTCAGCTTCGTCCTCAACCCGCTCCGCCTCGGGGAGGGGCTGGTGGACGAGGACTTCGCCCTGGCCGACCTGTCGTTCTGCGCAGGCGGGGTGAGCCCAGCGCCCAGGCACAGCTCTCTGCTGCACCAGGCGTCACGCATCCCTGCAGCCGACAGCCCCCCTGTCACCCCCATAGGTCTGCGGCACAAGGGCTCGAGCCCCAACGGCAGCGTCGGAGGGGGAGGGGTGTCGGTGGCGGCCAAGGGCTCCCCCCTGCAGAATGGCCACTGCGGGTGGGGAGCGTGGGGGGCCGGCAGCTGCTACAATCGCAGCCGCCGCTCCCCCTCGCTGAGCAGCGGGCGACTGGGGAGGGCGCAGGGCTCCCGGAACAGGTCGGAGACCGACCCCTTCGTCCTCAGCCGCCTGGCGGCCTCCACCCCACTGAGGGAGTGCGGCCAAGGGCGCTCCCCTGGGGGGCTGCACCCCCGGGGCGGGTTTGCGGCTGGCTGGCCGGCGCTGGCTCAGCCGAGCCCGCCCGTCCCCTGGCTCCTCCCAGCGGGCTTCGGCGCTGCCCAGCCCGCCGACGGGTCGACCAGCAGCGGGACGGAGTCCAGCGAGTCGGACTCCGAGGCGGTCCTGGTCCCCCCTCCTGGCCGCCCACTGGTGTTGGGGAACCCCGTCGCCGCCGCGGACTCCTCCTCGCCCCTGGCCAGGAGTGGCTTCTCCTTCGGCAGCCTGCAGCTGGAGGGGGAGGAGCTGGAGGATGACAGCTCGGTGAGCTTCAGCGACCCAGATGATCCCATGGACGAACGCGGCATCATCACATGTTAGCAGCCTCAGCCAACTCTGCACCAATGTCCAGTCAACTGTGCAGAGCCAGGCAGCTGCAGCCTCGTGCTAACCCTAGCATTGATACTTACTGGACACCACTGTAGCCAGCCCTAGTGTTCTCTGACTAACCAACTGGCATTCCTTCTTGTTAATCCCATTGCCATGAAGGGCATATGAAAAGCAATGTCCTCCAGGGTCAGTGTTCAGAGTTGCTTGGCTGCAGGGTCACACATTGCTGTTTACGGAATCATTTAACATGAAGTGAGGAAAGGCATCTTTATAAAACTAAACTCAAAGTTTCACCGTTGAGTTAAACTGTAAAATAGCAATTGAGTGTCGAAAGGTGAACAATTGAGTGTTGAAATGCTGAACATCAAAGGGCAGATGCAATGAATTAAGGTTAACAGGTAATGCTGTTGACTGCATTAGTGCAGCCAGGTACCAGGTGTGTTGGTTCTCTCTTTGGGACCACCACCGAGGTTTGAATGGTGTTTGTCGCTGTGGTCAGGTGTTCCCCATTGCGCATTGACTTGGTCGGTGTTGCCTTTGGAACCTGCCGACCGCAGCGCGATTGGGACAGATGCTGATTGTGAGCACATTAGTTGTAGTTTAGACAGCCATGGCTTTTTCAGTGTAACTGAGAGCTGTAGAAGTGGCCAGTAACAGCCTTCATGTCTCATATCCGAATATAGATAAAAGATGCTAACAGACATCTGATTTGTTGAGGTGTTGAGGTAATTGATGTTTGTGCAATAGTTGTGGGTTGACCCTTCTTACAACGATGGGATTTGGATCATGTGCAGGCAGCTGGGATTAGTATGACTTGGCATCATGTTCAGCACTGGTATGATGGGCGAAGGGCCTGTTCCTGCATTCTGCTGTTCTCTGTTCTGTTACAAGCTTAATTTTGTGGAATAAGCATTTAGATAGAACTGAGGGTCAGTCTAGACTTTTAAAGTACTTGTTGATGTTTCAAAGTATGGGAATGAAGGTTTCATGTACTGTTACCCTGTGTGTACATACCTCATCTTCAAGAGGTGACTTGACTGGCTGTTGGTGTTGTATTAGCTTGTGGTGTGAAATTGGACAAGTCGAGGGAAGGCATACCATAACCATATCAGGGGAATGCTTTGCCAAATCCTTGTTGCCCATTGATCTTGGAAGGGGAGAGTTCATTGAAAATTGAGTGAAACCTATGCTCTGCCAAACTAATGGACAAATTGTTCATATTTTAAAGTTGACATGTTGATGACACTGGATTGCCACTGCAATGTTACTGCGTGACCCTTTGCCAGCTCTTTGACAGGATGGGTAACACCGGCAAGGCCAACGTTTATTGCCCGTCCCCAGCTGGTGGAAAGCCACCTTCCCGAATCACGGCTCGCCCTCTGGATCACAGTGGGTTCAAACACAAAAAAGCAAACAGCCAGGTCTTTCAGGGGCAGGACAATAAAGAACCCTGATGTAAAAGTAATCAAAACTCAGAAGACATTGTAAATATCATTTTAAACTGAATTTATTTTATCAAGTCACGTATTTCAGATACACAAGAGCAAGTTACTTCACATGTTGGATACTTGAAATATGAACAAAACATATTGGAATCTGAACTACTCTGATGATAGGTCATTGGCCTGCAATGTTGACTGTTTCTTGTCCCACAGATGCTGCCTGACCTGCTGAGTGTTTCCAGCATTGTCTGTGCTAATCCCAGAAATATTTCAGCCTGGCAAACTGTTCTCCTTGTAGGGTACTTGGGGTGAGGAGGCATTTAATACATAGGGTGGTGAAATTGAACTTGGCAGTAACACGGGAAAGGTGAAGATGCAGAAATTTCGACACCGTCCACTCTAACTCAACCCAAACTGGCTGGAGTGTCAGCCAGACCAATCAATCTGAGCTGCCAACAGGGTGAATTTCAGGAGTAAATCTCAGATGTCAACATCACAAGCCTTCATTGTGATAGTTGATCACACTGCAGATTCATAAGAAAGGTGTCCAGTGAAGGAGAAGTATTTATCACCCTTCTGGTTTGGAGGCAGTGGTAAAAAACTTTAATGGGATCGTTGATTTGATTTGATCTGACTTGGAATCCAGTGGATTCCGAATTAACTGCTCACAACATGAACTCGTTGACTTTTATCGCAAGGAGATAGTAGTAAAAAAGTAGGGAGATGGTTGCTGCATCCACAAGTTGCTGCGTTCACAAGTCTTAGATCCAGAAGAAGTTCATCCCAGGAATGAAAGGCTTGATGTGTGAGGAACTTTTTATGTCTCTGGGTCTGTACTCGATGGAGTTCAGAAGGATAAGGGGGATCTCATTGAAACCTACCAGATACTGAAAGGCCTGGATAGAGTGGATGTGGCGAGGATGTTTTCATCAGTGGGAGAGTCCAGGATCCGAGGGCACAGCCTCAGAGTAAAGGGATGTCCTTGTAGAACTGAGATGAGGAGGAATTTCTTCAGCGAGAGGGCGGTGAATCTGCGGAATTCGTTGCCACAGATGGCTGTGGAGGCCAAGTCATTGGGTGCATGTAAGGCAGAGGTTGATAGGTTCTTGATTGGTAAGGGGGTTAAGCGTTACAGGGAGAAGGCAGGAAAATGGGGTTGAAAAAAGAATCAACCATGACTGAATGGCGGAGAAAACTTGATGGGCCGAATGGCCTAATTCTGCTGCTGTGTCTTATGGACGGATTGCAAGGAGGGATCGAATAGTTTGGACCAACACTGCGGAGTTCAGAAGAATGAGAGGTGATGGTATTGAAATGAGGGAACTTGACAGAGTAGATGGGAATTCCTTCTCAAAGTGTTGTTAACTTGTCAGAGTTCTCTAGCAGGTAGCTGTGGGGTCTGTCGTTGAATATCATTAAGGTGGGGAGAGAGAGATTTCTGGGCTGTTGGAGGGGGTAGGAAAAGATCAGATGGAACAGGATCTTACTGTATGGCAGACTTTACTCGAGGGGTCAAATAGACGGCTCCTGCTATGTCTTGTGTAGAGCTGGGATTTCAACATCACAAACATTTACAGTAATAGGCAATCCCACTGCAGTAAAGCTCTGGTAATTTGCTCTCCATCTATTTGGAAATCCAGCTGGTGTGGCGTTTGGCTCATGAGGTAATTTTTCCCACACTTCCCTGCATCTCACTGGGGCCCCGGCTCCTGTGTTCCCCTCAAACTCATCAGGGCCATTGGAGAATTTAAAGAAGTGAATTCAAAGTGTAGACACCAGAGACAGCAGATGCTGCATCCTGGAGGAACTCAGCAGGTTGAGCAGCATCTGTGGGGAGAAATAAATTATCGACGTTTTGGGGAACCTGATGCAGGGTTTTGGCCCAAACTCTTGACAATTCCTTCCCCACCCATAGATGCTGCTTGACCCGCTGACTTCATCCAGCAGATTGTTTGTTGAATTAAAGGTGTGTTAGGAATTAACAGTAATAATATCTAATAGTTGGGAAAATCGGCCAGTCCAACACCACCAAAGTCCCAAGTGTGACGGATTATCGGAGATTTGTCGTGTTGCTTTCCAAGGAAGGTGTCCAGCGACAGGGAAGAAGTCGTTGTCACCCTATGCTGTGTGAGCTTCGTATTTCCCTTCCTGCCTCCCCTGCTCTCCACCTCCCAGCTCACCGCCCGGGATTGTACGAAATTTCTCGTCCTTCCCTCAAATCAAAAGGAAGCACTGTTGTGAAATTCCAGGAGTTCTGGTCACCCTACAAGAGCAGTCAGAGGGATTCCTGACCAAAGCAAGGTGTCTGGAAGCAGGGATAAGGCTGCAGCGTTACTTCTTGGCTGCCAGGCAGGGTGATGTCTGGAAGGACTTGCCACTGGTAGAGAGTGATGGTACTCGCCATTGGGAGCAATATTGGGAGTGATGGTACTCGCCATTGGGAACAACACACACAAAATGCTGGAGGAACTCAGCAGGTCAGGCAGCATCTATGGAGGGAAATGGACTGTCAACGTTTCGGGCCGAGACCCTTCATCAGGACTGGAAAGGGAGATGACCTTCGCTCCGCGCACTGGAACAGCCGGGATCCCCTGCTGGCCAGCCATTTTAATTCCACTTCCCATTCCCACATTAACATGTCTGTCCACTACTGCTGAGTTGAGGTTAAATGCAGATTAAAGGAACAAACACCTCATATTCCACCTCAGTAGTCTCCAATCTGATGGCATGAACATTGAATTCCGGTAACCACTGCCCCCGTTTCCCCCCTCCCCCATTGTTTTCCCTTATCTCTCTGGTCCCTTCACTTCTTCTCTTCCCCCTCCCCACCCTCACGACCTGCCCCTCACCCACACCTTCCTCCCTCTGGTTCCCCACCTCCCTCCCTTTATTCCGTGGTCCACTGTCCTCTCCCATCAGATTCCATCTTGTTCAGCCCTTTGTCTCTTCCACCTCTCACCTCCCAGCCTCTCAGATCATTCGCACCCGCCCACCCCCCATGTACCTACCCTCCCACCTCACCGGCACTCGCCTACCACCCGTCAACTTGTGCTCCTCCTCCCCCCCCCCCCCCCCCCCCACCCTTTTATTCTGGCTGAAAAACGCGATGATGCTAGAGAAATTCAGCAGGCCAGGCAGCATCCGTGGAGAAAAGCAGGCGGTCAATGTTTCTGGTCAGGACCCGAAACGTTGACCGCCTGTTTTTCTCCACAGATGCTGCCTGGCCTGCTGAGTTTCTTCAGCATCATCGTGTTTTTCATCGAGATTTCTGCATCTGCAATCTTTTGTTTCTCTTTTATTCCAGCTTCTCTCTTCCTTTCCAGTCCTGATGAAGGATCTCGACCCGAAACGTCAACTGTATATTTCCCTCCACAGATGCTGCCTGACCTGTTGAGTTCCTCCAGCATTTTGAGTGTGTTGCTCCAGATTCCAGCATCTGCAGAATCTCTTGTGTCGTCCTTGAGTGTGCAACAGTGATTAGGGTGCTAATTCCTGGCAGTGGTTTGACGTGGACTTTGCGGATGGCTGCTTCAGTACGTCACTCATGAGCCACTGTTACTCACCACCTCTGGCCCCTGCGCAGTCGAGCATCTAACAGACAGTGCCAGGGAGGGTAATTTTTTCCTTGCCAAGTACTAGGGGGCATAGCTCTAAGGTGAGAGGGGGGATGTTTAAAGGAGATCTGAATGGTCAATGTTTTACACAGAGATTGCTGGGTGCCTGGAACAGGCCACCAGAGGCGGTGGAAACAGACACAATAGTGGTGTTTAAGGGGAAGTTTAGACACATTAAAATGCAGGTAATGGAGGGATCTGGATCAGGTGCAGGCAGATAGAGTCCTAGAGCAATACAGCATGGATACAGGCCCTTCGGCCCAACCAGTCCATGCCGACCACGGTGCCCACCCAGCTGGTCCCAATTTCCTGTGTTCGGCCCATATCCCTCCAAGCCCCGCCTCTCCATGTACCTATCCAAGTGCTTCTTAAATGATACTGTTGTACCTGCCTCACCCACTTCCTCTGGCAGCTCGTTCCATATACTCACCACCCTCTGCGTGAAAAAGTTGCCCCTCAGGTCCCTTTTAAATCTTTCCCCTCTCACCCTAAACCTATGCCCCCTAGTTTTAGACTCCCCTACCCTGGGGAAAAGACTGTTACTGTCCACCTTATCTATGCCTCTCATAATTTTAGATATCTTTATCAGTCACATGTACGTCGAAACACACAGTGAAATGCATCTTTTGCGTAGAATGTTCTGGGGGCAGCCCGCAGTGTCGCCACGCTTCCGGCGCCAACATAGCACGCCCACAACTTCCTAACCCGTACGTCTTTGGAATGTGGGGGGAAACCAGAGGAAACCCACGCAGACACGGAGAATGTACAAACTCCTTACAGACAGCGGCAGGAATTGAACCCAGGTCGCTGGCGCTGTAATAGCGTTACACTAACCACTACACTACCATGCCTGTCCAAAGGTCGCCCTTCATTCTCCTATGTTCCAAGGAATAAAGATCTAGCCTGGCCAACCTCTCCCTATAACTCAGGCCCTCCAGTCCTGGCAGCATCCTCGTATATCTTCTCTGCACTCTGTCCAGTTACTTTCATGTTCAGCATTCATTCTGTGAGGTGAATGTCCAACAAGTTGCTGGACCTCAACTACTTACAACTAACTACTCATTCTTGTTAACACATTTCACTCAAATGTTAGCTAATCTGCTAAATTTCAGAAAATAGGCTGAGTTTAATTTAACATCATGGTCAGCACAGGTATTGTGGGCTGAAGGGCCTGTTCCTGTTCTAATGTTCTACAGAGTCATAGAAAGATGCTGTAGCAAAGCAGGCCCTTCGGCCCACTGAGTCCATGCCAACCATCAACCACCCATTTACACCAATCCTACATTAATCCCATTTTTTATTCTCCCCTCGTTCCCATCAACACCCCCCAAATTCTACCCCTCACACTAGGGACTACTTACAGGGGCCAGTTAACCCTACCAACCAGCATCTTCGAACACCCTTGTGTAATGATCCCAATCCTGCCCACACCTGGCAACTGGCTTGGACCTGTAAAACAACTCCAGGCCCGGCCATCACTTCCTTACTTGGACCGTCACCACTGTGCACCAGTCCTCACCTCTGTGGCATTGCAGAGGCTGCCTGGGCTCCAGGTTACACTGTAAAAGTGTGTCCACCACCAAATTCTCCATCCATGGATTATTTGGAATCTCCCTGGTCTTACTGTGCTGATGCACCATGTTACAGGAACCCCAGCTGGCCAGCAATGGCGTGTCTGCGCGAAACAGCTTGGGCAAGGTCTTGGAGGGTGGTTGATGCTCGAGAAACTAACTGAGGTAATGGAAACTCAGTTCGCTTTCTAGGAGTTTAGGTGAAAGGATGACTTGATTGAAGTTGGTAAATTGGTAAGTTGGTTTATTGTCACATTTACTGAGGTACAGTGAAAAACTTTGTTTTGCATGCCATCCATACAGATCATTTCATCACATCGGTACATTAAGGGAAAAGCAAATAACAGAATGCAGAATAAAGTGTTGCAGTTGCAGAGAAAGTGCAGTGCAGGCAGACAATAAGGTGCAAGGCCGTAACAAGGTAGATTGTGAGGTCAAGAGTCCATCTTGTCGTACTAGGGGACCATTCAATAGTCTTACAACAGTGGGATAGAAGCTGTCCTTGAGCCTGGTGATACATGCTTTCGGGCTTTTGTATCTTCTGCCCGATGGGAGGGAGGAGAAGAGAGAATGTCCGGCGTGGGTGTGGTCTTTGATTATGTTGGCTGCTTTACTGAGGCAGCGAGAAGTGTGGACAGAGTCCATGGAGGGGAGGCTGGTTTCTGTGATGTGCTGAGCTGTGTCTACAACTCTTGGCAGTTCCTTGTGGTCACAAGCAGAGCAGTTGCCGTACCAAGTCGTGATGGATCTGGATAGGATGCTTTCTATGGTGCATGGATAAAAATTGGTGATGGTCAACAGGGACATGCCAAATTTCTTTAGCCTCCTGAGGAAGTAGAGGCGGTGGTGAGCTTTGATAGTGGAGGGATGGTGTGGGGGGACTACTTCCTCTGGTTGGAGAGTCTGGAAGTTGGGGCAGTGACAGAATATTAGAGCTGGGCTTTCCAGAGTGAAGCTGGGAAATGCCTATTTAAGATGGAGAGAAGGAAGGGTTTCTTCTCAAAGGAGTGTGAACCTTTGGAGTTGTGTATTCTAGAGAGGTGAAGTCATTGAATTTGTTCAAGAGTGAGAGAGAATTTTGGACAATACAGGAGTCAAGAGTTATGGTGAATGGACAAGAAGGTGGAGATGAGGCCAAGGTCAGACCACCCATGATATTATTTAATGGTAGAGCAGTTAGAGGGACCGAATGTCCTTCTCCTCCTCGTAAGAGGTTTAAGAAGCATTTGGATAGGTACATGACAGGCAGGAGATGGAGGGATACAGACCACGTGCAGGCAGGTGTGCAGTTTAAATTGGTATCATGGTCGGCACAGACATGGTGGGCCGAAGGGTCTGTTCCTATTTCTCAGGGTCCTGTGTGCATAACTCTCCCCAGGATTAATATTCGTTTTAAATTTGAGATTAACTTATTTTTATTAACTGAAGGTTTTAAGTGACATGGGGTTTGGTCACAGATCAACATGAAGAAAAGGAATAGCTGAACGGTTGGACATTGCATCAAGGGCACAGTAAGAAGCCATTCAGCCTCATGCCCGTGTCTCCACTCACCTGGGACAAGGCTAACATTTCCTTAATTTACCCACCAGATATGAGCGTTGGGGGGAGTCCACGATGGAGAGAGGCGATGGTGAGGGAGGGGGAGATGAGGAGGTTTGGGAGGATGCTGGTGTGGAGCAGGAAGACAGACACAAAGCAGAGGACTGAATGGCCTGTGTGTGAGTGTAGCTACCGTGGAATCTTCTTGCACTGCCCTCAGAAGGTGTGTCTGAAAATTGTTGCCATTAATAGTCAAGGTGCCCAGTTCCCAATGCCAGCTGTTTAACATGGGTTCGGTGTTTGAAATGAAGTTACAGGATTGTCACGGTGTGGCCCACATTGAGCCACCTGTGTCGATCTGTTGTTGATTACAAATAAAGTTTTAGCCCGTCCAGCAGGCCTGTAATGAAACCCCTGTGAAAATTGTCCAGAGCCACATAGTAAAGTATCTCTGTAACCTGCTCCAACCCTTTAACCTTGAGAGCTCTGCCCTCCTCCCACTCTGACCTCTCGCTCTAACCTGATTTCCTTCACTCCACCATTAGCAGCCCTTCAGCCTCCACAACCCCAATTCCCTCTCCTGTAAGATGGTCCTTCAGGCCTCCTTCTTTGGCCAGGCTTTGGATCACCTGTCCTAACATCTCTGTGACCTGGTATCCATGAAGCATCTCGAGACAATTCCCTGGGTGAAGTGTCCAGTGCAGTCATAGTTGCCACAGGACATCAGACCAAGGGCAGAGGAAGGAGGCAAACCCTCCACGCTAGAGCCAGGTTGACCTAAATCTGCTGGGGTTTAACCAAAAAGGTTGATTGATTTTAGGTTGTAGAGGGGCCTGAGTGGAATTAATTGAACAGTGGACGAGAGGTTAAATGTTTTCTTGTTGCTATAGTTATCCCGATAAAGCAATTACAGTGAGGCAATTAATCCTGTCACATTGAACTTGCTGATCCACTGATTTGGTGCAGCATTTTAAAAACCCTTCCCTCTGTTTTCCCCGAAGCCTATTGATCTTAAAACAAAGTGTTCTTTCTATATAAATTCTGTGCGACTTGAGGCGATTTTGCAATTCAGCTGGAACTTTGTGGGGAAAAGGCACTTTTAAATTGGGAGTATTAATGAGCTGCCGTTCAGATGAGCTTAATGTCTCCAGTGAATATTCCTCGCTGAATATAACTCGCTTCCTGGTGTAAAAGCACAGGGGATATCCTGAGTCATGCTGTGTGCAGTGAAGCCAAGTCATCCCAAACCTGAAACCTGCAAGTAATAAAATGTGATGCCTTCAGATTTTCACTTTTCATTGCTCCCTGCAGGAACCAATTAATGAATCACTTGCTTCCTGCATGATATTCCCTGAAGCAGTTGGATGTGATGCAGGCTTGGCTTTCTATAAAGATCAAAGATCGGTGTAGCACAGTAAATGCTAAGGATCAGCTTGGTGTTGAGCGCCGAGGTTGGATAGAGAGTTGCTCTGCCTCTTGGTAAGTTTTATTTTCCCTGGGTCCCCACCTCTGGGAAGGGAAGGACCGGAATCCTTGCCAAGCAGAAGCCGGGAGGCACACCTTCAAATCAACTCATCCTCTCATGCAGCGTTCCCCTGAGGTTGGCGCTGGACATGGTATAATGTAGCAAAAGGCAAAAAAAGAATCCTCTCTTCCTTCTCATTCTTGTCATTTGTCCAGGTGTGGGGTTTAACGTTACATGGCTGTTGTTCTCTGTGTACCCTGAATGCCGTGGTTCTGTCAGCATGTACTTTGAAGCAACATTCATGCTGTTTCTTGCTTTCAATGCATGTTGGCCTGTTCTTGCTCTGTATTGCCATGTTCTGATTCTTGGATGCAAACTGTTTGTATCAACTGAATGTGAGCTTAAAGCAAGTGATCCTGTTAAAGTGGAGGCGATCCTGCTCATCAAGGACCAGCAGGGTTGGGCAGTAGGGGAGTAGCTTTCCAACACAGTCCCGAAGGAGACCATTTGGCCCATCATTCCTGAGCTAGCCCTCTGGCGACAGCTATGTTTGAGAAACAAAGGTGCATTGCCTTGTAACTATCCTTGTCTCGTTAACAGGATCACTGCTTCGGGTGGTGAGGAACTGCTTTAAAGAGACAGTATTTCTTTTGTTGGCCTGTTCTGTGGCTGGAGGTTTATGTTAGGTCAGTTTGACGGAAGCACGCACGCCTTTCCTGCACGGATGGCTACGTCGCAGAGATTAGCACCAGATAGATGCAATGATTTGCACAGCGTGCCACGAGTCCCTTGCCCTTCCTGTCCAACTCCACAATTCCAATAGCTCTTGGTTTACACTCCAAGCCAAAAGGGTGGGAGGATTCCCATTGAGTTTACATCAAAACCCATTGGCAGGAAGGTGAATTCAAAGGCTCCAAGTGGCAGGAATCCTTTGGCAAGATGAAGGGATTGCATTGGTAAGAATAAAGATTACACTGGAACTACAAGAGGTTCCTTTGGGAACAGGAAGGTTCCCACTGGGGGATGCAGAATAATCCCATTGGGTCTATAAAACTACCTCGGTGTGAGGATGAATTTAAACAATCCCTGAGTACAATCTCTGTTCTCATCCAGTGGATTTTGAGCCTGGTGTCTTGCTCCACTTTGAGCTTCCTGGGGAACAGGGGTTTCCAGAGGTGGAAGGTGTCAGTAACATTGATAAACAAGCTGCCGACTCCTTGTGCCACCTATGGAAGTGTGGCAGAGCAGAGCTAGGACTTACAGTACCTGTTTCCAGGAACGTCGACCCTGTGCTAACTTCCCGGGCAAGGTCAAGACTGAATGTTGGATAAAGGTCAGGAAAATCCAGGCACCCGCGGGGAAGAGAGGAGAAGGTCTTGCAGTCTTTAAAGACTTCTGCATTTCCTGTTGGGGATTGGCTATCTTTCCCAGAGGCCCGTTAGGAAGGGACGTGATCAGAAGCTTTGACAGATATGGTCACGTTGGCCTGAATGACCAGTTATGCTGCCTTCCCCACTACACTGCCACTGCCCTCCTCCCCCAGGCCTTGACACCATTCCAAGGTTTTCCTTACTGCACTGTAATGCTTTGACCTCCCCTCCACGAGGACTGACCCCTGGTGAACCCACGTCCGCTGTTGTTCCACTCCTCCCCTCTGGTTCCACTAATCTGCCCAAGCTGTGGTTGTTGACCCCTCCCAGACCCCTGTCAGTAACTGAAGGTGAATCTTCTGGACACTGAGGGGACAAATCAGAGGGTCACCTTTAAAATGAAAACAGAATAGTCTTCTCACATTAGGCACAGGAGGAGGCCGTACTGCCCATCTCTTCCCTCCTGGACCAGAGAGCAGTTTCCAGGTTGTCTTTTATCTGACCGACAGTGAGGAAAATTGCCCAGTGTGTGTCCTCTTCACAAAAAGCCAGTCGAGCTAATTCCCGGCCAATCAACGGTGAAGGGATGGAAGTTGTCATGGGCAGTGCTTGCCAATAACCTGTTCACCGACACCCAGTTTGGGTTTTGCCAGGACCACTCCAGACCTCATCTCAGTCTCCAGAAGCTGAATTCCCAAGAGGAGATGAGAATGATTTGACCGAGGGCGGTTTCAAGGAGCCCAGGTAAAAATGGTCAATGGGCATCAAAGGGAGACACTCCAGCGGTTGGCGTCATGCCCCTCCCATTGTGGTTGTTGAAGGTCAATCATCCCAGCTCTCAGAGTTCCCTGGGACAGTGTCCTCAACCCATCCGTCATCTGCTTCATCAGTGACCGTCCTTCCACCAGGTCGGAAGTGGCGATGTTCGCTGATGATTGCACAGTATTCAGCTCCATTCACAGTTTTTCTGCAAATGAAGCAGCCCTACCCTGTAAGCAGCCCTGACAACGTTCAGACATGGGCTGATAAGTGGCAAGAAACATTTGTGCCATGTAAGTGCCAAGCAATGACCATCTCCAACAGGAGAGAATTTAACTACCTGCCAATGACATTCGATGGCTTTGTCCATCCTCCTGGGGGTCACCATTTGATCAGGAACTCAACTGGACCAGCCTGATAAACACCCTGGCCCCAAGAGCTGGTCAGAGGGTGGATATCCTGTAGCGAGTCAACAAGGCACGTCAGGAGTGTGAAGGAGTATTCACCACTCACCTGGGTGGGTGCAGTACTGAAGCTCGGCTCCACCCGGGGAAAGCTGCCCGCTTGACTGTCTCTCCATTGAGCATCCTGAACAACTATTACGTGGCTGCAGTGTGCGCCGTCTACAAAATGCACTGCAGTTACTCACCCAGGCTACTCCGACAGCACCTCCCAAACCTGCGGTCTCCACCACCAGGCACTGGGCAGGTAGGAACACCACCACCTGCAGGTTCCTGTACAAGTCACTCCCTGCTCCGGCTTGGAAATATGTCACCGTCCCTTCATAGTCACCAGAGCTAGCTTCTGAAAGTACTGTGGGAGCACCTTCACCAAAGGACTGCAGTGGTTCAAGAGGGCTCACTGCCCCCTTCTTCAGGGCCATTAAGGATGGACAATAAATGTTGACCTTGCCAGTGGACCCAGATCCCAAAACATGAATGAATGGGGGAAAGAAACGATGCCACCTGTTGGCACTCCGAGCACTGCCCTGTGGGTGGGCCACATCGAGGGGGTCTCTGGGCACTTTGTAGAAGTGGGAGGGTTTCTGCTGTACCCCCCCTCCCTTTTCAGACTCCTGCCACACTCTTGCTTGTCCCCAACTCTGTTGATCATCACACCCGTCATCAGTAACCCACGGCTCCTTGTCATTGGCCCCACTGCCAAGGGAAATGGGTCCTTCCCCTTTCACTCTGTGTAGTGTCTCACCACTACGCACCTCGCCACTCTGGGCAGCCCTGACCTTGGCCGTATTCTTTATTAGAGTCATTGACTAATACAGCACGGAATCAGGCCCTTCAGTCCAGCAGGTCCATGCCAACCAAGGTGCCCACCGAAGCTAGCCCCATATCCCTCTAGCACTTGCCTTTCCCTGTACTTATCCAAATGTCTTTATGAATAAGAGTGTGGTCGGGGTGAAGGGAGAGTGTGTGTAGAATGGTTTGGTGGAGGTTAATTAAAAACAGGCAGCCACGCATTGATGTAGCGTCCAAGCGTGCCTTCAGAATTGACAACCCGAGGCCATTATATGCATGTGTATGTTCCCTCTCAGACATATTACATGTAATCTGAGGATACTCTCACATGTATTCCGAGGATAATTCAAGACTTGCCCTGAAAAATATTCAGCATCCAGGTTCTGAGATCAGGACACGATAGACTAACAAAATATATACTGTCTGTTTAATGTGCTCATTCATTCTCTCTCCTTAAGATTTTGATTACTAAAGCATGTAATAAATATCCTCTGGTTACACATCACTGCACTTGCTCTTAGCCTGGTGAACGTTAATGCATGTTGGGTCAAAACTGCTTTATTAACTTTGAATAATGTTCTGAATGTACGCATGAGATCATTTGTTTTCTTGCATAAGCAGATTTATAATTTTAAGTCTTACGTTCTAAATTGCTTGTTACTGTAAAAATTTTGTCCCTTTACTTTTTTTTTGCCGTCTGCTTCATTTGGCAAAGACTTGTGCATTAACTAAAAATCTTCACTGCTAATCATTTTCTCAATATTTGCTGATGACATTTTTACACTATTAAAAAAATTCTGGTACAAAGGATTGTTCTTCTGACATGGTGGTGATTAGTATCGGGTGAGGTAACTAACAGCTTTGGTTGGACCCCTCATTGGTTACTTGACTCATAACCACACAACAGTCCGCAGGTGAGAATTTGACATTTGACTTTCAGGCTGAGTACACAATGTATGCTGAGGCTAGCAATGATGGGCAGGTCCATTGAGTTTAGAGCACAGATACAGGCCCTTCAGCCCAACCAGTCCATGCCGACCACGGTGCCCACCCAGCTAGTCCCAGTTTCCTGCGTTCGGCCCATATCCCTCCAAGCCCCGCCCCTCCATGTACCTATCCAAGTGCTTCTTAAGTGATACTGTCGTACCTGCCTCACCCACTTCCTCTGGCAGCTCGTTCCATACACTCACCACCCTCTGTGTGGAAAAAGTTGCCCCTCAGGTCCCTTTTAAATCTTTTCCCTCTCACCTTAAACCTATGCCCCCTAGTTTTGGACTCCCCTACCCTGGGGAAAAGACTGTTACCGTCCACCTTATCCATGCCTCTCATAATTTTAAACATTTCTATAATGTCGCCCCTCATTCTCCTACATTCCAAGGAATAAAGACCCAGCCTCTCCCTATAACTCAGGCCCTCTCGTCCTGGCAACATCCTCGTAAATCTTTCTGCACCCTTTCCAGTTTAGCACATCTTTCCTTCAACAGGGTGACCAAAGCTGTACAGTTGGAGCTTGTCCAGTCCAAAGGCAGCACCTTGTATAACACTCCCCACACTGTGTGGAAGACATCTCATTTTTTAGGGGAATAAAACATTTTTTTTAAAGCCCAATTTGGAGGGGGCAGGTGGGGAAGAGAAGAGGTCTGGGAGATTCCACTTGACAAAGCTAGTTCAGGAGACCCAAGAGACTACAGATGTCCCACTGTCCCCATCTGCCCTCCCCACCTCCATAATTTGGTTCCATGCTTCGCCTTCCTTTCCCATCATATTCCTCCATCTGCAGCCCTCTGTCACCTCCACCTCCCACCTCCCGGCCTCTGTCACTTTCTCCGCTCCCCCCTCCTCCATCTGCCTCTCACCCCTCCTCACCTGGATCCACCTATCACCTGCCAGCTCTTGCTTCACCCCTTCCCCTCTGCCACCTCTACCTGTCGTCCAGATGAAGGGTCTCGACCCAAAACATCAACTGCCCATTTCCCTCCACAGATGCTGCCTGACCCACTGAGTCCATCCTGCATTTTGTTTGTGGCTGTAGTTCAGGAGATCACTCTGCCACTGACTACCATCCGTCGATCTCTGTCCCAGTGGGGAGAAAAGGTAGAACTCTCCATGAAGGAATTGGAGCATGAAGTAGCATTGTGAACAGTAACCAGGACACATGTTCAAATCCCACCACTATGGAAGTGAAATTTAAAATGAATCTGGCTTTCAAAGGTTACTCACAATAACAGTGACCACAAAACTACCAGATTGTTGTAAAAACCCACCTAGTTCACTGCAGTCCTTTGGGGCCTGTTACCCATCCATCGCTCCAGACTCCACTATGCTGTTGAGTTGTACCTGTCTGCAGAAATGGCCCAGTGAAACTCGTATGAAAATATTAAGGTCCTTCCCCCTTTATAAGAAGGTTGCCAATGTAATTCTCAACTGGGGGCAAAACAGTGGCACAGCTGGTAGAGCAGCTGCCTCACAGCTCCAGGGACCCAGGTTCGATCCTGACCTCGGCTGCTGTCTGCGTGGAGTTTGCACGTTCTCCCTGAAACCATGTTTCCTCCCACTTCCCAAAGACATGCGGGCCATTAGGTTAATTGGCCACTGTAGATTGCC
Source organism: Pristis pectinata (assembly GCF_009764475.1). NCBI lineage: Eukaryota > Metazoa > Chordata > Chondrichthyes > Rhinopristiformes > Pristidae > Pristis > Pristis pectinata. The sequence goes on from NC_067415.1 coordinate 84,652,830, forward strand.
CCTATAGTGGTAACATCTGGGGGAAGTTGATGGGAATGTGGGTTGGATAAAATGGGATTTATGTAGGATTAAGTGGAAAATAATATTTCATTTGAGTTGAAGATCAGAACTGAATCATTTGTCACAATCCAATTATTCCCTCCCATTTAACCCCCCACTTTCACCTGTAACCCCTGATTTAATATGGGGATTCCTCCAGAAATATGATTAGAATTATTTTAAAAATCTTAAACTTGCTGTCAATTTCTTTTTATAATTTCCCCTGTGCATCTTTACGTTGTAAACGCCTCCCCGTAATCGCACCGTGTCGCAGGTGGTGATGAAGTTCCCAGGTTCAATCTCCCACTCCACACTCTTCGATGCATTTTACTCTTTGAAGGCAGCCAGTTTTAAACCAAACTTGTAGAAATCACATCAGAAAGGGTCATTTTGAAATGCCGAGTGAATCGTGTCTGTGCACATTGCTCCCTTTGTTACCGAGAGGCTGTTTCACGTGGTAGGGTGCCTGGAGTCAGGGGGCGTTGGGAAAAGAGGTTGGTCTTTTAGGACTGAACTAAGAATTTTTTTCCCGTGGAAGGTTATAACTCCTTTGGAATTCCCCAGCCCAGAAGTTTGTGGACACGCTGTGTCTGGGCACATTCGAGGCTGGGATCAGTAGGATTTTGGGTGCTTCAGGAGTCATTTGGAAGGTGGATGAAAATCCGAATGATTCTGGAGATGTATGCCCCTCTGTTGCTTGCTTGCTTGGATTTCTAAAGGCCTCACACAATACTTATGCCTTCCCCCGCCTTGCCCTCCCTGTGCAGCTGATGTAGGGATTCCAGTAATTTACCCTGAAGAAGTTCACTGGTTGGAGACTTAATCTTCCATAGATATGGGAAAGATTGTGCTGGGCTTGGGTTTTGAACAACCGCAGGATATGTTACTCTTGATGCGTACTGAGAAGAGTGTGGCCCCGTTCACCATCTCCACCATTCTCCATGAACACCCTGGGAACTGGAGCAGGACATTGAGTTATTTGTGTTATATCACGGCTGATCTACTCTTTCTGACCAGCAGTGCTGGTTCCACACCCCTTTACACTCTCCCCTCTGTTGATTTGTTCTGACATTTTCAATTGACAGCCCCCGCCCCCCCACCCCGGTTGGACAATGTTTTTGGAAGAGGGGGAATGAGTTCCAGATTTCTGCTCCCCTTCACCCCTCAATGGCCTGGCCTGAGTTTTATTGTTCTTTCCCCCATCGCCAAATCAAATAGGCTAAAAATAGCGAATCTGTGGTTTCCTTTAATAACCAAATACCAAAAATAGATCATCCCTTAATCTTCTTAATTCAGGGGAATAGAGGACTAGGATGTACAGCCTGTCTTTATAATTTACATCTTTTCTTTTCCTTTTTGTAATCTTTGGGATCTCTTCCCTTTTGACTATTTGTTTATCAGTTCCTGTCTGCCGTACACCTTGTATTAATACTTTCTATATTGCGGTTCCAACACCATTAGCAGCCACACTGTAAAGAGTAACGTTGGAAATGGCAGACTTCTAACTTTTATTGCTGCCTGATCACTGGGCAAATGTCTGCTCTGCAGTGGATGGGTGCGGTCGATTTTCAGGAAGCAGACAACTCATTTATCGAATTAATGCTTCAATTAACATGTGAAGGGCAGTGTTTCTGCTACATGTGCTTTGGGCTGTGACAGATTCGATAAGGTTGTGTGGAGCAAGTGTATAAATTGGTCAGGGCAGCTGAATTTATCAAGTCTTTAGTCTGACCCAGTTTTACTTATAGAGACAATGGCTGTGTTTTGAATAGTTGTGTGAGTATGAATTGGTACCACTGTTACAAACTACGGACTTCTAATTTATCCGACAGTGTGCTCAAAACATCAATCTAATTTGGCCATCTCGTTACGAAGAATTTCAGCTTTTTAATGACATCACTTGAAAACATAAAAATGATTATAGGATCTGTTTTTAATCTAGAAATGTCAAATTCCAGTTTGCTTCTGGTTATTTCCCACAGGGAAGCAAAAAGGATCCATTAAAAACCGATTTACTTTGGAACAATTGAGTTTAGTTAGATGAGAGCAGCCAACCTACAATTCAATGGAATAATGACACAGCCCGATTATGAACACATATCTCTTGGGCATGAAGAGTGTCATTCGTCAGTAAGCTACTTATAAAGTTGTACCCAATAACTAGAAAAGAAATCCTTATTTTAAAATAATAGAATGTTCTAATACAGTGCTATGAGTTATGCTATACTGAATAATTGACCGTGGGCTAATGAAAATCAAATGCTGGAAATCTGAAATAAAAACAGAAAATGCTGGAAATACTCAGCAGGATCCGAAGGGAAGCAGAGTCGGTGTTTCAGATAAAAGGCCCTATATCAGAACTTCACCAAAACATCAGAAGGGTCTTCAGCCTGTTTCTCGTCCCACAGATGCTGCCTGACCTGCTGAGTTTCCAGCACCTTCTGTCTTTAATTCAGTGAGGGTAACTTGCTTTTAATGTATCACAGAACATTGTTTGATGGCAAGTGAGTCGCAGGGCAACTCTGTAGTGTAAAGGATGTGGTGTAGATGGGTCAGAGAGTTGGGAACAAGGAATTCCTTCCTGGCGATGAGGCTGCTGCTAGCATGATGTACAGAACTTGATGGACCACTGATCTGTTCCTGTCGGTTTGGTATGGTGGTAAAAAGGGAGTTACAGATGGGAAGTATGACTAGGCTCAAAGCAAAGTGTCTACTGCTTTCTGACATGTCCAAACATCTAGAGTCTTGACCCAACCACACAGACCAGGGATGTGCCTCATTGGGTCACACTTTCACAAGAGCACACGAAAATAGGAGCAGGAGTAGGCCACTCGGCCCCTCAATCCTGTCACACTATTGAATATGATCATAGCTGATCTATGCTGGCCTCAACTCCTCCCCTGTGCCAGTTCCCCATCACCCTCAGTTCCTCAGATTTTAAAATATGTATTGATCTCCAACTTAAATACGTCGAATGATTGGGCCTCCACCATCCTCGGGGGCAGAGAAATCCAGAGATTCACCTACCTCTGAGAGAAGAAATTTCGGCGCACCTCAGTATTAAACGACTGGCCCCTTGTAGATGTATCTTCTTTTTCGTGACTCTCCCACTCGTAGAAACACAGAGTCACAGAGCAATACAGCATGGATACAGGCCCTTCGGCCCAACCAGTCCATGCCGACCATGGTGCCCACCCAGCTAGTCCCAATTTCCTGCATTTGGCCCATATCCCCCCCAAGCCCCGCCCCTCCATGTACCTATCTAAGTGCTTCTTAAATAATGCTATTGTACCTGCCTCACCCACTCCCTCTGGCAGCTCGTTCCATATACTCACCACCCTCTGCGTGAAAAAGTTGCCCCTCAGGTCCCTTTTAAATCTTTCCCCTCTCACCTTAAACCTATTCCCCCTAGCTTTGGACTCCCCTACCCTGGGGAAAAGACTGTTACCATCCACCATGTCTATGCCAACACTTCTGTAAGGTCGCCCCTCATTCTCCTACGTTCCAAGGAATAAAGACCTAGCCTGGCCAACCTCTCCCTATAACTCAGGCCCTCGAGTTCTGGCAACGTCCTCGTAAATTTTTTCTGCGCTCTTTCCAGTTTAACCAGATCTTTCCTATAACAGGGAGACCAAAACTGTACACAGTGCTCCAAGTGCAGCCTCACCAACGACTTGTACAACTGCAACATAATGTCCCAACTCCTATAGTCGATGTCCTGACTGATGAAGGCCAGCGTGCTAAACGCCTTTTCATCACCACCACCAACATCTCATCATCTACCCTGTCAAACCCACTTAGGATCTTGTATGTTTAAATAAGGTCACTCCTCATTCTTATAAACTCCAAGCTATACAGACTCAGGGACTTCTAGTCAAAGACTTGTGGGTTCAACTTCTGCTCTGGAGACTTGGGCAGGAGATCTAGGCTGACACTCCCACTGCTGCACTATTGACATAGGTTTATTATTGTCACACGTACCAAGATACAGTGAAAAGCTTTTGTTTGCATGCCATATAGTCAGATCATGCCACATGTAAGTACATTGAGCTTGAAAACAGAAAAACAGAATGCAGAATATAGTGTTGCAGTTATAGAGAAAGTGCAGTGCAGGTAGACAAATAAGGTGCAAGGGTATTTAGATTGAGATAGATTGAGAGTTCATTCTTCAGTGTGTGAGAGGTCTGTTCAAGAGTCTGATAATGGTGGGATAGAAGTTGTCCTTGAGCCTGGTGGGACGTGCTTTCAGGCTTTCGTATCTCCTGCCTGACGGGTGGGGGGAGAAGAGAGAATGTCCTGGGCAGGTGGGGTCTTTGATTATGTTGGCTGCTTTCGCGAGGCAGCAGAAAGTGCATACAGAGTCTGTGGAGGGGAGGCTGGTTTGCGTGATGGACTGGGCTGTATCCACAGCTCTCTGCAATTTCTTACGGTCTTGGGCAGAGCAGCTGCCGTGCCAAGCTGGGATGCATACAGCTGGGATGCTTTCTATGGTGCATCTGTAAAATTCAGTAAGAGTCAATGGGAACATGACGAATTTCTTTAGAGCAGAGGTGTTTGTGTGCTTTCCATTTGGGGTCCCTGTCTGCTCACTCCGGTAGACATAAAAGATCCCATGCCATTATTTTGTAACGGTATTGGTTTATTATTGTCACTTGTACCGAGGTGCAGTGAAAAACTTGTCTTGCAAACCGATCGTACAGGTCAATTCATTACACAGTGCAGTTACATTGGGTTAGTACAGAGTGCATTGAGGTAGTACAGGTAAAAACAATAACAGTACAGAGTAAAGTGTCACAGCTACAGAGAAAGTGCAGTGCAATAAGGTGCAAGTTTACAACAAGGTAGATCGTGAGGTTATAGTCCATCTCATTGTATAAGGTAACAGTTGAATAGTCTTATCACAGTGGGGTAGAAGCTGTCCTTAAGTCTGGTGGTACGTGCCCTCAGGCTCCTGTATCTTCTACCTGATGGAAGAGGAGAGAAGAGAGAATGTCCCGGGTGGGTGGGGTCTTTGATTATGCTGGCTGCTTCACCAAGACAACGAGAGGTAAAGACAGAGTCCAAGGAGGGGAGGCTGGTGTCTGTGATGCGCTGGGCTGTGTCCACAACTCTCTGCAGTTTCTTGCAGTCCTGGCAGAGCAGTTGCCGTACCAAGCCGTGATGCATCCAGATAGGATGCTTTGGTGCATCAGTAAAAGTTGGTGAGTGTCAAAGGGGGCAAACCAAATTTCTTTAGCCTCCTGAGGAAGTAGAGGCGCTGGTGAATTTTCTTGGCCGTGGCATCTACGTGATGTGACCAGGACAGGCTGCTGGTGATGTTCACTCCCAGGAACTTGAAGCTCTCAACCCTCTCGACCTCAGCACCATTGATGTAGACAGGTGCGTGTACACCGCCCCCTTTCCTGAAGTCATTGACCAACTCTTTTGTTGACATTGAGGGAAAGGTTGTTGTCATGACACCATGTCACTAAGCTCTCTATCTCCTTCCTGTACTCCGACTCATCGCTGTTTGAGATACGGCCTACAATGGTGGTATCATCTGCAAACTTGTAGATTGAGTTAGAGCAGAATCTGGCCACACAGTCATGGGTGATAAGTGGAGAGGTCTGTTCTTTGATACGTCATTGAGATGTACAAAATTCTCAAAGGGTTCACCAGGATAGACATGGGATGTTTCCTTTATCTGATTAATCTAGAACTAGGGTTCACAGTATCAGAATAAGGATAGATGTTTTAGTTCTGAGGTGAAATTTCTTCCCACAGTATAGTGAATCCGTGGACATCTGTACCCTGGAGAGACATGGGAGATTCAGACGGTAAATGCCTTCAAAACAGACCCAACCCCCCAGCCCCCATCACCCTGTTTCTTTCCTCTCCTCCACCCCACTTCATCTGCCCATCACCCACACTCCCCTCCCACTGGGTTCCCTCCCTCCACTGTTCCCATCTCCCCTCCCCACCTCCCTTATTTGGTTCCAGGCTCCACCTTCCCCTCCTATCAGATTGCACCATCTGCAGCCCTCTGTCACCTCCACCTGTCACCTCCCGGCCTCTGTCACCATCCCCACTCTCCCCTCCCACACCGGCCTATCACACTCCCCCACCCCCTCTCCCAGCTATCTCCCCTCTATCTTTCAGTCCAATGTAGGGTCTCAACCCAAAACATCAACTGTCCATTTCCCTCCACAGTGGCCCCAAAGATGAATAGATTTCTGGATATGGGAGTAAGCAAGGGGTATGGAAGGTAGAGAACAGGGATATGGTGTTTTAGGCAGGAGATCAGCCATGCTGTTGTTGAAGGGTGGGAGCCGGCCTGAATGGCCTCCTCCTGCTATTTCTTATGTTCTTCTGCTTGTAAAGTGCTTTGAAGTATCCTGAGGTCATGAAAGCTCCTGTGGAAATTGAGATCTTTTTCCTACATTGGAAGCCAAATCATTTATTTATGTAATAAGTGGGATCTGGTGGCATGCTTGGCCAGGTAGAGAGATTGATTTCACTTCTTGGAACAGAGGGTGAAGGGGACATGCATGAGGTGTTCAGAATTAGGAGGGGACTTGACGGACTAGTTCAGGAGTAACTGTGTCGACTGCCTTTAATTTTTTTATGGTCTCTTTTCTGTCTTATAGGGGTGACCCCTGTCTTGAAACAATGACCCCTTTATTCCACATTCCCCCACAAGAGGAAACGTCCTCTCCGCATTCCCCCACAGGAGGAAACGTCCTCTCCGCATTCCCCCACAGGAGGAAACGTCCTCTCCGCATTCCCCCACAGGAGGAAACGTCCTCTCCGCATTCCCCCACAGGAGGAAACGTCCTCTCCGCATTCCCCCACAGGAGGAAACGTCCTCTCCGCATTCCCCCACAGGAGGAAACGTCCTCTCCGCATTCCCCCAATTTCACATTTCCCACGTTCCATTTCCCAGACCTTCACCCACTCACCCTCTCTAAATCCCTATGTGGCCTCGTGTACGCTTCACAACTTATCTTCCTACCTTAGTGTTTCGGTAAGTTTAGCAACTGCACCTTAGTGTTTTTGCCTAAATCATTTACATAAGTCGTAAAAATATTCCCCAGCACCAATCCCCAGGGCAGCCACCTTATGCATCCTGCCAAGCAGAAGACCCCTTTCTGCTCACCCTCTGTTTGCTGTTCATGCTCCACCCACACCATTATGTATCGTCCTCTACCGTGAGCTTTGATTTTCACTATGGTAGAGCACTTTATCACATGTCCTCTGGAAATCTCAGTATACAACATTCACAATAGTTCCCCTTTATCCAGAGGACATGTTGGACTTCACTAAAGAACGCCAATAAATGGCCCAAGCACAATTTCCCTTTCACTAAACCACTTTGCCTGATTACTTTGTATTTTTCTAAGTGCGCTGCTCTAATGTCGTTAATAACAGCTTCTCGCCCTTTCCCTACAAACCAGCCTGTAGTCTCCTCCTCTCTGCCATCCTCCATTCTTGAACAAAGGAGTTACACTTACTATTTTCCAGTCAAATGGAATCTTCTCCAAGTCTGGGAAATTCGGGAAAATTAAAGCCAACGCAAAACTATCTCACTAACCTGTTATTTTCAGATCCTACGATGGTCCATCAGGACCTGGGGGAGTGGTCAAGTGGACAGTGAGGGTCCCTGGTTATACAAAGCACAGGGACCTTCTTCCTGGTGTCCAGATTGTCTGGTCACTTCCTTCCCATTGGGTTTGGCAACTTCCTCTGTGTAAATTAAGCACCTAAATCTTATTACAATGACAACTGTTTAAAAGTACTTCATTGGCTATAATTGCCTCGAGCTATCCTGAGCTCAGTCAAAGTCCAGTTTATTGTCACATGCACAAGTACATGTGTGTACGGGTGCGATGAAAAACTTACTTGCAGCAGCATCACAGGCATGTAGCATTGGAGATGCAACGTTCACAAGAAAAACATAAATTAAACATAAATTATATGCAATTTTTACAAGAAAGAACACAATTAGAACAAAATAAACAACATCCATTGTCGTGCAAAGTGGTCATGGTGTTGCTGTACTGAGGCGGTGATTAGGGTTGTGCAGGTTGATTCAAGAACCAAATGGTTGAAGGGAAGTAGCTGTTCCTGAATCTGGTGGTGTGGGACTTCAGGCTTCTGTACCTCCTGCCTGATGGGAGCTGCGAGAAGATGGCTGGCATGTAGGATAGTTGCTGTAGAAATCAAAGTCTTATTGACCAGAAGGTCGTTGTCCTTGCTCTCGGGGGTGGGAGAGGGGAGGGGGGGTACACATGGGTCAACCTTGTGTTTCAGGCAAACCCTCACGTTTTTGGGGAATAAGATCTACCCTTTCTTCGACTGGTTTGGGCCAAGAATGAGGTGCCTTTAGCTGATCTACCAGTGATTTGGATGTAGACCTGCCTCAAAGGAGCTTTTCACCTGTCTCCTTGTGTGATAGTTTCGACTGCTCTCCCTGTTGGAGCAAGGGGGGGGGTGTGGGGGGACGTCCTTAAGGTGCCACCTCCAAACAGTGCGGAGGACCCAATCGGCCCTTCCCCCAAGGTGTTGTGTCACCTTCCCCCCCACCCTCGATGCTTCCCCTAGGCACTGGGTTCTCCCCCACTCTGGGTTTAGCCTCCCCTTCCCTTGGGCACTGCGGTACGGAGAGCCACATTGTTACTACTGCTTTACCCTGAGTCTTCATCTCAACTGCCCCCTCACTGCCGTTACCTGGTTTTCCCTCCTCCCCCCCCCCCCCACCCCCACTGCAGCACTGAGGTGGACAATCCTCCCCGCAGTTCCCAGCATCGAGAGCTGACCGCTGTGTGGTTACAACCCAGTGAACCTCTGTGGGAGAGTGGCCAGGGGTGAGGTCACTACCTTCATTCCAACAATGGCACCTGAGGTTTCTGGCCCATGATGACAGGACAGGCGGAGATCTGTAGCCTTGGGCTTCCAGTGAACCCAAACAGGCAGAAGAAAGGGCTCTCATTTGCATAGCAAGACTACAATTAGGGCCCTAGCCAGTAAGCTGAGAGGAAGCATGCAAGGCCCTGCTCCTGTTGTGTACTGTTCTATGTTCTACGTAAGGAAATCCCCCCCCCCCCCCCCCAAAACCATTCACAGCAACAGTGAGAAGGTCTGTTTATCCCATAATGGACCTCTCGTAGATGACACTATTGTAAGACCAGTAATAAGGAATGAATTACTTGTCTGCTCAGGCGGTGGTCCCAGATATCACGTGTGTACAACTCCCCTGTGACCAATGAAGTGAAAGAAACATATCCTTAACAAATGATTAAATAATTGTTTGGAAAGTTTCCATCTGCAGCACATGTTGAGCTCAGTGAATTATTGCTGTGCTGACCTCTATAAAGCTTCTGTTCCTTTTGGTGTTGTTTAGTGTTTGAAAACTACTGCTCAGAATGGAATTAGTGCCCAGAAAGAGACAGGATTAAGTGGTATCGAAGTCAATGTGTGTAAGATGTACATTTGAATAGTGCCTTTACATCCCTGTGAGGTGATCTACACCTTTACAAAGCGACTTACAGCTAACAAAGTACTCTTGAATTGTTAGGACAGCAGTCATGAGGAGCATAGATACGGTGAATAGCCAAAGTCTTCTCCCCAGGGTCGGAGAGTCCAAAAATCGAGGGCATAGATTTAAAGTGAGGGGGAAAGATTTAAAGGGGACCTGAGGGGCAACTTCTTCACACAGAGGGTAGTGGGTATACAAGACAAGATCTCTTTATCAGTCACACGTACATCGAAACACACAGTGAAATGCATCTTTTGCGTAGAGTGTTCTGGGGGCAGCCCGCAAGTGTCGCCACGCTTCCGGCACCAACATAGCGTGCCCACAACTTCCTAACCTGTACGTCTTTGGCTTGTGGGAGGAAACCGGAGCACCCGGGGGAAACCCACGCAGTCATGGGGAGAACATACAAACTCCTTACAGACGGGGGCAGGTACAATTACAATGTTTAAAAGACATTTGGACAGATACATGGATAGGAAAGGTTTAGAGGGATATGGGCCAAATGCAGGAAGATAGGACTAGCTCGGGTAGGCAACTTGATTGGCACAGATGGGTTGGGCCAAAGGGCCTGTTTCCATGCTGTGTAACTCTATGACTCTAAAGCAGAATATTTGATCACAATCATGTTGCTGCCTGTGGGATCTTGCTGTGTACAATTTGACTGCTGTGTTTCCTGTGCTATAACAGTGACTACACTTCAAAAGTATATCACTGGCTAGAAAGCACTTTAGGAGATCCTGAAGTATTGAAAGGCACTATAGCAATGCAAGTCTTTTCAATGACGAAAGTAGAATCCCTCCTTCCCTCTTTTCTGTATGGAAGTTTATTTGTTCCTTCAGCTTTTCCCACTGGCTTACCTTCATTTCCTCTTCATGCTGGGGAACAGCCATCCTGATGTCGGACCATTTGTGGCCCATTCTCGCAGGCATGGTCCCTTTGCTTCCATTTATCATGAGCTAATTAAATTCAGTCATTTTGCCTGAGTTGCCTCTCCCACTGAGCTGGGATCTATGAATCAACTCCTGGACTGCAATACAGTCCATTTCTGATTTTTTTTGAATTAACCAGATCAGTCGTCTACAGTTGCGATGGATGGGCCACTCTCCTTTTCTCATGTTTAATCTGCTGGATATTTTATTTCTGCAATGTTCAGCTTTATTGCCGGTCGCTTTGAACTTGGCACACTCACCCTCTCCACCAAGAACCTTGGCATTTTCCAGCGGCTGGCTGTCTGGGTATGATCCTGTACGTTAGGCAGGAGGCTTTAAAGAACTTATGACGCAGTGTGGACAAGCTCCCTTTCATTTTGTGGGATTAATGATGTGTGTCATTATGCACAGTGACACCCTCATCAGTACCTCCCCTCATCATATAAGATAAGATATCTTTGTTAGTCACATGTACATCGAAACACAGTGAAATGCACCTTTTGCATAGAGTGTTCTGGGGACAGCCCGCAAGTGTCCGGTGCCAACATAGCGTGCCCACAACATTCCTAACCTGTACATCTTTGGAATGGGGGAGGGAGGGGGGGGACCGGAGCACCCGGAGGAAACCCACGCAGACACGGGGAGAACGTACAAACTCCTTACAGACATTGGCTGGAATTGAACCCGCGTCTCTGGTGCTGTAGTAGCGTTATGCTAACCGCTACACTACCATGCCTGCTACAGACTTTCACTGAGAGTTGTGTAATACCTACATATCGAAGCTCACTTGAGTATAATCCACATGCCTACCCATCCATTGGTCAGAACAAAAGAGGCTTCAGATGCTGGATGCGAGATTTCTACTTACCCCTCCTGCCTCCACAGATGCTGCTTGAACCACCGAGTTCCTCCAGCCTTCTGTTTTTCCTTCCACAGGTCAAATCTGGTTGTCAACCATTTAAAGGTGTTTAATCTCAAAGATCTGTAAAATTTCCAGCCAGTGTATGTGCCAGTTCTGACAACTGGTCAGGTTCTCCCTCCACAGGCGCTGCTTGACCTGCTGAGTGTTCCCAGCTTTTGCTGTTTCTGTTCCAGATTTCCAGCCGTGTTTTTGATGTCCATTGTACTGGGTGTTCAGGTGTTCATTGCCATGGAATCTTTAGAACCTACCTCAGCTCTGGTCTAACGGGCATCTGTCAACCTTGCATCATTACTACTCTTCTCTGCTTATTGCTGACATTTTACACACATCTTTCCAAATAACCCCACTGTGGCCTTTATGCCCACACACTCACCTTCCTTCTACAGATGGGACACAATAGCCTGAATGGCCATAACAGCATGGTCCAGCATTGACCATGCTGTATCGTTCACGTGGTCTCTCGGTTGAGGGCTTCTGACTAGGAGACCAGCCACCGCGGCTGAGAAATATGAATTCAAATAATGAAATAAATCTGGAATACAAATCTCAGATCAGTAAACTAGTGCACCGTGGCAAACCCAGCTGGTTTACTGATGTCCTACAGGGAGGAAATCCGCTTTCACCTGGTCAGGCAGCATCTGTGGAAGGAAATGGACAATGGACCATTCGGCCTCAAGCCGAAACGTCGACTGTCCATTCCCCCCCACAGATGCTGCCTGAACCTGCCGAGTTCCTCCAGCATCGTGTGTATTGCCCCAGATCCCAGCAGCGGCTGTCTCCCTTGTGACCCCACTCTGCATTCACCTCATCTGCCCGACACGTGACTCCGAACTCACTCCATGTCGATGGCTCTTCACACCTTCTGAAATGCTGCTCCATTCCAAGCCCGCTACTGACTGAATAAACCAAACCATCTTAACACCCCTGAGTTTCTTCAAAGCAACCATTGAATCAGTTAAACTGACAAGGAGGAGTTTTGGGTTGAAGGCTCAGAATGTCATGTATTCCCAGCGCAGAAACAAACCATCTTGTCTTGGCCGTTTGTCTCTCTGTACAAGGCCTATAGTCTGAGGGCTTCAACAGCGATTTCTCTCTCTTCCGGTAACCCCCCCCCCCCCCAACTCCTTTGCCTTCCCTTATTCTTATGGCTCCCTTCCCCCACATTGATGACCTGCCCATCTCCTCTCCTCCCCTCCGCCATCCTTTATTCCACGGTCCACTGCCCTCTCCTCCCGGATTCCTCCTCCTTCAGCCCTTTGCCTCTTCTACCTGTCACCTCCCAGCTTATTACAACTTCCCCCCTCCCCCACCCACCTACCTTCCCCCCCTCACCTGGACTCACCTCTCAGCTGGACTCACCTGTCCCCTGCCTATGTGTGCTCCTCCTCCTCCCACCTTCTTATTCCGGCCTCTGCCCTCTTCCTTTCCAGTGCTGATGAAGGGTCTCAGCCTGAAATGTTGACTGTTTATTTCCCTCCACGGATGCTGCCTGACCCGCTGAGTTCCTCCAGCATGTTTTGTGTATTGCTCCAGATTCCAGCATCTGCAGAATTTCTTGTGTCTCTAGTCCAATACCCCTCTCTCTCGTTTTAGTTTATTGTCATAGGCATACGCACCCTGGGTATAAATGCCATGAAAGTTAGCCTTTTGCAGCAGCAGCACGGTACATTACCAACGTAAATTAGCATAGACTTAAATTAACATAAATTATACATAACGTTCGCGATAATCCAATGGGATAAGATAAACCATTTTCACCCTGAGGGCAGTGAGTCTTTGAAATTCTCTACCCAAGAAAGCTGTGGAGGCGAGGTCACTGAGTATATTGAAGACTGAGATCGGTAGATTTTTGGATGTGAAGGGAGTTAAGGGATATCAGGTTAATGATCTTATTGAATGGCCTTGTCCTACTTCAGTTTCTAATATTGTTATGTTCTTATCGCTTTTCAATCAAATATTCTATTGACAAGGAAATGATTTAATTCCCTCTGGAAGAACTTACAAACAGTCATATCAGGAATGGTTTGCACCTGACAGCCTCGAGCACTGATTGTTCACTGCCTAGTTACAATATGCAGCTGCAATCTCCAAAATTAATCCTTTGACAATTAATTAATTTGTAGAACTTATAGTTTAAAAACATTGTCCTTTGTTGCTTTTCTGACGTGAGTGTTGAGTAAGAAGTTAGTTTTCCAGTCTGGTTACGTCTAGACCTCGTGCATTGATACAGCCATATTTCCATATGACAGAGAGAGAAGCCATTTGGCCCATCGAGTCTATGTGCTCTCAGAACAACCCCATTTCCCACTAATTTTTCCCACATTCCCATCAACTGCCCCCAGGTTTCTACCACTCACCTACACACTGGGGAACAATTTACAGCAGCCAATTAACTGACCAAACCACACGGCTTTGGGATGTGCGAGGAGACCAGAGCACCCGGGGGAAACCCACGCGGGTGAACCTGGGAGAACGCGCAAACTCCACACAGACAGCGCCTGAGGTCAGGATCGAACCTGGGTCGCTGGAACTGTGAGGCAGCAGCTCCACCCACTGCACCATTGTGCATGGGTAGTTCTGCAGTAGAAATGCCACCTCAGTGCCTGTAGTCCAAGCCAGGGTGATTTCCTGGCTGTACCTTGCTGCCAAGACTCCCAGAAATCACACATTGAGACAAGCTCTCGGACCTTGTGCTGTGTTCAACCCAACACAGTGTGTGAGCCTGTTAATTCGAATAGGGATCATAGCTCTGAAGGTAAGAACAAGGTCATTTCTTTTAATTACATGCCTGTGCAATCATGTTCTTAATTCCTTAGAAGTACATACAGGACATCAGGGTGCAGAGGAGATTCCCCAGGGTGTTGCTGGGATGAAGCCTCTCAGTTACAAGGAGAGACTGGACAGGCTACATTTGTTTTCCTTGGAGCAGAGGAGGCGGAGGGGGAACCAAACACAGGTGTACACAATCACGAGGGTAGATAGTAAGAAACGAGAGATAGTAAGAAACTAAGACCAGAGGGCAGAGGTTTAAGGTGAGGAATAAGAAGTTTGGAGGGGGATCTCAGGAAGAAATATTTCACCCAGAATCTGGACCGCACTGCCTGAGGGGGTGGTGGAGGCAGAGACTCTCACAGCATTCAAGAAATATCTGGATGAGCACTTCAATCACCAAGGCAGAGAAGGTACAGACCAAGTGCTGGAAAATGCGATTAGTATCGATAGATACTTAGTATTGGTATTGGTTTATTATTGTCACTTGTACCGAGGTACAGTGAAAAACTTGTCTTGCATACCGATTGTACAAGTCAATTCATTACACAGTGCAGTTACATTGAGTTAGTACAGAGTGCATTGATGTAGTACAGGTAAAAACAGTAACAGTACAGAGTAAAGTGTCACAGCTACAGAGAAAGTGCAGTGCAATAAGGTGCAAGGTCACAACAAGGTAGATCGTGAGGTCAGAGTCCATCTCATTGTATAAGTGAACTGTTCAATAGTCTTATCTATGGGGTAGAAGCTGTCCTTAAGTCTGGTGGTACGTGCCCTCAGGCACCTGTATCTTCTACCTGATGGAAGGGGAGAGAAGAGAGAATGTCCCAGGTGGGTGAGGTCTTTGATTATTCTGGCTGCTTCACAAAGACAACGAGAGGTAAAGACAGAGTCCAAGGAGGGGAGGCTGGTGTCCGTGATACACTGGGCTGTGTCCACAGTTCTCTGCAGTTTCTTGTGGTCCCGGGCAGAGCAGTTGCCGTACCAAGCCGTGATGCATCCAGGTAGGATGCTTTCCATGGTGCATGGATAAAAATTGGTGAGTGTCAAAGGGGACAATCCAAATTTCTTTAGCCTCCTGAGGTTGGCATGGACATGGTGGGCAAAAGGGCCTTCTTCTGTGTTGGATGACTTTATAACCTTTAGAAGAAGCAGCAGTAGACCATTCAGCCCCTCGAGCCTGTTCTGCCATTCAATACAATTGTGGGTGATCAACCTTGGCCTCACTCCATTTCTCCTACCTGTTCTCCATAACCCTCGACTGCCCAACAGACCCATGTTTGTCTCGGCCTTAAATATATTCAATGATTCGTCCTCCACGGTTCTCGAGCTTGGAGAGCTCCAAAGGCTCACAACCCTCTGAGGGAAGAAATTCCTGCTGAGCCCCATCTTAAGTAAACGACCCCTTATTCTGAAACTATGCCCCTTAATTCTAGATACTCCCACAAGGGGAACATCCTCTCAGCATCCACCCTGTCAAACTCCCCCTTAATTCATCTCTCATCCTTCCAAACTCCAATGAATGTTGGCCCAGCTCACTCACCCATCTCCTTCAGGGCGACCCCTTCATTCCCAAACCTGGTCTGGTTAACCTTCTCTGAACTGTTTCCAATGTAGTAGCATCCCTTCTTAAGTGATTAAGAGTGTTTTAGGTGACATTTTTTAAGTGTTTTTGAGAATTGTTTATCTTAGTTTGTTTCTGTAAGTCTGCAAAGCATTGAAGAAACTTGATGGCTTTGGCAGGTGTTCTTCAGAGAGTTGGGGTGTGGCTTTGCCGTCATGGAGTCATACAGTACAGTACGGAAACAGGCTATTTGGCCCAACTCATCCATGCCAACCAAGATGCCCACCTAAATTCGTCCCATTTGCCCATGTTTGGTCCATATCCACCCCCCCCCCCCAAACCTTTCCTATCCATGTTCTTATCCAAATGACCTTTAAATGTTGTCATTTTACCAGCCTCACCCACTTCCTCTGGCAGCTCGTTCCATATACCCACCAGCCTCTGTGTGAAGAAGTTGACCCCGCATGTCCCTTCTAAATTTTTCCCCTCTCACCTTAAACCTATGGCCTCTAGTTTTTGGTTCCCTTTCCCTGGGATAAAAGACTGTGTACATTCACCCTACCTATGCCCCTCATGATTTTATACACCTCTATAAGGTCACCCCTCAGTCTCCTACATTCCAAGGAATAAAGTCCCAGCCTGCCTCACCTCTCCCTATAACTCAGGCCCTCGAGTACCGGCAACATTCTCGTAACTCTTCCTCGCACTCTTTCCAGCAACCTCGAGTTTCCAGACACTCTGTAAGTGGAGCAACTCACAAAGTGCTGGGGGAACTCAGCGGGTCAGGCAGCATCTATGGAGGGAAATGGAACAGTCGACGTTTTGGGTTGAGACCCTTCATCTCGACATCCTCACCAGACCAGATGAAGGGTCTCAACCCAAAACGTCGACTGTCTATTCCCCCCCACAGTTGCTGCCCGACCCGCTGAGTTCCTCCAGCAGATTGTTATTTGCTCCAGATTCCAGCATCTTGTGTCTCCATGTTGGAGGCGGAGCTTGTTCAGACCAGCCCATGTGATTGGGTGACCTCCCCGTGAGGTCCATGGACTGCAGGTTCTCACTCCAGGGCTCCCGGTGATCGCATGCATTGGCCCGGAGGTGTCCCGGTTGTCCGATGGGTGCCACCCAGCCAATCGTGGCCCAGGCCTAGGTTGTGTCTGCGTCAGGGGTCGCGAAGGTGTGATGTGACTTCCTGTGCCCTTTTGCAGTGTCGCCTGCGTACAGCCCCCACGTCTCGGAGCTCTCGCTGAATTCACAGGCTGGGCCCGGTGTCCTGAACCTCTCCCTGTCTCCCAGCCTGAGCCCGGACGGCAGGACGCACTCACCATTGACCACGCCCCTGCTGACTGACGCCACTTGTGTCAAGACTGATGATGAGGAGGAGATGAGGAGGAAGGTAGGACCCTGGTTAGCTCAACAGCCTGCAATTTCAGCCGCAACATGTCCTGCAATTTCACATCTGTGATCGTACCTGAGCCAAGAACACCTTGGCCAAACTTTACTAGGAGTAGTATTATTGCAAACTCTGGATGCTTGAACTTCATCTTCTTTTGGCATGAAATTAACTTCAGTGGATTTAAAGTTCATTGGAAAAGTCAAAATCGAGTTTCTTGTCATATACACAAGTCCATGTGTGCACAGGTACTATGAAAAACTTACTTGCAGCAGCATCACAGGCACATAGCATCAGGTAAGCAGCATTCACAAGAAAAACATAACAACATAAGTTATGCACAATTTTTATAAGAAAGCACAATCAATAGTATCTGCAGGAGGTGTTGCCTCAAGAAGGCAACATCCATCATCAAAGATCCCCACCATCCAGGCCGTGCCACCTTCTCACAGCTACCATTGGGCAGGAGGTACAGAAGCCTGAAGTCCCACACCACCAGGTTCAGGAACAGCTACTTCCCTTCAACCATTCAGTTCTTGAACCAACCGGCACAACCCTAATCACTACAGTTTAGTAACACTATGGCCACTTTGATCACTTTGCACTACAATTAACTTTTTTTTTGTTCTAATTGTGTTCTTCCTTGTAAAAATTGTATATAATTTATGTTTAATTTATGTTTTTCTTGTGAATGTTGTGTCTCTGATGCTATGTGCCTGTGATGCTGCTGCAAGTAAGTTTTTCATTGCACCTGTGCACACATGGACTTGTGCAGATGACAATAAACTTGACTTTGACCTTGACAATTAAAACACAAGAACAGGACCAGAAGAAAAGGAGGGGAATGTTTCTATGTGCCAAGTTGCAGTGATTTGGAATCGTGCCTGAAAAGGCAGTGGGAGCAGGTTCAACAGGAGCTTCCAAAGCGGAGAAATCCTTCAAAGAAGCAGCCTCACCCAGAGTGAGGCGGGCTGACAGAATTCTGACCAGCAGCCACAAGGGAGATTGCAAATCAAGAGAGGCTGCAAAGATGCTAGAGAAATGCAAATCTTTTCTTTCAAGATTTGCATCTCTGCAGCACCTTTGCAGCCTCAGTGTATCTCAGAGCCCTTTATGGCCAAGAGTCGTTCTGTGATTCACAGTCTCTGTTATAATGTAGGGAGCACAGGCACCAATCTCCACACACTAGGATCCCAGAAACCGCTGTGACAATGACCAGGTGATCTGTTTGTGCAGCAGGATTGAAATATTAGCTTCAAGACAGAAAAATATTCCCAGCTTCTCCTTAGAATGGTGCTGTGGGTACAATGTCCTGAGTGGGCAGATGAGACCAATGAAACCCTGGCTCCATGGTTGTCCTCTTGCCTCTGAGCTGACAGATTTGGGTTCAAATCCAACTCCCACTCCAGAAACTAGAAGCTAACTTGGTCCTCAGGGAGTGCCGCACTGTCAGCAGTGCTGACATCGAACTGGAGCCTCAGCTTTCTCCTTGTGTGATCATACATGGTCCTGAGGCTCTGCTACAGAGAAGATCAGCATGTTCTTCCCACGTTCAAGTACCAATACTATTCCCTCAGCTGACACCACGTAAACTGGACATAACCACACCAGTGTGTGTGGGAGCTTGCTGTGTGCAAATTGGCTGCTGCTTTTCGACAGTGGCTATGCCTCAGTGTTGGGCTGCACGGTGCTCTGTGACATTCTGAGAGAGAGGAAGACGCTACAGAAATGTAAAAGTCTCTCAACCAACTCATTCTAATTGGTAATTGGTTTATTATGGTCACATGCACCGAGGTACAGTGG